>NC_064409.1:49593540-49915623 GCF_023375975.1 Astyanax mexicanus
GTCTGTATTAATGTTAAATTAAAAAGTTATAATCATAAATTTACAACAACAATTACGCATTAAAATATATTCCTAATAATCAGTATTAAACTTTTATATGCATGTTTGTGCACTGCTAATGCTACAGCACATGGTCTATGCTAGCATGCAGGCTAACTAGCTAATTATTCCCTGTTTTAAGTTTTCATACTAACTAAAGAGAGGAGTGGAGAGGAGAAAAGAGGTGCCAATCTATTCAGAAGTAAAGGCTGTTTATTTCTGTTTATCAGATATGAGGAGTTTTTGTTTTATATGTGTTAAAAAAGTTTGTAGAGCAGTTAGGCTAAGTGGCTAAAAGGCTAAGCTAGTCATGCTAGTTTGAGCATGTTTTAACCTATGAAATGATAAGCTATACATCTGTTACTCTGTTATTAAGTTTATTCATGTGTGAGCCTGTAAATCTCTGGGAATATTTTATATGTGAGACTTTTTGTACATGATGTGTAATGGAGAGAGGGGAATGGAGAGGAGAAAAAAAGGTGCCAACCTATTCAGAACTAAAGGCTGTTTATTTCTGTTTATCAGATTAAAACCCATTAAAAACACAACGCAGAGTCTGTCATCTGTAACGGCCGGTTACACGTGGAATGAGATAAATAAGGCGTGGCCACAACTTATTAAGGCGTGGGAACGAGTTAATTAAATTGAAGCCATTTAGGCATGGCCAAAAGGTCCTTTTGTTTCACAGCTAAGAAAACAAGCACCTCATAGGGGTTGTGCACAATATGGCTGCCTAAGGAAGGTAAACAGGTCTGCGTACTGTCTGTGTCTGAGCCAATCAGCTTTTAGTATGAGAATTAAGTTTCTTTTACTTAGAACCATGTTATACCATGTCTCACTGCAAGAGACTCCAAAACATCACCATCATTTATTCAGAGATAAAAATAAAAAGAAACCAGCTCACTCTCTATTTTCTTGCAAAAGATTATCCCTGGTTTGGAGCTTTGATTTAATTAATTTTTATTTTTTAATTTTAATTAATTAATTTACAGAAAAGCAAGCTTTATTATTCTCCAGCTATATTAAATTAACTCGTTCCCACGCCTTAATCATCTCGTTCCCACATCTTATTTTCTAGTTGCAACGCATTAATATATTATTCCCACCCCATAATTACCTCATTCTCGTGCCTAGGATCTTGTTCCCATGCCTTAATAAGGCATTATTACTATTATTTTTTGTATGATGTCACCTTAGGGGCTCTGTAAGATCCTGTGGTTAAAAAATGATTCCAAAGCTGAATTTTATTCTCCAATGTAGACTGTTCTCCAAAAGCCACTGGTTTTACTGATCTGGTGATTTGGCCACAAAGCAACAGAAAGGAAAATGAACATTTCTTGCTCCTGGGCTCCCCCTATAGTTCGGAGGTGTAATTCTCACTTTAAGACACCATTTAAGGATTAGTTTTTCTATATGCCAAACTGTCTCTGAAAGTGAAAGAAGCCTGTGAACTTTGCTGTTATACATTAATTGTGCATGAGTACGACAAAAAGCGTACTGTAGCAAGGATAGACATATTCTCAATTTTTCAAGATCAGTGGGGCATCACGATAATTTTTAAAGATTTTTATTTTTCTATGTATTTTGCTACGAAATGGTACTTTATAAGATCTAATTCTACAAAAGACTAACACTAATTGCTAATTGAATTTTTGCTGCATCAAAATAGGTCCAAATAATGGTCCAAAATAAAGAAGGGTTTTGATTTAATGTTTTTAAGAGAGTTTTTCCTTTTATCCCTCTCTCTTAGGGATAGCCTTTGTTAAATCTGTGTTGAATCACATTACATTTGGAGTGATGTGGGGAGAGCAACATCTACACACCAAGAGAAAGCAAAGCCCATTTGTGCTCTCTCTGACTCTGACTGCTGATTGCAATCAGCATGATCTAGGATTCGAACTGGCAACATTCAGATAATAGCAGCATTTTAGTCCGCTGGACCACTCGGAGGCTAAAACTGTCAAAACCAGTCGAAATGAGGAACATTTCTAATAGAACAGGTTAAAATGGCCTGGGGAACTGGGGAAAATTAATGTCTAAGGCCAATTAAAAAGCCCATTCAAATTGGACAACACTTGTAGTACATTGTAGTACAATGTCCATTATGCAAAAAAACAAGTATGGAGTGATCCTCTCTGTCTGAGTATCCTCCAGGAGAAACTGGTGGAACTGTCTGGGGACAGGGATGCCTGAGCTTCTTTGCTTAGCATATGCCACGACTGCAAATTAGACTTTGCAGAAGATGATGATGACGATGATACAGATGCTAAACTGTTGTTCATATATAGCAGTTTAGTGTAATTAGAAAATTGTAGTTGTAGTCTTTGGTCAAAGACTGACCTTAAGCTTAATTTAAATGTGACAGATGAGCCTAAAGCTAAATTGGACCACATCAGCGTAGGCTTTTCGAAACCACAGAACGGTCAGGGACTGGAGGGATGAAAGGGTGGCCAGAGAGGGACTAAAACAAACCTCGAAACCTCGAAAAGGATTTTTCTTCTGACCAAATCAAACCTCATAAAAAGGTCAGGCTGCAAGTCCAAAACCGTAAACTACATGTTTAATGTTTTGAAATGACCCTTTAATGCAGACAGAATAGCCACTTCTCAAATTGGTCTCTCGCCTGAAGTGTGACAGAACCATCAATCCTTCTTTGATGAATATGAATTCTGGTTCTTATACTGCTGGTTTCACAATGAGGTTAAACCGTGATACCCCTTAGTCTACTACATGAATGTGAAGATATTCAAATGGTTAATACTTGAGATAAAATTTGAGATAAAACAAAACAAAATTAAACATTAAGCTGAATAACAAAAATGTTTTTTTCTATAAGATTGTATTTATTTTGAATCTTTTTCACCACTAAAATAAATAAAAAAAAGTTTTCAAAGAAAAATAACTTACAAAACTACAATTTAAAAATATTTCACATTTTTAATAACCCAGCAAAGCACAATACATTAGCCACCCCAAGAGTGCTATTCTAATCATGAGTGTACTTTAGCAGTGCTATGCAGGTCACATGAGGTGAAATTCACACAGAGAAAGGCAAACGTCAGCTTAGCTAAAGTTACTATCTTAGCTAGTCCAGTACAGCTCATGTCTTCCGCTGAAAAACAGCCAATATGTCTAGCTCTATTTGATTTCATTTATGCAATTAGAGCATAAAAACACCAGACACTTTTGTGAAAATTCTAAAAAACTACTGAAATATTAAGCCAACCGTAAATTAAAACAAAGGTACATTTCTTAAATGAAATTTCAGCTTGACACTGTGGGCTGCATGCAAATTGTGTTTCTGTGTTCAATTAAGCGGCTGATTAATGCAGGCAAATATCTTTTTGCACATAGCCAGTTGGATAAATAAAGAAAGCCCAGTACCTAGCCCAGAACATATCAGCTCATATATTTTGCAATTAGAGCATAAAAAATATCCCTGCTGGTTCTGTCTAGCTTGATTTCAGTCAGAGGCGCAACACTGACTGTGTTTTCCTTTGCCAAGATAGCAATAGCCAGAAATGTACCTAAACACACCTCACTTTCAAACACCCATATCAATCAGCGTAGATATATTCACAAGCACTGTTGCTGTTTAAACGACGTGGGTGCAAGGCGTAAAAATAGACTGTTGGCGAGGTGTAAGATAGCAATGAGCATTGTGATGGGTGTAATATAAGGTCCTAAAACTATGTGCGTGTTTAAAATAACAGTATATTGTGTAGAGACTAGAACTTTATTCCCTCTCAATGTATTCTGTGTGTGGCCTATAGAGTTAAGCTACATTGAGAAGCTACAAATATAATTTATAATTTCCAAGTGTGGAATCCAACAGTTCCATTCAACTGTAGATAACAGCAACCTACATGTTCAGTACCTCTCCACCACAGATGTTATACTTCAGAGCCTAATGGCCTCTATTCTAAATGTGGACCTGGTGTTAAGGGCAGTTGACTAAAATGAATGTTCACCCAATTTGCTTTTCTTTATGCACTTTATAAACCTGTATTGTTCTGCTCGACCCACAATGCCACAGAGAGAGGAGATAAAACACTGCACGGTTGTAGTAAAATATTCACCACAAAACAAAATTAGGTGAATGCAAGCTCACATTTTTCATTTGCGATGGTTACACAGGCTTCCATATTGAAGGGTTACAAGTAAACAGTATAATTTCTGGTTTTATGGTTACAGTAGCTAAGGAAAGAAGTGTATGACAGGATCTGTAATGAGAAGGTTTAACACTAGGGACAAATGCGAAGTATGAGTCGCCTCACCGCAGTATTGGATAATGATATGCTAGCCGACGTGTTATCCACTAAAGGGCACTGGAAAAAAAAACCCAGATGGCAAAGACCATGGCTGAATCTACAATAGGAAACTCAGTAAGCTTACCCCCAGTGGGACACCACAGTTGGGTATGGAAGGCCTGGATAGTGGGTCTACGGAGAGTGTGGCTGCCTTATACAAACAGCCCTCAGCAACTGTAAAGGGGACTTAACTTCTGCCTGATCTCTCTGAAATGCCAGATGTGTGGTTCGATGCCTTAAGGTCAATTAGCAATGAATCATCATGTCCAACAGCCCAAGCTGAAATTAGATTATTTCCTCACAACAGTGCAGACATCAACGACACTATTAAGTTTTATAGTTTTCTATGAGCTGCAAAGTAAAAAAAAAAGTACTTAGAAAATATAGTATAAATAGAAACTAAATATTCAGCATCTCTGAATAGTCTGGTTGTCGAGATATAAACGATAAAAGTCTTTCAAAGAAGTTTGATGTAAAATGTTTTAACCGTTGTGGTGATTGACGCCATATGCCATATTGTACACCTCATAATTATAGGCCTTTTACTAAATGTAATATATATAAAATGATCAGTGATGTTGTAAATGTTGATAATGTTAATAATAGTAAACAGAGGTACATCTCCCTGGAAATTTCCACTTTACACTTCCCTTCATGTATCACTGATAAACTACAGTCGTGATTATAAGTATACAAACACTCATTATATACATTAAACACAATGGATACACAATATTGGAGTCCCTGTATTCTTAGATTTTGTGTGTACAACATAAAATTGGCACTGTTTTGGTGTGGATTGTGTCCAATTTACAACCACCTAGCTGATGGTTTGAGGTTATACTGAAGAATTTCTGAGGTAGACCTCCTTTTACATTTCTTCCAACACAACCATGCTCAACAGTTGTGGTTGGTACAGTGGCAAAACAACTACAAACAAGTATTTATCTAATCATCATCCTGAAAATAACATGTTCCTCCAGAAGGCTTTTTTTTGTCTGTGTGGTCAGCTGCCTCTCACCCTTGCTGCCAGAAAAGTACTATTTTTTGCAATTTTGTTTTCCAAAAGTACTGATAGAAATAAAAATAACTTAAATGTATCTTTTTTGTTGTATTCATTGTTTAAACCCTGTAGCTGCAATATACACTGTGTAAATAATTCTAAATAAAGAGAAATTATCTACATTTACTTGAAATACACTTTGACTTCATTATAAAGTGACAGTCTGTATAATTTTAAAATGGATAAATGAGCAGATGAAAATGAGTTTTCTGTTCTAATATCTCCCTGTTTTAATGAACTCTTGTATTTACATCATTCGTATCACCATGATTTCTCAGGTAACCAGGAAAAGCTGTTATAGCTAGAGTAAGGGTCCTGGGACCTACCAGACACCTTGTGTTAAGAATGAATATATGCAGCATTGCAGGAATTGTAGCAGTAATATGCAGGAATATTACTACTTTCAATTTAAAAGAAAAAAAATATATTAAGGACTGCAGCTTTAACTTCCATTAAAATGTATCTATACGTGTTTACCTTCTGTATATTTTGTAGACATTTCTCATTTAAAGAGTAATGTTATTTTTATGATGTTTTGTTTAGTACATGTTATATATATATATATATATATATATATATATATATATATATATATATATATATATATATATATATATATATATATATATATATATATATATAATCATAAATAAGACATATATAGACACACAGCTCAGGAAAAAAGATAAGAGACCACTTAAAATGATAAGTTTCTTTGGTTTTACCAAATTGAAAACCTCTAGAATATAATCAAGAGGAAGATGGACGATTACAAACCATTAGACTAAGCTGAACCGCTTGAATTTTTGCACCAGGAGTGCAGGCATAAAGTTATCCAAAAGCAGTGTGTAAGACTGGTGGAGGAGAACATGCCAAGATGCATGAAAACTGTGATTAAAAACCAGGGTTATTCCACCAAATATTGATTTCTGTACTCTTAAAACTTTATGAATATGAACTTGTTTTCTTCAAATTATTTGAGGTCTGAAAGCTCTGCATTTTCTCATTTTCTGCAAATAAATGCTCTAAATGACAATATTTTTATTTGGCATTTGGAAGAAATACTGTATAGAATTAAACAACAATGTTCATTTTAATCAAACATATACCTATAAATAGCAAAATCAGAGAAACTCAGAAATTCAGAAACTGAAGTGGTCTCTTAATTTCCTCCAGAGCTGTATATAAACTGATGCAGCGTTTGGAAGAAAGTGCTGCTCACCAGCTCTGATACATCAGCTAATAGATGCCTGTGCTGACCAACCTTGTGATACATGGAGGAAATAATCTTCTATTCCTGAGAGAGCAAGGTAAACTCTCTCAGACTCTGGCTGCTGATCCGGGATTTGTACCAGCGACATCTAACTCTTTTGGAAGACCATGATTCTAAATCAGTTCGAAAAATCTGTGAAATTATTTTTTTAAGTATGAAAGGGAAACCTAGCTATTAGTAAGTCCAATGTGTTTTTTTATCTTTTCTCAAACACAAGATTTCCAGATGTTTTAAACCAGGCTTGTAATGTCTCTGTTATACCTGTGGCAGTACTGTGGTTACTGAAGCTACTGAGGCTTGCTGCGCTGCTTATTATCACATTATGAAACCACAGGTTTCCAGCCATTTACCAGGTTTACATGTGATCTGATCATGTGTTCCCTTGTCGAAACTGTAGCATAAATAAAGCTCCCTGTGCTCCTCATGGCCACCGTCCCTGGATATGCCACAGCAGATGATAAATCAGCTGTGATGGATGGCCCTGGCTCCCTGGCTGTGCACTGTGAGTGAATGATATGTGTCTGTGGGGGCTCTGGACCACCAGAGTAGACTAACCTCACTTTAATTATTTACAGTATTCCCTATACTGACAGGCAGAGGAATCTTCTACGTGGGCTTGGCCCTTCTTGTATGGCTAATGATGCCATTTTGTGATTCATTCCATGCTGCATCCAAGGATGTGTGTCGGCCTGACCTTCTTGAGGTTCGGCTTCCAAGACGCAATCTGTATTTCCTAAGCTATCAGTGAAATGCATTTTAGTGAAAGAGGAGCACATTTCCAGCAGGAGTCAATCCTCTACTCAATCAAAAAAACCACAGAGATATGACACGGCAGGCTTTACTGCTGAACATCTAGTCTTTTTCACGCATGATATAAGCAACAAATCAGATTTACTCATCTCAGTCCCACAATGAAACAGCATTGAATCCAGGCATCATTATGTAACACATGACAAGTGTAAGAAGAACTAATCTAACTTGAAACTGTAGTGGAGCAAGAGGATTTTAAATAGAGTATAAAACATTCCTATCATGTCACAATTGTCATTTTATTAAATAAAGTATTTACTACAAAAATAATAATAAAAATAAGGCTCCATGTAAAACCCCTTAACAGGCCATCAACCAATCAACAGACCGAAATTGTCATTAGACATGTTTGAACTGAAAAATAGCTCTAACCTATTTGCACAAAATCCCTTTTAGTGTCGTAATTCTTGAATTCGGTCTCTGTCTCAAAGACCAGATAATAAACAAGCAGACCCTGTAATACTTTTTTCAAAATTTCTGTACATTAATATTAAATACTATGAAAAAAAACATGGAATTATTCAGTAAACAAAAAAGTGTTAAACAGACCAGATTATGTTTTATATTTTAGATTCTTTAAAGTAGGCAACTCTTGCTTAGATGACAGCTTTGCACATCTTGGCTGGATTTTCTCAGTCAGCTTTATGAGGTAGAGTCACCTGGAATGGCTTTCAGTTAACAGCTGTGCTAAACGTGTCAAGAATTAATAAGAATAATCTGTTTGAGAGCATCAGTTGTAAAGTTGTGTAGAGGGAGAGTTAGTATACAGTGAACAGCTCTTTTTGAGTAATGTTCTAAACTATATTATGGCAAGAACTACTCAACTAAATAAAGAAAAAAGATAGGTCAGTCCATACGACCTATCCAGTCCAGTCCTCTCATGAGGACCGCATAAAAAAGGAAGACCAATCTCAAGTATTAGTTTGATTTATCTCAAGTATTTTTTTAACAATTCACAACATGATTTATGTGTTCCCTTACAGTCTGGATGACTGAGTATTAATTTACAATGCAGGAAAAAAATGCATGAGAAGATGAGTCCAAAATTGTGACTAGTACTGTATATTGTCATATTTAATATATTCCACACTAAAAAGTTAGGCAATAGCAAGTACAAGGAAATACCCCCCTCCACACACACATACACAAACCCACACACACACACACAGGCCGCCCAAAATCTCAAAAGGTCTGACACGCCTAGTTAAAATTCCTCTGGTGTGTGTGAAGGACAGTAGCCACTGCCAACAACACATACCTGAACACAGACAAACCGTCTCTTCATTCGCTTTCCACTATAATGCCAACTGAATCATAGCAAATTATTTCATTATTTGGAGTCAGTTCAGACCACAGGTGCATATCCCTCCCAGATGTTTCAAGTGGTCGGATGGTCTTTTTTTTTTATCTTGGTTTCCTAAACTGAATCCAGGCCGAGTTTTGGCCAAGTTGGGGATCGCTCAAGCAAAGATGCCACTGCTTTAATTTTCCCAACAATTGCTCTTTCGGAAGTCGGCAAATTCTCCTCGTGTCAGTGAGGGGAATCACCACAGCCGAGTTTTCCTCAGGCCTGCATTTTTGCTGGGGTTATGTCACTGGGGAATTCAGCCAAAGCTTCATTCTGGCCACCAAAGTGTGATATGAGCGCCATCTCTTTGCCTATTTGAAGTAGTTCTGATACAACAGTTAATACCTCAAAAGCTTGCATTTCCTCAGGCTCAGAGGGGGCACTGTTCAGCGAATTTCTTTAAAAATATATTAATAGGAAGAAATACATCCCTATATAGAGTATCTCACAAAAATGAGTACACCACTCATATTTTTGTAAATATTTTATCATATCTTATGACGGGACAACATTGACAATATGACACTTTGATGCAATGTAAAGTGTAAGATGACAATGGATGCTGCTGAGGAAGCTGAAGATAAAGATGATGGACAGACTGAAAATATCTCTAGACCTAAACGTAATTGATCACCTCTGGGGCATCCTCACAGGGAAGGTGAAGGGGCAAAATATATATATATATATATATGAAAGGGTGCACTATGACTTCTGACTCTCCCCTGTATTTTAAAGTCTTATAATGTTTCTTACACTTAATGCAAGGCCATGAATGCAGATTAGTTTGTCTGCTAAAAGTTATAAGGGTCTTATGTGATATTAATATGATTAATGAATAATATGATTATCAGAATTGCTTTTACTTATAAATAATATATATTAAAAAAATGTGATAATAGTGGTATTTCCTGAAAGTAGTCTATTTTGTATTTGTTTTGATATTTACAGTGGCAGATTCTTATTTCATTACATTATTTTTATGTCATGTTTTTAATTTTGCTACATTATTATTATTATTTTTTTTTATAATTTTATTTTTCGTTAAAAATAGACAAATTCTATTTTAAAGCTTTTTTTACTTTAATGCAAGATTATAAATGCAGATTAGCTCGTCTGCTAGAAGTCATAAGATTCTTGAAGCGGCTCCTCATCTGAAAGTTGAGCGTAATCCTGGTAACTCATCAAGGCTGCAGTGTTTGCTCGGACGATTCATGCTGCCAGTGTTTTCACTCAGACGTGAGTGCCATGAGAAAGCTTGCCATGGACAGTGATGGATGCGAGAGGAAAACTGATGCTTTCTCTCCCTCTGTGTGAAGCTCAGCATGAGGGAAACCCAAACAAACAAAGAAGCAGAATGCCTCTCAGCCACAACCAGTTACGACCAAGAATTCCCATTACATGAATTCCTATATGAGGGTCTTTCAAATAAATGCTGTGAACAGTGGGTAATGTTCCAACTGCTCATATTAACCCTCACAAGTAGAGCTATCGCTGTCATTTTGCTATAATACTTTAATGTATTGCGAAATTGCATATTTAATATGTTATATAATAGCTTCAATAATATTTGATTTATTTCTTGATTGATTTGTGGTAACAGCTATGGTAACAATCTTTACTAATCCTTTCAGACCGACTTAAAATGAGAAAGCAGCAGAGTTAACTGAGTTAACTCAACTAAAGCCTTATCTGGATGGGATTAGTTTCTCAGGGGGACGTCTGTGAAAAATATTTCACATTTCTACTCAGTGATAAAACTCTTGCATCTGGACTACAATTGAAAAAACAGGAGGAACAGTGAGTTTTTTGGTTTTCTCGGTCATGTGACATCATGTTCAGTAGCTCCTCCATTTCCACTCGCTGTTGTGGATCCCCGTGGAAACACTCGCCCAAAGTGTAATTATGGTTTGTGGCAGCGGGCAAATAGCCATTTTATTAAACGCAATGTGATGAAACTCAGAGATGTGGATCCGGACAGGACTAAAATTACTGAAGGACCACAGAGTTCAGTGGCAAACAGTAAATAATTCAGCCTGTAATTTTTTTTAGAGAAGCCCATTGTTTTTTTTTTTGCTTTGTTTTTTTACATTAACATTTTAATATAACATTAGACATTATGGCTTTTGAAAAAAAATGTTTCCTTAATGCAATTTTGTTCTCCTTACATTACTTTTTTTTTAAGTACTTTAAGTTATTTTGAGATCAGCGCTTTTAAACTTTAAAAAGCTTGAGTTGACACTTGAACTTCTACAAAAGTATCTTAGTATTTTAATATTTTTTACTTCATTAGGTTCTCGGTTCATTACATTATTATTGTAATACTCTTAATTTTGTTATATTATTTATTTATTTATTTTTATGTCTGTAAGTTAATGTTGTTTAAAAATAGACTTTTTTTTAAAAGGTTACAGTTTGAAACTGTTATACTTAATAAAACTTTAATGTTTATTTTGTTGTAGTTGTATATTCTTGATTTTGTTTTTTTTTTCATATCACCAAGAATACAATTATCAGAAAAGTATCCTGAAATATTGTGATATTAAATTATGGCCATATTGCCCACTCCTATTCCAGACACACGAGACTTAACTGTCTTGTATCATGATGCACCGACTCTGCAGCCAATTAAGAACACTGTCTTACATAAAACTGTTCTAAATTTAAAAAAAGACATTCCATGAAATAATATTCCAGAAATATTGTGCAAGAGTTACAGTGACTAATTGCCATGTCAGAGAAAAAGTATTTCATGCATCTTTTTGTTTGACATTCTGGAAACATTTTACTGCTTTTCAATTTAGCCAAGCAGGCCATTCACATCTGAGTACGAACAAGCGTTTTCTTTATAGTGACACGACTCATAAATGAGATTAAGTCCTTAGTCTCCTCAAATACCCAAGAGATATGGGATGGAAGACTTTCAGTGCAGGACTGTAAATGTATCCCAGATGCTTTCTCATGATTTATTCCTCTGAGTTGGTTCAGAGCTGGGCAGTGTCTGACTCCTCGATGCCTCTGTCTTTGCCTTGGCCTCTGCAGGTCCTCTGCCTCATTGCGACAAAGGGACGCAGCTCGCTCTGCATAAGCAGCGGGACTCCGCATGTGGGAAACGGCTCTGGAGGAGTCGTCGTCGTCTTCTTTTTCTAACGAGTGGTTCTTTGCAGTAAAGTCACGGAAGGCTTTCATGTGGTACCCAGTTTTACAGCTCTAGTGCCAAGCCAGACACAATGACTGCAGGGAACAATATGTAACGATGAGCAACTGCATGAATCATGCAGCGGGGATGTTTTATGAACACACACACAAAATTCATGACATGATGTTAGCATTCCACAGAACCATGTCTGCCTGCTGTCTGCATTGCTTTGTGTGGTGCTGATTTGGGAAGACTCAGCAGCGGCAGCACATACTGTCTCCTAATACATTTATAACACCAGATTTTAAAGAATGTTTCACAAAAGAATAGTTGTGCAAAAGAAAATACAAAATGCTGAGAGATTTGGGCTTCCAGAGAGTGGTGCTTCAGTGAAAAACAAAAAAAAAGAGAGATTTGGCCTTTGCTATTCTCCTGGCACGGAGAAGAAATTTGCTAGTGTGAAAATTAGCATAGCCACTTAAAGTTTCAGACTGATTCAATGAATTCTGACTATACTTAAATTAGAAAAGAGAGAGTAGAGCAAAAGTGGGCAATTCATTTCCCCAAGGGGCCACAACTTATCTTGTAACTGTGTTGGAGGGCCCTACCGACAGAATGATCTCAGTTTGGCTCTGCTCATTTTATCTTCTTAGAAAATGTAATAATTATGTGTCTTTAATATGGTAAGAGTAGATGGTACTAATAGGCAAATGAAAATATGAAACAGGCATAGTGAAAATCGCAGTATTATATTATAAAAATCCTCAACATTCATATAAATAATTGTGAATATATTGTTTAAGTATTTGCAGTAAAAGTAAAAAAAATATATGTATAGCTATTGCTATACAGCTTACAGACTTACAGCTCTTTAAAAAAATAAGAGACCACTTAAAAATGATGAGTTTCTTTGATTTTACCAAATTGAAAACCTCTGGAATATAATCAAATGGAAGATGGATGATCACAAGCCATCAAGCCAAGCTGAACTGCTTGAATTTTTGCACCAGGAGTGGCATAAAGCTATCCAAAAGCAGTGTGTAAGACTGGTGGAGGAGAACATGCCAAGATGCATGAAAACTGTGATTATAAACCAGGGTTATTCCACCAAATATAATATAATCTTTGCATTATTTGAGGTCTGAAAGCTCTGCATCTTTCTTTGTTATTTCAGCCATTTTACATTTTTTGCAAATATATGCTCTAAATGTAAATAATTTTTTTGGAATTTGAAATGTTGTCTGTAGTTTATAAAATAAAACAATAATGTTCATTTTACTCAAGCATTTACCTATAAATAGCAAAATCAGACAAACTGATTCAGAAACTGAAGTAGTCTCTTATATTTTTCCAGAGCTGTGTATTGAATGTCATAATATTAGATTTGCATTTTGTAAATTTCAATTAAATTAACTTGATGATGCCGTTGAGCAGGTAATTACCAGTTTTGTCTTGCTTATGACGGGGTAGAATTATCATCTAGTTAGCTCTGTTGGTCTTGGATGAATCTGTCTGGGTTTGTGAGTTTGTATGTTTATGCTTGACAATTTCTGCACTGTAGTTTTTGAAAATTCCTTGTTAATGTGTTTACGCAAAAGTGATTATACAAGTTAACTAGGTTACATCGATACCCCTCAAAAAATTCTGTTCACCTAGCTGATGATCTCACTGAGGCCAGACTTTCAAAAGACTTTCAATTTCCTCTTAAAACAAAGCAAATGCTTTATTTTCAGACATACTTCCCTCCTCCTGTTTGCCTGTTTTGGCTATCCTGCTCCAAATAGCCCAAACTTGGCTGCTGTGTCTGTTAGCATTGTGGCTCTAAACCACACCAAGCCACACCAAGCCTGCTGAGCCTGGCTGTTAGCATCATGTCTACCCTGGTCCAATCCTGCCAATCATGCCTGTAATATTTGAAATATTTGGACAATCACTTTTATTTAAGCCTTTAGTATTGTGCTGTGCCAACATACATGCACAGTTTCCTTGTTACCTTGTTTCCTTGTTCTCCAAGGGGCCATCTAGCTACTTGTGTAACATACATGTTCACAGGTCATGAGGTGAAATCAGCAGGGGCATCCAATAACCAGTAATGACAGTAATGAGATCTAGCCAGATCTCAGGCCAATGGTGAATAAATGTGGCGCCACGCGGTCTTTTATAATGAAATCAGTATCAAAACTTCACCCAAAGGTCATATGGATTCATCATATATAAATATATATAATAAAGGGACTCAAATAATGGGTCCTATCACCTCTTGCAATGTATATGTACTAGGGTTCTCTCTGAATTGACACTATTTCCCAAAATAAACAGTGATATATATAGATATGCAACAAGCTCAAGTGTCCTCCATGTCTTCTGGCTTTTTTTTCTCTCAGTCTCAACCACATTCGCCTCAATACGCTTAGTACTGTTAGTCCTTCCAATTCCTCTTGTAGGAAGACATAACAACAATAACCTTTAGCTCACTGAAATCCTTTCTCTGATCTTTCCAAACAGCCCTGAATAAACAAAGCGAGCAGACACAGGGTCAAATGAAGTCAGTTCTGCCACAAGGCCGAAAGAGAATAGGTCTTTATACTTAGCAAGCAAATAAAAAAAAGCCTCATTCATCTAAAAAGATGAACAGAACATGAAGAGTTTTCTTCCAGAAGGGCCATGTAAAGGTTGGGACGACCACAAAAGATGCAAAAGACTCCTGAGGGCTATCATCAACCGAACCAACACTGGAAGAGTGGTGTCACAAACACCACACAAAGTGGAATAAGCATCTACATGCACTTTCCAGTATTTCCAGTCTTGCCTTTTTTTTCTCTCCCACACAAAGACACATATGCAACTGGTTTGTTAAAAAAAAAAAAAAAAAAAAAGCAAGCGGGAGAATCTTTCGTAATGCAAAATTAGGTCGGAAAACCACTTGAGGCAAATTCAATTTCCAGAGAGCGGGGCCCCAGGGTTCCGCCTGTGTTCCCTAGGCATTGTTAAGCAGATGCCAGAGTGCCACTTACCCACAATCATGCCATGCTCAACACGCTTAATGATGTCAAACGAGTTGTGGATGTTTCCCTCCTGAATGTCATAGATGAGTTCTGGGGAGTCCATATGTGGATAATGGGATGGGGTCACAGATCTCAGGAAAACGATTTCTGTCGAGAGGGAAAAAGAAAAATACAGAAAACAATGAACTACAATCTGTCCAAACTTCATTTAGAAGATTAGCAAGAAATAGAACAGAGAAAGCAAAAGTGGGACACTTTTCTGTCAGTGCACCAGAAATAATTAAGCAATAGAACACAAGAGGGAGTGTGTTATCGCTAATAACATCACAGCTGTATAAATTGCTTTTATACAACATTTTTTTTTACTAAATAAATGAAGAAAATTAATCAAAGAACCTAAAAAAAATGCATATTGTTTATGCTTTAATATGGACTGTGCCTTCCGCCAAAATGTAGTTCTACAACAAGTGAACTGTAACAGAACTGTAACTACAAAACAGCGTATGGTTTATACAGGCTCACACCACGAACATTAGCTTTTCAATTTTAATTGGGAATTAGCGAAAAACAGTGAAATTAAGGTAGTTGGTAAATGTTAGGACCTTGAAATAACGCTGAAACTCTCCTCTCCTGCTCTGTAGAGTCGTCTTCATGTGAAAGCTGCATGTTTGCGAGCATTTCTGCCTGTTGTCCGGGTGGTGTTGGTTAGTTAGCTAGCTAGCAGGCTAGCTGCGCTTGCAGAACTGTTGTTAGGTTAGCATAGCTTGCTTTAGCTTAGCATTAGCTTAGCTTAGCCTAGCCTAGTTGGTTACTGTTCCGGCTATCAGAATGAGGCCGAGGTAACTGATGAATTGACGAGCCAGCACTGCGGGCTGTGGGTGAGTGTGTCTTGGCTGGGCGCTAGCCTGTGCTAAGCTAATGCTGCTACTGATGCTGCTGGAGGAGATGATACAAAACTGTCCTGTGTGAATATGCTGTTAATCGGCAACGTGTCCGTAGAGGGAAACATATTTAGTGTGAGTTATCACAAATATCAGCACGGTTACAACACTTCTCAACTAATCTGATTGTGAGGTCAGAACTAACTGTTGTAAAAAAGAAAAATAAATGATGTATGATAAGAACCATTGCAGTGGTTACCAAGTCAAGTCACAATATTATGATAATATAATGATAATTATGATATTATCATCTCCTTGTTTCTCCATGTTTTTCCTTCCCTGTCCATGTTTTTATTGTCCTTCTTTTACCATGTACTTTAAATGGTCAGGACTCCACAGGAACAAACACAGAGCAGCACAGTATTATTTGGGAGGTGGGTCATTCTCAGCACTGCAGTGACACTTATAGTGTGTGTTGTGCTGGTATGAGAGGCTAAGACACAGCAGCGCTGCTGGTGTTTTTAAACATCTCAGTGTAACTGTTGGGCTAAGAACAGTCCACCAACCAGAAATATTCATGAAACAGCATCCTGTGACCACTGATGACACTAATGACCTTAGGTGGACCAGCTAAATAGGGGGTTTCTAATAAAGTTGACAGTGAGGGAACACAGTGTTTAAAAACTCCACCAGCACTGCCGTGTCTGATTCTCACTCATAATAGCACAACACATTACTGCTCTTTGGTGGTCCTTTGGGGTTCTGATCATTGAAAACCCCAGGGGCAAAGGAAGATAATACAAGAAATGTATACAGAGAAATAGAAGGACTACAATGTGCACATATACTGTCAATTGAGCTCATCAGGTGAATAATGAGTGTAGGAACAAGGGGCTGGTCATAATATAGTCCCCTGTCTTTATATTTATGGTGATTTCATATGATTGGCACTTTTTATCCACAGATCAATGCAGCATCCCACTTTTTCTGAACTCCAAATCAAGTTAGGAGTTTGAACTCATACTGTACCTTCTGGTTTGTTGAACTCTCTGAAGGTGGGCAGGGAGATGACAGTGTGCGACACAGAGTGAACCGGGTCCAGCACGCACGTGATGTCATTGGGCTGGCAGGACTTTATACAGCGGATGGTGTCGGAGCGGTCGACCCTTGCCCTGCTGAAAGAAGTGCAGGGAAAAAGAAAAAGAGCATGCCTTCATGCCTTCACAATGCACTGCACAGGAAGAACTCTGATCTAACACAGATTCTTGCCCTGTCATTATCAATCTTGGTTACCAGCTACAACACAAGAATGCAAGTCTTGATTGCAGCCGATGACTGAACGAAAAAAACAATCCTTTCAAAACTGGGGGCACACAACAACGGGGAGCCTTCCAGTCCAGCTCACCGCAGAACCCAATGCCCAGCAGGCGAGTGAAATGTCCACTACATAAATATTATCTGCACAAATAGTGGGCATTCTTAAAATGGGACCTGCGAGTTGGGCAATCATGTTTTGGGGGCCGGAATCAGAATAAAATCAAAGGACAGGCCAAAAATCACACCAGGAACGAGACTTTGGTGGTCAAGTTTCCCATTAGCCACTCATAGTTTCGATGCATTTTGCCTGTCAGGGTGAAGCCCCGACACTGATCTAAAGCCTGTACAAGAAAATATTTGGTTTTGTGGAGCCGTCCCAGCATTCATATCCAATAATCTCTTGTGTAGGATTTATGGGCCGAGGGAGTTTTATACCCTTGGAGAGCTTGACTAGACAACTCCCCTGTCTTTGCAGGCCTGTGCAGTGGAGCTTATTTAAGACTTTGTTTGTGTCTCAGGATAATCAGAGGCAAGCTGCTAATAGAAAGTTGGGACGATGTAAGAGGAAAGGGTCTCTGGAACATGTCGCCTTGAAGGTTGTGTCTGTGGAATAAGAGTCCTGAGTCTTGTGTCCTCCCACTTTTAAAAACAGTCTGTATTAGTATTTCAAAGGTTTTTTTTATGTGTTTTTAAAGTTTTTTGTATGTATTTTAATCATTTAATTCCAATTGTTTCCCATTTTTACTTAAATTTGGAAGGTAAATTACCTCACCCACTAGGTCTCCCCAACGCAAAGAGGGTGAAAAGTCAGCTACACCTCTTTTTCAACTGGGTCGTCAATTCTCTCAGAGGAAAACTAGGCTCCTCAGCTCTGATACATCAGCCAACAGATGGCTGTGCTGACCAACATCACACTTCCCAGAGTGACATGGGAAGAGAGCATGCCATTTACACATCTACCTATCTACCCTGAGAAAGAAAGGCAAACGTTTTAAATCCTCCCATTTAAAAAACAGTCTGTCAAGCATTGCATTGGGTCTTTTTGTGTGTTTTTAAAAGTTATGTTGTATTTTATGTATTATTTCTAATTGTATCCCATTTTCTCTGCAATTTAAAAAAAAAATTGCTTTACCCACCTGGACTCCCCCTACACAAGGAGGTTGAAGGCTTGCACATGCCTCCTCCGACACATGCAAGGCTCCCTAGCTCTGATATATCAGCCAACAGAGGCCTGTGCTGACCAGCATCACACTTCCCAGAGTAAGATAGAAAAAGGGCGTGCCACTTACTTATCTGAGCATCTACCCTGAGAGAGCAAGGCAAAAGCAATTGTGCTTACTCTGACTCCGGCTGCTGATGTCGAGCAGTATGATCAGAGATTTGATGAAGGTTTTTAAAAAACCAAAACCATTTCCAATCATTTCTAGTCATGCACCTGCCCTAATCCATTTCAATCCTTTGCGATAAATCAAATGCACAATGATGTGTAGCAAGAATCTGAGCAAACGTCATCCAGATCCACTCTGACATTTATAGAGTGTTTTTTTTAACCAACTACTGTTTACCAGTGTTGCTGTATTTGCGACCAGCATTAACACACACACACTCACGCAAATACACATTAAAAGGAACGGCTGTTCGGCTGTTTGGACTCTTGTGCACATAAGAAAACACTCACTGCTCCAGTGGTGTGATCTCTGCGATCTCTCCGAGCCACCGTGATTAGTTATCCTTCCTTCCATTGCTGCTTTCTTTCATCGGGCTGTAGGAGCTGCAGCTAAACCCCAAGGCCTGGATTGGGTTACGGGCCTTCTTTCATGCTGAGAGGGGAGAAGCCCCTGACAGAAAAGTCAAGCCACCACTGGGCATGGACTTGTAATTAGCAATTAGCGGGCGGGTCCACATTTTGCTTAGAGCAGAGCCAAAACCACAAGATGTTCTCCTCACTTATAATAGCGCGCCTCGTGCACGGCACGCACAGGAGAGTCTAGTGGGTTCTACTGGGGGGGAGGTAGGGATATAGGGAGGGAGGGAGGGAGGGACCAGAGGAATGGAGGTGGAGGGGGGAGGGGGGGGTAATGGGTTGCGTCACGTCACGACAGCAGACCACTGGCTGGATTCACGAGGACATAAAACACAGAGATGAACTGAAACTGCCGCTTTAAAGTGAACGCCTAATAACATCAAAGCCGACTTCAAAGGCAGGTTGAGTGCGTGGGGGGTTGATTGCGGCTGGAGATGCTGCACAGGGGGCATCAAAGCCATCTCCAACTGCAGTCACGTGGCCCAAAACACAAACTCTCAGGCCTTGCCTCTAGAAAAGAAAGAAAAAAAATCATTTTTTTGGACAGGAGTTCTTATGGTCAAGCACAAGTTCTCTTTCTTTTTCTTTCCCTCGCTGGTAATTATTATTTATAGTCAGCGTGTTGATAAAGCCCCAACACAAACTCTGCGGGCCTTCATTCTTGGTGCGCAGTGGTGATGCTGCTGAGCCACAAATTGGTGCAGACCACCGTCCAGAACCCAGAGGCCTATAACTCACTGTCAGAAAGTAAGCAGGGGAAGAAAAAAAAGAGGAGCGCAGCCATGCTTTTAAAAACTGTACTTTGAGGACATGCCCCTGGCTGACAGTGAGGAGAAGAGCACCTCTTGTGGTGTAATCACCCTACACCCTGATGAACCTGAGTGCTGATTTGATTTATGGCATGAAAAATCTCAGTCTCGTCTCTTTTCACAAAACCGTTCTTTCAAGTACTCCATCAAATCAGACCGGCTTTCCCAGCTTCATTATCATGGATGAGTGGAATCACTAATGCTGAATAAATAGACTCGATCCAGTCCAATAAGAAAGAAACCAGCTGTTGAAACTGTTGAGTGTTATTTAATGCACATTTTACGTTTACCTTTAAATAGTATCTCATGAAAATATATATTTATAAACTACATATAATGACTAAAAGTAATACCAAACTCCAACTTCCTAATATCTCTATTAAAATATTAACAGACAACACTGGACAACTTGTTTTTCCCTAAAGCTCCATCTAGTGGCTCAATGTTAACAGTAATCAGAACATGATAGGAATGGAAACACAGCGTGAGTCAAAAGTTTGGACACTCTAATTCTCATTCAGTGTTTTTTCCTTACTTACTTTATTTTCTACATTGTAGATTCATATTATGGACAAAACACTCAAAACAATTAAGTGTTTGTCCTCCACAATCCCCCGACCTAAACCTGATTAACTGAGATGGTGATTTGAGGTGATTTGTGATGAGCTGGAGCTTCACAGCGTAAAAAAGTAGCAGCAACTATTGTTCAGCACCTCTAGGAACTCCTTCAAGATGCTGAAGAAAACTATTCCAGGTGACTCTCCCTCATGAAGACACTGAGATTAAAATACCATAAGTGTGAAAAAAAGTGTGGCTACTTGGAAGAATCTAAAGTATAAACCAAAGTCTGGTTTGTCTTCAATATTCAATTTATAATGTAAAAATCCTAAAATGAAAGAAAACACACTAAATGAGAAGAGGTGTGTCCAAAGCTTTGGCTGGTACTGTATACAACATAATACAATATGGATTCTTAGACATCAATTAAGTCTAGTCTTGAACTAAACTACACAAAACACAAAACAAACCAGAGATTTGCTGTTGAAAGGAAAATTAAATCCAGGACTAAGTTTAATCCCTGTGTGTAAAAAATGTAATAGACATCAATAGTCAATAATATATAATAAAAAGGTTATTCCCATAATTTAATATGAGTATGAAAAATACGCTTTACTATAAGCATAGGTGTTCCCCCCATGGCCCTATTCAGAATTAGTGCTTACAGTAGTAATATCGTATGAAACCTTTTTTCAATACCAGTAATGCAATTGTTGTTAAAGATAAAAGTAGCAAAAAGAAATAATTTTATTAAAAAACATGGAACGGAAAAGAAACAGGACACACAACACACACAACAAAAAGATGAAAAGCACTAATAGATCCTCTCAGGAAAGCTATAAAACATAGAAATTAAAATCTGGAAGGGTTCTGTGTATCAAATGTAAACTACTGTATAATAAAGCTATACATTTGAAACTTTAATCAGAAGAGCTGTGACACCACATACTTACTATACTTACTTTACTTACTACAGTGTATGTCTTTACATCTCAGAAGTTCCTGATTAATAATAATCCGACCAATAAATGAAACAGGTTTAACCACAAATCAGCTGTAGTGACCAATCTGTGCACTATTTAAAACAAATATCAAATAATCATAATGAATAAAAAACTTTCCTAAAGGTTTTCTAAAGTTTAATAATCAATCATTTCACTCAGCGATCGAATTGCTAATGTCTTCTTGTGTGACAAACACTCGTATTTTGGACAGGTAGTTGCTGAGACTTCCATAGCGCCACAGCTTCATCTCCAGTGAGATCTCAAAGTCCTGAGGCACTAGAATGGGTTTCTGAACCACCATCACGCCTCCGCTGTCTACCCTCTGTGTGCCAAAGTAGCCTGCCTCGTTCCCGTCCACTATGGCCACCTGGAGGTTGTCGCCGAGCATAGTATTGGAGGGGCCCATGCGGAAGATGTTGGTGGGTACAGGGATGTTGGTGGGAAAAGTGAGGTGGTAGTAGGTTATTCTCACAGGCAAGGCCAGGCACTCACTACTCTGATTGCAAGGCAAGCGTTCGCAGCGACTGCAAATAGAAAAGAGAGAGATGGAGAGAAGAGGGTGAAGGAGAGGAGAGAGGGAAGAGTTAGAGCGATGCAGTGCTCGACATGCAGTGAAGGAGAGGGGGGTGAGGGGAGTGGCAAAGTAACCTGCCTGGGTCTCGTCATTCAAAGCAGTGGTCTATCTGAGCACCTAACCGTGCTCCACCCACAACTGTGTTGCAAGGTCTAATTTTTTAAGATTTAAAGTGAACTTTGGTGATATGAGCAGGATGCACGAGACACATTGGTGATTGTAGCCTTTTTGGTGGTGTCTAAATCATTTCAATGGGTACAATTGTCTCTGAGCCAAATTGGCCGGTGGTCAGTGATGATAAGAGCAAAATGCATGGGACACATCGGTGATTTTGACCTTGATTTTGCTGAGTTTATTGAGGACTTAGGTTAGCTCTGAGGCAAAACTGAGAAACTGAAGTGCAAAAATGTCTATAAGGTACTAAAACATGCTGCAATTTGTTAGTATTGTAGCATTTTGACCTCTTCTTAGTCATAGAAGAGTCAGAAGTAAGTCCATACCTTCAAATCTGCACAATTTTTTTGTCTTACCGCAGAAGTAGTTCATCAGCCAAGATATATGGGGTGTCCAAATTTCAAATTGAGGCTAAGATTGCTAACAAACACTTCCAGTCTTTCAGTATACAAGAAATTGGACATGCTTTTAATTAAACATTGTCTGGATTTAGTAGACAATTGTGTACTTTCTTCACAGTACGATTTAGATCGATGCACTGTTCACCATGGAATTAGGGCTACACAATATTTTTTTTTGCATCATCAAATAATGCCCAGATGTGCAATAATCACATCACAAGTTATCCACTGTCAAATTCAATCAAACACAATTGCAACTGCAAGCATTTGCTGCATAATGCATCTGTGGGTGGAGCACTGAGAGGTAAATGAATGCTAGGATAGTAATGTTAAAACTAAGTTATTTAGCATAACATGTCTTGCAAGTAAATGTTTTGCATTATTAATATACAGTAGTGTTCATTGCTCAGCATGCATTTTTGTTGATTTATTGAACCATGTGTCCAAGTGTCACGAAAAAAAAATCCTTTAATCAATAATTCTTTCATTTTTTTATCTAGAGTAGTGGTTTTCCAACATTTTAGACCATGTACCACCCACAATCAACTAAAAATCATAGTTTCACCTAAAAGTGATACACAGGAACATACAGTATGCTGTTGGATGTCAATGTGAAACAATACATTAATGCTATTGAAAAGTTTACTCTAAATTCCAATTAAAATCCTGCAAAATTACTTTCATTTTTGAAGTTCTCAACATTTCGAGAAAATTATGTTTTTACCTCACAGTGACAATATGTCATTGTCTCCAATGAAACCAGGCAAGACCCAGGGATTTGGACACCCTGGTACTCACATGCATTTGCTTTTATAATCTTTCTTTCTGATACATTAAAAAAACATTTATTTGGTGGTGAACCACCTTGGTGTGCTTCACATACCACCAGTGGTACATGTACCACGGTTTGAGAACCACTTATCTAGAGCCAATAAAAATGATTAGGTACATATTATTGTCCTTCCATTTCATGTACAGGAAGTAGAAATGCACTACATACAGGCCCCAAACATGCCTCTCATTTTTCATTCTTTCCAAACATATCTGCAGTCACTGGACATCAAATACTTACGTTTCACTAGAGCGCCTGTAGTTGGGTGGGCAATCGAAGTTTAGGCATCGGAATCCGCCCTGAATGTTGAAACAGCTCTCTGTCTCTGAGCAAGTGTGTGTTCCTGTTACACACTCATCTACATCTGTTACGAACAAAAAAAAAACAGATTACAGTAACAACATTAAACCCTTATTCAAAAAATTACTAGAATTTCTTGACTGACATTGAGATTGCACAGTTTACAGCTTTTACATGTAAACCACTCAAAGTACAAACTAACATTATAGTCAAATATACATAATTTGATTTCCTTTGGTGATAATTTTGTATGATGCTGTGAATAAGCAATTATTGATATAAACGACAGTCAAGTCAGAGTCAGTGGCACATTGTAATACATACACTCATTATCAAATAAATAGGAATGAAACTTAGCAGAGGTAGAATTTTCATCATGGAAATGTGTAGGATGCTACTGGACGCGTAAACCACCACTACTACAAACTCTGCAGGAACTGCATGAGAATATTTAAGCTGGATTGAGTGGACTATCACAGTTCACCATTAGGAACCTCTACAATTCCTAATCTGTGTATCACAATAAATATGACCAAGAGATACATTTTTTGTTGTTTATTTTATTATTTACTTATTTTTGCAGACGTCTTTATGAAAATTTTATGTATTTGCAGCACACATTATTTTACCTTGAGGTAATTCTTTTGTGTGATGCTGTAAAATGAGCAATGCTTGATATAACATAAAGAACAGTCAAGTGAAAGTGAGCAGCATGTTGCAATACATCCATTACTGCATTAAGGAAATTGTGTGCTCTCCATTTAAATACATATCATGTTTATCCACAAAACAGCCAAGGTTAAAAAAAGGCTCTTTACCCTGGCAGCTGCGTCCATTGGGGGCGAGGGTGTAGCCTTTAGCGGGACACGTGCAGTGGAAGCTGCCTGGTGTGTTGTGGCATCGATAAGAACATATATGTCCTCCAGTGGGCAGAGCACACTCGTCAATGTCTGCGGATAAACAGAACAACATGGCATTTAGTAAACTGTACATACAAATTCACAGGGTTCATATACTTTTTAACCAATATATTTCCATTATTGTTTCATGACTTAAAGGCAAACTTTTATGACCATACGATTTTTTAAAACACATGGACAATAAAACCAAAAATCTAAAACTAGAACTAAAATCAAAATGTATTACAGTAGGCCTAAAATGAAAGATAAAAATGTTGACACACAATCTTTAATAATAAAATATGTAGGGCTAAATTTCTGAAAGAAGTTTGAGCTGACGTATTTGTAGCTCAAAACAGATTTTCTCCATCAATAAACATAAACGCAAAGATTTGTAGACCAAATTTTCATGACTTTTCATGTTTTTTTTTATTTTCCCAAAACTTATCCAGGCCTGGAAATTGCTATTTTTAAATTCCATGACTTTTCCAGGTTTTTCATAACCGTACAAACCCTGATACGTTAAAAATAAAAATAACACATAACCACTTGCTCATACCTTCACATGTAATTCCATCCACATCACTCAGCTGGTAGCCACGGCGGCAGTAACACTGATAGGAGCCGTAAACATTGGCACACTCTTGACTGCAGGGGCTGCTCTCGCACTCATTAAGATCTGTGTGTTAATCAGAGGGAGAGAACTGTATTATAATTCCTCCAGTTCTGCATCTGGTCAGACATTCTGCTACAAGTTTAGTTCAGTGCTCAGGTCTAGTGTCCAAGCTACATCTAACCTGATACTACACAACTTTCAAAGTCATAGAAGATCTAACCTTTGCTAAATGAGTTTTCCTGATTTATTTTATGGAAAATTAAAAAACTGTCTATCGCACACTAAATTACTAGAGATCATACACTACAGGACTGAATCGAATACAGAACACAACCCCAAAACAGGCCTTGTGTTACCTAGAAAACATACAATATGGACAAAAAAAAACTAAATTAGTTTAAGCTCCTCAAAGGTTTTTTTTTTTTGGCGAATTGCTGCACTTATTTTTCCCTGGATAAGTAGTAGTTTTGTGTGTCTGGCATAAGTATTTTTAATGATAAAGTACAGAACTTGTTATTTATTGATTTTATCATATTAACATGTATTTAGTCAATTTACACCTAATCTAAGCATTACATTTTTATCAAGTGTTTTGCTGCGTTCCCTTTTGACTGGAACGCTCCTACAGGTCAGATTTCTTACTCTGAAATTTGGAAGAGCTTTACCAACCCTAACCCTAACCCTAGAATCCAGGATGGATGCCCCCATATCAACAGTAGTAAAAGCAGTAGTAGTATACAGTTTATTAGCACTTTAAATCGATCTTACACACAGTATGATACAACATCTGTGGGGTGTAGATGCATAATAAATATTGAGCAATGTGTTTTAATTAATATTATAATATACCATATTTTTCACACTATAAAGTGTTATTAAAATCCTTTAATTTTCCCCAAAACTGTCAGTGTGCCTTATAATCCGGTGCGCCTTATGTATGAATTCTACCAGTCAGGTTATAAGAGCAGTAAAGTCTGAAGTACAGTGTTATACAGGAGTTTCAGTTTCTCCAGCACCGAGACTGAAGCAGTATTAGCATTAGCCGCTAACCACTCTAAGCGCTAGCTCTTTCGTCATTCAAAGGTGAACATTATCAGCCTGCAGCCAGCTGCTAACCCCTGCTAGCACAGCTGGAGCAGCATTACAATTAGCCGTGTACCGCGCTAAGTGCTAGCTTTTTTGCCATTCAGAGGCCAGTATATCGTACTGTAGCCTGCGTGTTTACTTGGGATGAACCTGTAGCTAATATAGCCCTGGGTTACCAGAACACTCAGAGTTCCTCAGAAAACACAGCTAACTCGGGTGTGACGCCATTCCCAGCTTTGACCTCCCACATCCGAGGTAAATGGAACACAGCATTTGTTGTGGGGTCTGAGTGAAGCTTGATTTGTTGAACCTAAGACTAGTTTAGCTCCACTAAGTGTAAAAATACACCTCTGACCCACAGACTGAAATGTGCCTCCTGTTACTCCTGTTACTGCTCTTACAACATAAATATATTTATTTCCTTTTATATATTTGAATAGTTAACTGTTCACAGTTTGTTGGGATAAGTTAATTTTGTTCATTAGAGTTATTTAAGTGTTAATTCAGAACTTCTGTTTAATCCAAAGAATCTCCAGGTTAAAGACATTTTCACAGCTTCTACAATATGGTCATCGCAAAAACTCATATAGAGATAACGATAAAAATACAATAAATTATATAGCTATAACAGAAGTATAACAGCTAGCTGTTAACACTGTCTGCTACTTGACTTGCTATTATCAAAAACAACAGAAACAAGAAAAATGGTTTGGTTGAGGTTGAGGGTGGAAAGGCGGGGTCAAAAGGATCTGGTCAGACTACAAAGAGAGCAAAATTTGGTCATGGGGAGCATGGCAGATTTTAAATTCCTATATGATTTTTTGTCTCACTTTAAATAGTACAGAAGACAGACTTGTGCCAGGATGAAGCTGCTGCCTAATTTAAGGCAAATAAGAGACTGCCTTAAGAAAACACTTTTCATGCTCAGTTTTTATTGGCTGTAAACAGGGCATATTAAGACTACATTGCTAAAAGATGTTTTATTCAACTGGTTAAAAAGGCCAGAAAACAGAGTGAACACCTCTCCCACACTGCTCGATTCACTCTCCAACTGTTCTACACTGACTGACAAAAATCTGCAGACTACAGCCATCTAGCCAGGCTGAGAATCAAGACGAAAATCTGGATAAAAATCAGTATAGTGCAGTATACTGTAATCTATCTGATACATCTGACCAAGATCTGATATGAATATTAGAGTCAGATGTGTTTAAGAGTAAAACTGAAATTAAACTGGGAGCTACTCCAGGAACAGGGTTAAAATCTTTCCTTACCATCACAGTTCCTTCCATCACTGGCCAGCTTGAAGCCTGTGGTGCAGCTGCACTTGTAGGAGCCCAGAACATTATCGCACTTGTGTGCACACAGGCGACCAGGAAAATGCCTGCATTCATTTATATCTGAACTCGCAAAAGACAGACAGAACATGTAGTTATTTAATAAAACAGGGTGAAGAAGAAAGAGCCTGAAAAAACAGCAGTCAGGTATATTTGAGCAGAGAAATCACCAAACTGTGCCCTCTAGAGCTGGAGCTGGACAACATATGTTGACTTTATGTAAGGATGTTTAAAAGTATTTTTGTGCAAATCCAAGTCAAATGTCAATTCTCTGACATTTAACTCTAGTTAAGTTAGTTAGTATTAATTACATTTAGATCATGCTAAATGCTAAGATAAGCTAAGAGAATTTATTGGATGGATGGATGGATGGATGGATGGATAGATAGATAGTTGAAATTGTACACATCCAGCTGCAGGTATACATAGTACACAAAGGTTACAAAAGAACGACAATATATAACGATACATATAAAATACAATAAAGTATAAAAGTGATGTGCATATTGTGAGGATAACTGATGTCGTCCATACAGACAGCACAAATACACAGTTATATAATAATTTACATTTAGCAGTGCAAACTTGTAGAGATGTAAATACAGAGAGTTTTAAATAAAAAGTACTAGTGTAAAATTATAAAAATAACGTAATAGGGCATCACTGAGAGTGTGTCTGCAGAGATGGGGGTGTGTCCATAGAGTGACCAGAGTGACTTTGATCAATTCTTGATTAAATGACCAATAGAAATAAACTTTATTTACATTTACTTCTGTTAGAAGTAAAGAAGGTTTAATCTTTCTCCTGTAAGATGGAGATCTTTCCTGGAGATACATGTTTTTCCATTGGACAATGAGGGTATGTTACCTTTGTATCAAAATGCTGGCCTTTATATCGGTTCTTTATATATATATGAGACAGCAAAACCTAGATTAGGTTCCGTTTACTATAATATAATGTGCTCAAGTGTTCATAATGAAAGAAGAATGTGTTTAATGTATGGGATTTGATGTGAAGCTGATGTGAAATGTATGGGCTCTCACCCTCACAGACCCTGGTGATGCTGTTAAAGGTAAAGCCACTCCTGCATTCACAGCGGTAAGAGCCCACCAGATTAATGCAGCCGTGACCAGCACAGGCATTATCTGACCCTGCACACTCATCAATATCTGAGGAGCACACATACATACACCCAATTAGAGAAAAGAACTTCTGTTGCTTATATGGGAACAATATATAGCAACGGTCACAAATTACAGTACTTACAAAAGTAATAAACATTATAAAAAAAGTAATAACGTCTCAACTAATTATTAATTAAACACTAGTTAAGACATTATTATGTTGTGAATAATAATATAAAATATATGAAGGTTGTAATGATGACTTAGAAAGGTTTAACTATTTATTATTTGATACTAGCACACGTACTGTAAATTAATGTACCCTTATTGAAAATGTTTTCCTCTATATTTTACACAAAAAAATGCTTTATTGAATTAATTTAATGTATTTAATAAAAAAATCTATTTTGTCGTACCCACACAGCGTGTGCCCTCCTCATTAAGGTGGTAGCCACGACCACAGCTAACAGAGTTCCTCTGGCAGGTGTATGAACCAACGGTGTTGATGCACAGCTGACCAGACGGACATGGCCCTGCAACACTCAGGCATTCATTTATATCTGAGACAAACATAAAACAGAATTACATTAAAGGATTTCATAACAAAGAAATACAAAATAGTCCTTATTGAATAGGCACCACACACTACAATAGTATCACAACACTCTGCCCATGATAACAATGATATCATGATACTGAAGAGACTTCACAGCATTCGTGTTACTGAAGAGGATAAAATACTTCTAAATAAGCAAATACCAGATATCATGGATTTATGGGTGTCAGTTTCACAGAATTTGGCAAGCAATATTCTTCACTGCAGATTAACAGCTCTGGAAAAAATAAGAGACCACTTTAGTTTCTGAATCAGTTTTTCTGATTTTGCTATTTATAGGTATATGAACATTGTTGTTTTATTCTATTAACTATGGAAAACATTATTCCTAAATTCCAAATAAAAATATTGTCATTTAGAGCATTTATTTGCAGAAAATGAGAAATGGCTGAAATAATAATAAAGATGCAGAGCTTTCAGACCTCAAATAATGCAAAGATAAGTTTTAAGAGTTTAGAAATCAATATTGGTTTGGACTTACCCTGGTTTTTAATACATCTTTGCATTTTCTCCTCCACCAGTCTCACCGCTCATGGCGCAAAAATTCAAGCAGATCAGCTTGGTTTGGTGGTTTTCAATTTGGTAAAATCAAAGAAACTCATATTTTTAAAGTGGTCTCATATTTTGTCAGAGTTGTACACACTTTATTAGATTAGCGTGGAAAAATGAAGCCAATTTGGGGGAGTCTTAGGGAGCCCATGTTATAATAAATATATCCATATTTCATGCCACGTATCAATATGAATATTAATGTATTGTCCCACACCTATTATTAAATAGTTTTAAATAAACTTTTTAAATAATCTAAATAAAAAATTATCTGCAAGCATACATAATAAAAAAAAAACGTAAAGCTACTTTTTGTAACACCATTATATCAAAAACACAATAGGTATTAAACAAATTATATTAATATATTAATAGTTTGGTTACTGTTTTTCTGGCATCTCTGATATTTAACTTCTGTATTATAATATGTGAGGTTTTAACACAATTATGGGCCTTTAGTGAACATCAATCATTCATCACCGATGCAACTGCCCAGAGCATCCTGTATGTATCCTGCCTGGCACTGTGCGCTGGGATGGCAGCGGAAGGAGCCTGGTGTGTTCTGGCACTCAAAGTCCTTAGGACAGTTATGAGTGTTGGTCTCACACTCATCAATATCTGAAAAAAAGAGGAATGAACTTTAGTTTTAATGTCATACTTATAGGAATAGAAGGTCTTAAACTGTCTAAGCAATGTAACAATGTAAAAATATTATTAGTATTATATTGTATATATAAACCTTATAAATAATAAAGTCTCATAAGTTGTTGAAGACAATTTATGAATTTTATGTCATGAATTGTGAATGCAAAACCTGTTTTACACATGTGGATACTGTATATTGCTGTGCAGCAGGAAGGAGGTACCTACAATAATGTTTCAGTGTAATTACACTAACCATTAGATAGTCAAGTAATAATAATAAAAAACATTACTATGCAAAAGTATCTCCTAAACGATCTACTTTACTTAAGTCAATATCTCAAAAACATTTTTTGTAATTACTCTAAATTATACAGACCACTATAAATTACCATACATTAATAATAAATTAATAAATAAATAGACCCCACACATAGTTACACATAGTACACCACCACATACAAGAAAAGTGTTAAATACAGGCTTTTATAACATTCTCTAATCATATATCACAAATATATAGTAAATGAGTAAGCGTGTGTTTGACCTTTGCAGCTGTTGCTGTCAGTGAGCTCATATCCTGTGCCACAGCTGACCTCCCTCTGGCAGCGGTACGACCCCATTGTGTTGATACAGCGTTCACCAGGACGACAGTGATGAGAACCCAGCAAACACTCGTTAATGTCTTCAGAAAGAGAGACAGAATGAAGCTATATGTAAATGTAAATGTATGAAGAATGTAAATATAAGGGTTTTCAATACTGTGTCTTTTGTGTTCACAGCATAGTTGTTTAAATTTCATACAAACAGTGTGTAACAAAACATTTTTAAAGAATTACTCTGAATAAACACATTATTAAAATCACTTTTAATGTACTTTTTTTTTTTTTTAGTTTTTGATGTTGGGGGGTGGGCTTTTTGCCATGTCCGGGATGCTGCCTTTAATAATTATTTTAAATTATTAAAAAAAAAAACACACAAATAAAAAAAAAAAAAGAATAAGACATTTAAATCCCTCATTTATCTATTTTAACAAAACTATCAAGCTCATCCTAGAATTAGCCCACCACTTTACAAAAGTATGCTTTGACATCAGTAACATCACAACCTTCACACTGTGTTATTTTCAAGGCACTGAAGACATCTGCTGCATGGTCAGCAATTAACCATATTATTTTTATTTAATATGCATCAAATAATATTTTGCTGAGGTGGAGCTTACGCAGTTCTTCCTGTCATAGTAAAATATTAATGAAAACAATTTTGGAAAATCAAAATGTATCTTTTTCTATAAAAATATCTGCAGCTCTAGATCCACCCTGTTTTAATCAAATGCTAATTTCACTAAATGTCTGTCTTTTTTTTAATAAAACCCTGTTGTGAGGTTTGCCATGGTGAATTCATGGATGACAGGAAATAAAAAGTAAAAATAAAAAGTGATTAAACTGGGAAATTCTGATTTCTGTGTAGACTAATATAATAAACAGTCAAAAGACTTAATCACTGTGTTTTGACCCATGTGGTCTCTTTACTGTGGCTTTAATGGAAGATTTCAGAATGTCACATGATTTTTAAAGAACCTACCTTCACAGTTTTTCCCATCTGGCTTGAGCTTGTACCCAGCAAAGCAGGCACAGGTATTATTCCCCACACAGCGCTGAGCACAGTTCCCTGCTCCAACTGACACACACACAAACACAGGCACACAATATTTAATAGATTAATATTTCTACATGGATCTCTGTTACAAGATTATTTACATTATGTCCATTCTAAATCTATATATCAGAAGATCTTTAGCACTCACCTTTACACTCTACATCGGGAACAGCAGCTCCTGAGATGACATAAATACAAATATGAAGAGGGGTACGTCTGCTGCTGTAACATACCGAGAGGCTGAATGTTTTACAATAACCATGAAACACAGTTCGTGCTTCTGAGAGACCACTAGGGGGCAGCAGAGCTTTTTATGAGATGTAACTTTCCCATTTCAGACTGGAGGACCCTTTTCATTTTCCTGCACATTTTAGTGCTTTTTCACAAAATACAAATCAGGAAATCAGAAACTGACTGCAATTAACCAGGGCTGAGTTTCTTAAAAGCATCTTAATGCAAAGAAGACTTTTAAATAGTCGAGTGAGCATCATCCAGAACACTCTCTCTGCAAGTTAAGATGATCTTAACACCAATATTTCTATTTGAGCTGTATTAAACTATTGTATGCCTTTGTACAGTGTCAGTAAAATGTCTGTCTGTCTGTCTGTCTGTCTGTCTTAAGGTGCTGCAAAGGGTTATTTGAGGTATATCACAGGAGAACCATTTTTGCTTCTGTAAAGAACTACAGCTCTGAAAAAAATTAAGAGAGCACTTCAGTTTCTGAACCAGTTTCTCTGATTTTGCTATTCATAGGTATATGTTTGAGTAAAATGAACATTGCTGTTTTATTGTATGAATTCCAAATAAAAATATTTATTCTAAAAGCATTTATTTGCAGAAAATGAGAAATGGCTGAAATAATAAAAAAAGATGCAGAGCTTTCAGACCTTAAATAATGCAAGTTCATATTCATAAAGTTTGAAAATCAATATTTGGTGGAATTCCCTGGTTTTTAATCACAATTTTAAACGTTTTTGTTTAAATAAAGAATTATTTCTGTGTGGATAAAGGTGTAAAGTAACCTTTAGGTTCACACTAGCATACCTATTACATAGATACAGCTCTGAAAAATAATGAGTGTCTTTGATTATACCAAATTGAAAACCTCTGGAATATAATTAAGCTAAACTGCTTGAATAATGGCACCAGGATCTTTTATCCAATATCAGTGTGTAAGACTGGTAAAGGAGAACATATCAAGATCTTGATGAGGAGCTGCCTATCCCAAACGTCCATGCCCAGCCTGCAGCTCTGACTACCTGCTCATGAACGAGTGGCTGCAGTTGTGTTTCAGCTCCGGAGTTCCATCTATGTGCCAAACTGTGACCCATCATTCACCACAATGACTTGTTTGACTGAATGAAGCCTCTGATTGTGCACTAGGAAAAACATATTTCTGTAATTGACATCACTCAGCTGCACTAACCTTGAGTAGAGTTTCCATCAGTCTCTGGTGATTTGTCCACACAGCAGGCCCGGGACACCAGACCACACTGATAGCTTACAGTCAGGGAAAAGTCACAGGACAAGCCCTGCTCCTCTGCTGCCCTGCCAAGCAAACAGCACTCGCAACACACCTGCACCGCACAAACACACAAGAAGAGAGAAACTACTGTTTAAAAAAAAACTTTAAAACTACAACAGTCAGAATAAAACTGTTTTTTTGTGCAGCTGCATCTTTAAAGACCCACAGACGCCTTAAAATGGCCATTATAGTAAAAAAAAAAAAAAAGCAACATCAGAAAATGATTGATTTAAGATGTTTTAAAACATCATGCCTACAGTTTTAAAGCCATCTGTTCCAAAAACATTATATTGATCTTTTTCAATTTTGGGCCCTGGCAAATTCTAAGTGGGCTTTTTTGTGAATGGGTTTAGGAGAGGCTGCCTTCATGGGAGTATTTTGTAGTAAAGTAGCCCATAGAAAATGTTGATTTTGAAATGAAACTTATGGTTTTCTGACAAATCTGTTGGGGTACTCATTTATGCTGAGCATAGTATATATATATATATATATATATATATATATATATATATATATATATATATATATATATATATATATATAGAGAGAGAGAGAGAGAGAGAGAGAGAGAGAGAGAGAGTATATTTAGCAATTTTAGTACAGCCATTTACGTTAAAATTAAAAGAAATGAATAACAGCAAGGCAAACCACATGGCAACATATATCTAATTTTTACGTATACACAAAAAAATCAAGGTGCCCCAAATGACCTTAAAGGTACCATTGCCCAGAGAACCCTTTAAAGCTCCTTTTTTCAAGAATGTACCAGGTTTAAAGACACAGTAAAAAAGAACTGCCTCTTCTTCTTGACCTGAAAAGTTAGAAAATGATGAAATATGTTTTTATTGTTTAAACAGTTACTCGTTTAATCATTCTCATTGTTTGGTACATAAACAAGAAAATATCATACACTTACGTGCCAGACATCATTGGACAGCAGTATTTAAACTTATCACAAAGTTTTCCACAGGAGACGCCATGGGAAAATCCACACCTCTATAAGTTGTGAGGTGCTATCTTGTGAGTGAGGCTGAACACTGTCTAGCATGCTCATGGCAAGGCAACATTAATTATCACATCTAGATTCAGTTTAGGAGGCCACACACACGTATCCAGCAGGTCAGCGCAGTGTACTTTAGTTTCCATGTGACATGGCAAAAGTCACACAATGCTAGTTCCTGTCCCATGATATATGGCATGCTGGTGTAATTTAATTCCACTATGGCACGTTTATTGTGCCCGAGCATTCTGACGAGGCACAAAATGGCTTTGTGTGCAAAACTGCTTTGGGATACTAATAAATCATCTTGATTCATGGACCATGTTGAACTATAGTGGAATCATGAAGTGCAGACAAGCATACAAGTACAGGCATGCGGAGTACAGGCTGCTGATGACAGCACACAGGCATCACACAGGCTTTTGTACCGCTATCTTCAATAGAACAAGATTAAGGAGGTTGCTGGGGGGATACCAGTCGAGGCAAGGTTCTTGTGACTAATGTGATGCAATGTGAGTTCAATGAGAGCACGCAGAGTTGCCACACGGGCAAATACATCCTGTGTACAATACAAAGGTTCATATGTGGGTGTACATTTATACCTACAGTCTTTTTTACTCACAACTACGTGACCCACACATTAGTATAAGATAGGGCTGAGGAGGTAAGTGTATTCAGACCCTAATAGCATGGATATCGTGGAAGAAAAGCTAATATAATATAATATAATAATATATATATTTTGTTTTGCCTTTTTTTATTCTTTTTTACTCACTGTAAATGAGTAAACGACTGAAAATAAACTATTTCTCCTCCGACATTGCAGGTTAACACATCAAGTTTGGAAACACATAAAACATAGTAACGTTTACACTAGGAATGCACCGAATGTTACGCGAATTCTGGGCTGATGATGATATCTGATATTAGACATGTACAGGGGTTCGACAATGAAACTGAAACACCTGGTTTTAGACCACAATAATTTATTGTCTGGACGGACAGTTCTGGTGGAAACAGGAGAGTTGAGGTGAACAATGAATTCTGCCGTGATTTTGGCAGCCATGATTTTGTTTTTTGGATACAATCCGGGTTAGCACCCGAACATCCCTTTCAGACAGCTTCATTTTGCATCCACAGTTAATCCTGTTGGATGTGGTTCGTCCTTCTTGGTGGTATGCTGATGTTACCCTGGATACCGTGGCTCTTGATACAAAGACTTGCTGTCTTGGTCACAGATGCGCCAGAAAGATGTGCACCAACAATATGTCCTCTTTTGAACTCTGGTGTGTCACCCATAATGTTGTGTGCATTGCAATATTTTGAGCAAAACTGTGCTCTTACCCTGCTAACTGAACCTTCACACTCTGCTCTTACTGGTGCAATGTGCAATTAATGAAGATTGGCCACCAGGCTGCTCCAATTTAGCCATGAAACCTCCCACACTAAAATGACAGGTGTTTCAGTTTCATTGTCCAACCCCTGTATATATCTGCTGATGCCAATTTCGGAAATAGACTAGACACTCCCTATAACTTTATGACTAATAAAAAAATAAAAAATTGATTAAATTCAATGGATTTTAATGTATCACAGTCAGTGTTGGCCAATTGTAGCAGCACAGCCAGTGTCACTTGGTCCTTTTCCTTCATACGTCAGCAAGTATTGGTTTAAAATTATGGCCATACATATCATCACTACAAAACATTGACTGTACTAAAAATCTAATGGGTGAACAATTAGACACTTGCTAGAACAAACTGTTACTATTAAAACTCTGTTCAAAAAAGAGATTGGTTATTTTTTTTACCATTGTGCTGAACTGAAGTCCAAACTGCAGTAATCCAAATCATGGCTTTTGTTGAGAACAGCAACATAATGAATAAGTAGATTAGGAAATACAGTTAAACCTGTCTTAATATAGCTGCCTAAGATCACTTTTTCTGTTAATATGTTTTAGAAGATGCTGGAAGTTTAGTAACACTCCAAACATTTGTTGTCAGAAACCATTAGAAGAAAGACCATGTAACCCAATTTCTGATGAAAAATACTTAATTATTTTGGGATCTGTTCATTAAGCTAATAAGCTTTTTACATGGTGTAAATGACAGTTTTTTTTTTATAATAGTCTGTAACACATTTTATGTTGTTTTTTTGTTACCTGCAACAAGAGAGAATAATTTATTACATTTTGCATTTTTAAATGTATTTTTTGTTTTATATGTATACCAATAGATTTATACACAACCACATGAGTCATGTTTCTCCAGTGAAAAAAATCAAGATGTATATCATGACTTGATTTTTGAATAACTGTCTCATTAAAATACAAATCTTATATTTTTCTACGACAAAATAAGAAAACAAACCTTGACCTAAATGGAGGTGAATGAACACTGAAATTAGAATTTGTGCTTATTTAGAAATGTAATTGTAACTGAGAAAGTGATTTTCAGCTCCTGGAAAGATGATGGTTCACTCTGCACTCTAGGATGGACATATATCTGAAACCCAAAATTTAAACTGCCTGATCTAAAGAACAAAATATTACAGTCACCTCTTGACCACTTATAGTGTGCAGTCATTTTAGTGAAAAACACTCACTCTCTTCTCTTCTGTTACCACTGTGAGACATTCAATACACACCCAGTAATTGCTTAAAATGTACAGTGGTTGAAATGATTCCTCCTGACAGGAGTTTATTGGACTTGTGACAACTTTTGACAGCCTGCTGACACTTTATATGAGCGCTCAAATTAAACAAACACCTGCTGAGCATTGAAACGCACTCAGGCGTGTACAGGCTGTTGTTGTATAATAGATCTGTCATGAGTTTATGGATGGCATTACGCTTGTGGAAATAATACACTAGCAGCATGGCACATTCCAGTTATGACTGAAAGTTTTGGGCTGTTTAACTGTAAACAGTTTAGTAAAACCCTCTCTGTGTCTTTTTCTCTTTTTAAACTCCTATTTAAACTTGATTAGAGGTGGTTCTGAAAGTAAAATAAAGTATCCTAGTAATTTCCTCAAATTCCCAGAAAGTCTATTACACTCAAAAACAATAATATAGCTTATTCTTTTACCAAATTCTGTTATTGTGTTATTGTAAAGTTATTTCCAGAAATCAAAGGGTTTTTATCACATTGAATAACCACTTTTGTTTAATAAATTACCATTTTTGTAAAAGAGGTGAGTGTGAAAACCTTTTTTTCTTCTTTATACATAAACAGACGTTTATGTTAAATAAATAATAAACACTCAATAATAATTTACCACAAAAGAGAAAATTCATCTACATCTAAAAGGCTGAAGCAAGCAACTTAATTTGACACAGCTCACCAAAAAAAATGGCAAGATAATGCTTTACTTTGACATGTTACATACAAAATGCATATGTATTACTGACAAAAGTCAGACAGTTGATACCTGGCTAGAATGTCCAAAAACCACAAGCAAGCAACTCAGGGTTCTTTATTTTCCATGGTTCATGGCACTATGCCACCATTTCTAGTTCCATGAAATCTGGCATACATACAGTACCTTAGCAGTTTTGGTCTCGCATGTGCTCCCGGACAGAAGGGCATCACAGGTACCCTGGTCTTTGGCCATATTGATACCATTAGTGCAGCTATTGTCCTCCAGTACTGCAGCACAGCACTGTTCCTGGGCTATTCTATTAGAAAAAAACACACAGAAAGAAGAAGATATTGAAAATAAGCCATTACTAACACAATTAAAGTTCATGCAGTGCTAATTAACACAAAAATGCTTTCAAACCACCTTTAAAAGACAATCCTAATTCCAAAAAAGTTGGGCCGTACTGTAAAATGTACAAAAATGTAAATAAAAAACGAATGCAATGATTTGCAAGGAGATTCACATTTCAGAACACATATCAGATGTTGAAAGTAAACGATTTTACCATTTCAAGAAAAACATTACAGTAATTTGTTTAGAATTTGAAAGCAGCAACCTATCTCAAAAAATTTGTGATAAAGCAACAAAATGCTGGAGAAGTAAAAGTTACCAAAACAGACATCCCAAGTTGCAAATGTTGATTTCAGGGAGCCCATCCCCCCCAACTCACCAAATGATAACGGAACTTTAGTTTTATATTAATTAATTTTACGTTTTTATTTTTTTTTATTTTATAAAATTTAGAGTATTCAGAGTTGAAATAAAATGAGTTTTGTCTTTTTTCTTTTTTGGAAGGCCCTGCCTCTGCTTTCCTGCCTATGCTTTTTTTTTTATTTGACAAAAATTGACAGTAACAATATCACAAGAAATTGCACAAAATCAAAAACATTTCATATCATATTACAATAATTATTAATATTGCCTCCGCCATGATCTGCTTTCTCTCACTCTCTGAACAAATCCCATCCGGGAGGGGGGAAAAACACTGCCCGCCCACACTAAAAACTGATTGGCTGTCTCACAGACTCTTTGCAGAGAACAGGCCAATCAGAACCCTCTCTGTTTTCTCTCTCTCCTTCCCACACGAGATTAGAGCAAAAAAGCCTGTCGTCTGTGTGCACGTTTGGGGCACTCGTTCTGAATTCCGGGAGGTTATATGTGACTCGCGGGCATCCGGGAGCCACTGCCGAAATGCGGGAGACTCCCGCAGCTTCAGGGAGATTTGGTTTGTCTGCTAAAAACTCACATGAGTGGGTATAGAAAGAGAATGTAAAAGAGGCAGAGTGTGCGTAAATAAAAATCCTGAAAATATTAGATAAAAGACTTTATATTCTGCCATCTACTGTAAAAAATATGATTTAAAGATTCAGAGAATCTGGAGAAATCCTTTTGTGTTAGAGACCAGGCCGCCCATCAGTACTGAGTGTTGGTAATCTTCAGGCCCTCAGGTGGCACTGCATTAAAAAACAGGCATTATTCTGTACTGGAAATCCCTGCATGGGTTCAGGAACACTTCAAGAAATCACTGTCTGTGACAACAGGCTGTTGTTAAAGAAGAGGGACCGCTACACAATGGTAGATATGGCCCTGTTCCAATCTTTTTGAGATGTATTGCTGCAATCTAATAAAACTATGTTTTATTGTGACTAAAATATGGCTCTATGAGATATTTAAAATCATTGAATTTTGTTTGCATTTACATTTATTTACATGGCTCTTTCAACTTTTTTGCAATTGGGTTTTTATTATCTATGCAGAAAACACATCTTTTGCAACATGTACTAGACCGATGCTTGGTCATAAATATTCTATGTTATGAGAGACTTCAAAACAAGGCCTCACATTTTTTACATTCATTAGAAACTTCTGGAAATTTGCAGCACAATCACTGCCATGTAGATTGCACAAGACCCCTGTGTTTATTTTCTTACGAACTTGCTCTTTACTTCATCACTCCTCCTCTGAGGCCACTACAACCACAGGATTGCTGTTTAGGAGTGAGCAAAGTTATTGATGGCAGTCTCAAGAGCACACTTTCAGCCCATGTATCATCTCCATGGCCGTTTCTTAGTATGCGTTCTCGTGTTTTTGCATCCTCGTATTCTTACCTAACGTCATCATCCACTTCCCAAGTCGCATTCCTATAGTCAAGAATGTATTTACAGGAAACAGTTAAAGTTCCTGGATGTGTTCTTGCTCAGCAATAGAAACTGAGGATGCACTGATCAGTGACTTACCAAGGAAAGCAAATGGAAATTTACAGGACTCACTGTGAATTCAATGCAGAACCGATGACTAGACATTGGTCAGATCCACAAATTAAAAGTTTTTAAAGGTCTCCTTTGACTAAAATCTACTTTTTCTAATTCTTTATGAAATATTATAGGTTTCTCTTAGTTATTCATGCTGCACTTGAAACTCTTCCTCAACTGTCTGCATTAGCTAGTAAAAGAAAATAAGATCAGGAAAAGAACAGAATCAACTCTTGGATTCATGGCCTAAAGCTAAGCCAGTTTTGTCAGACAGGAGCTAGCAGTGCTAGGAACAGCACTGCAAGTTTTTTTTCAAATATCACACGCTTTGCCCAGTAATTCAGAGCTAATTCAGAGCTAACAAATAGTTAGAATTTGTCTATGGAACACCACCAGCAAAGTACAATTGAGATAGGTAGGTGTATGTTTAGAGTTAAGAGTTCTGTTTAAACTAGTTAAAATTAAAAATCAACCCCTCTGCTGCTGCGGCTTAGCCAACCCCAGAGTGGATTTTTACTTTCTGGACCTGGACTAGGTTAACATAAGATCTCCGGTGGATTTTGCATTTTACAGAGACTCTAAGACTAGGTCAGTGGCTGAACTGCACTTAGCAGGGCATTACACATGTTGTAAAGTAACATATGATACTGCAAAGACTATTATAAGTGTTAAACTGTCTTTACAATGCTAGTTTATGCTGTTTAGTCGTGAGGCCTTAGCTACGCTGATTAGCTTTGGGTATTATCAACTTACTTAATATAATTAATATAAATGCAAATTCAAAGCATCTCAAAAGGTTCCATTATTGCACATGTGTGTTTGTTCTTGCAAGGTAACTTGACAAAAAACATCCAATGACAAGAAAAAGTATGTGAACATTTTGGAATTTCATATTTTTCTGCATAAATTTATCATAAATGTGTCTGATCTTTATCCAAGGGTATTGCCACATATAATGTGCCTAAAAATCTTCAAGTCAGTCCTTATAGGGTCTATAGGGTTAAGATCTGGGCTCTGACTTTGCCACTCCAAAATGCAGATTATGTTTTTTTTAGGCTATTCTGTTCTAGGCATGCTCAGGTGTTTTGGGTCATTGTCCTGTTGCAACACCCAACTTCTACATTTGGGTGAGTTTCAGCTGCTATATAGATAGTCTCACATCTTTTTTTTTTTATTATTATTTTTGGAAATTCATTTTCCACTGAACAACTGTAATCTGGCCAGGCCCTGATGCAGCAAAACAGGCCCAAATCATGATGTTCCCTGCACCATACTGTGTGTGCAGTGTCTTTTTTTATTTATTTCTATTTTGTTTTTTAATTTTTTCCTAATTTATCTAGGCAAATTGCCCAAATTTCCCCCAATACAAGTGATGCCGCAACAAGGAGGGTAAAGACTAGCACATGCCTCCTCCGACACATGCGACACTTTTTGAAATTGCAGAGTAGCCAGTGTGCTTGGAGGAAAATGCAGTGGCTTAGTTCTGATACATGAAGAGGAGAAAGAGCGCCATCTACTCACTCAGAGACAGCAAGACCAATTGTGCATTCTCGGGGCTTCTGCAGCTGATGGCAAGCTATATGACCGGGATTCAAACCAGCAATCTCCCGGTCATAGTGGCAGCATTTTAGACCGCTGGACCACTCAGCACCCAACCAGAGTGCCTTTTTAACCAGATGTAAAGCTGTGTGTTCTTTCCAAATAATTCAATCTTAGTTTTAGTTGTTCACAAAACATTTGCCAGTACCATTGTGAAGAGTCAATGTGCTCTTTTGGCATTCTGCAATGTTTTTTTTTTTAGTACGCATCACCTTCCTTTTGTGATGTCTTGCCTTAGACACCCTGCTTATTTTAGATTTTTACAGAGAGTAGACTCAAGAACACACCTAACTCTAGTTCACACCTTCAAACTTATTATTTCTCGAGCTATGCTAACACCTGACTATAGCTAGCTTTTTGAGGTCATTTACTCAAGGGGTTGCATACTTTTTCAGCTAGCACTATGAGGGGTTTAATGGGGGTTTCATTGTTCTTAGTGAAAACCTGCAGGATAATAATTTATTTAGTTATTATTTTAGGCACAATATATTTGTCAATACCCTTGAATTGTATTAAGCTCAGATCACATTATATTACAAATGTATGCAAAAAAAACATAAAATTCCAAAATTACTGCTGTAAGTCCATTCTTCTCGTTGTTGGTAAAAAATAGACCTTGGTAGAGATGCACTTTGGAGCACTTAGGAGGCCGCATTTACTGTAACACACACACACATTGTATAAGTACACAGGTCTAGAGTCACCCTTTTCCCCTTAAAACCATCCCCTTTAATTCATTCCCCTTACAGGAAACATCTCTATTTTACTCTCCACTTTTCTCCCATCATGCACCACCGCAGCGCCTTTTAAGGGCACAGACGTTCTCCTTTCTCTCTCTTTTCTTGGGTGTTTCTTTTTTTTCTTTCGGTGTCTGAAATAATCCGCAGATTTCCTGTTATTCCTCCCCTTCTCTTCTCCGTCTGACTATAGTTTCACCTCAGTGGTATTTCCTGGATTTGGAAATACCCCCATACCTAAGCTCCCCAACTCCCCTCCAACACCCAGCTACCCCCCCTTCCTCCCACCCCAAAACCCTAAACCATCTCTGCCTTCTCACACTCTCTAATTTGAACAAATTCTGGATCTCCTGGCCTGCCAAAACAAATGCATTTGCCTTTGGACGGCCAGACGGAGTAACCCATATGGTTTTGAATGGCACAGGATCTACAGCAGCACACCTCCTACTGTTACGCTATTGTTATTGTTACTGCCAGTGCCTCTCTGGCAAGTGGTCAGTGGTAGCTTTCTCAACAAAGCTGACACAACCACCAGAGCCTGCCTTAATGGATGTTAATTCCTGCCTCATACACTTATGTGGTATTTTACCAACAGTAATATATTAAATTTACTTTTTAGAATCCCTTAAGGTTCTTTTCTTAATATACAGTACTTTCATATAATCACAGATTTTAGCTATGGTCAAGGCAATGTGTAGTAACTGTAAGTGTAGCTCAATTTCTGTAGATCAATCTTTTTAAACTGCCAGCCACATGCCATGCAACTCCACACTGCCAGAACCTTCTGCTTGGGTGCTTGAAGGACAGGACTAATAAGTGGTTCACTCTGTCATGCAGCCATGCAGACACTCTTCTGGCTGGAGGAGAGAGGGAATCTGCTATTTGCATTACCAGTTAAATTCGGTAGGTCCATTGACACTTCAAGTCATAGCCAAAAATATTGGCACTGCTGCAGTTCTTTCACAACAGTGACTAATTTCCCTAGAACTGTTGCAATTTGATATGTTTTTGGTATTCACATGTTTACAGTATCGCTATCCTATTCCTTTAGCTTGTTTTTAGCAAAAAAATAAATAAATCAGTTATTGTTTCACACAGAACTGCAAAAACTCATTGGACAAAATGATTGCCACTCCCCAATTTATATTTATAAGCACTTCCTTTTGACACTTGGGGCCCACTTGTCAACAGCCTATTTTCACGTCCTGTGTCTGCATCAATTTAAATAGCAACAGCGCTTGGGAATATATCTATGCCAAAAAGCGTGGTGGTTTTGAGATGAGCTGTATTCAATTTCTGTTGTATTGCTATCTTGGCAATGGACAACACAGGTGCGCCAGTTGCTGACAACAATCTAAACAGACGTCAACCATGACACATTCATTGCTATCTTGGCAGTAAATTGTTACAGGTGCAGCACCAATGTGCGTACACCCCAGATCCACTTCCCAATAAAATATACCAATAAATACATAATTCCTGGTATTTCATTATTTAGGTATTTCATTATTTAGTAATGTATCCTCCTCAGTAACACAGATTCCACAAACTTTCATAAAGAACTGTATTGTGATATACCAAATATTACAGAATCACAGTATATTGATAGCATGGTAATCATAGGCAGTGCGATAATATCATATCGTGATACACCTTTTGATTCACACCCTGCTAGACACAATAACTGAAATAAATAGATTACGGTAACCATGAATGAGTTTCGTACACTCCTCTATTGGAATTTTGGACCACTATTCTTTTGCCAGCTGCTCCCAGCTTTCTGACACTGTGCCCAAATTGTGCTTCAAAACATTTTGGAACCTCAAATATATTTGACTGTAGGAACTATGTGATGAGTCATGAGTCAGGTAGTGATGTCTGTATAAGGCTTTAACAAGGCACAGATTTCAGTGATGCTGCATCATGGAAGGTCTAGGAGAAAACATACAGGCCAACAATTCAGTGAAATGCCTTTATGTCTAAACACAGCTGTGCAGTGTGACAGTTTTTCTTGTATTAACAATATTAGCATATTATATAAGCATCAGCATATTTTACATTTGAGAGCTACACAAGCCTTAACGTTAGCCAGGTCATTAGGGACATGATTAAGAAGGTTGTGTGATTGTATCTTAGCTAATAATTTTAGCTACTGTGGTAAGGGGGAAGCGGGGACAGCGTCCATAATCCTAATGTGTGCCATCAGGCTCTCCCTATTGACCACATGTGCTCAGGGTAGTTGAAAAAGGTTGAGGTAAGAGTGAAAGATTCTGTGAGAAGCACTGGTGAAAGACTGGTGAAGGTTTTACTCTTAGAAGCCCATTTGGGGCATATTAATTTAAATTTCATTTGTTTTTAGGGAACAGACAATATAACCATATTGTGTCAGTCGTACCGTATCATTGCGTCACATCATATAGCAATATTTTGAAACATAGACACTCTAAACTCCCTAAAACTTGCCCCCCCCCCCCCCCCCCCCCCCACAATGTGACTGACTAAAGTTACTGCTCCATTACTCCACGAGGTGGCGTTAATCAAAAGAATAGGGTAAACCGGAAGTGAAGAATATTGGTTGTCAATTTCTGTGAAACTGAGACCAATATATACATAATTTCTGGTATTTTATTCCCTGCAGTAACACAGATGCCTTGAAGTATCATAGAGAATTGTCTCACAATATATTAAGTATCGCAAAACCACAGTATCATGATATCATTGTTACCGTGGGCAGCGTATCGTGATAGCGTATTGTAAGATTCCCACCCATATTCCTGAGATTCCCACACCTTATGATTTTGTGTAAAAAAAAGCCACAATTAGGATGGCTGTCCTCTCCCCATCACACAACACTATACTAGACAATGTAGAACACTATTAGCTGTGTGTTGAGCTGTCTAATGCCAATGTTGCATTATCAGAAGTTCAAAAAGATGTGTGTGCTTTATGTATCATGAAGGAAGCACATGCTAGTCTTTGACCTATACAGTGAGGAAAATAAGTATTTGTACACCCTGCGACTTTGCAAGTTCTCCCACTTAGAAAGTATGGAGGAATCTAAAATTCTCTTCTTAGGTGCATGTCTGGAACCTGGAAATCACAATGTATGATTTTTTAATAATTTATTTGTCTGTTACTGCTGCAAAAAAGTATTTAAACACCTGCCAATCAGCAACAATTCTGGCCTTCAAAGACCTGTTAGTCCACCTCTAAAAAGTCCACCTCCACTCCACTTATTATTCTAAATTAGAAGCACCTGTTTGAGGTTGTTAGCTATATAAAGACACCTGTCCACCCCACACAATCAGTAAGACTCCTAACTACTAACTAAAACTATTAAAATGGCTAAGACCAAAGAGCTGTCCAAAAACAGTAGATCTCCACAAGGCTGGAAAGGGCTATGGGGCAATTGCCAAGCAGCTTGGTAAAAAAAGATCAACTGTTCGTGCAATTGTAAGATAATGGAAGAAGCTTAACATGACTGTCAATCTCCCTCGGACTGGGACTCCATGCAAGATCTCACCTCATGGTGTATCAATGATCCTAAGAAAGGTGGGAAATCAGCCCAAAACTACACAGGAGGAGCTGCTCAATGACCTGAAGAGAGCTGGCACCACTGTTTCCAAGGTTACTGTGGGTAATACACTAAGACGTCATAGTTTAAAGTCATGCATGGCACAGAAGGTTCCACTGCTTAAATCAGCACACGTCCAGGCCCGTCTTAAATTTGCTCATGACCATTTGGACGATCCAGAGGAGCCCTGGGAGAAAGTTCTGTGATCAGATTAGACCTTTTTGGTCCTAATTCCACTCGCCGTGTTTGGAGGATGAAGAATGATGAGTACAATCCCCAAAACACCATCCCTACTGTGAAACATGGGGGTGGAAGCATCATGTTGTGGGGGGGATTTTCTGCTGCAGTGTGTGCAAACCTGGTGCACAACTACAGGAAACTTTGACCTCTGTAATTGCAAACAAACATACTAATTATATACATAATTATTATATACATACTAATACGATGAAAATTTCAGACACCTCCGTGATTTTTAAGTGTGAGAACTTGCAAAATCACAGGGTGTCCAAATACTTTTTTTCCTCACTGTAGGTGAATCACTGTCTAGTGGTTGGATTTGGAAAACCCCAGTGCAGCCAACATTCTTATATGAGGCTCACATGGGTGGAATATAGGCTAGGTAGGTTTCAGGTGAGCGTGAGCAGAAGCTCTAAGTGGGTTTATACATGTGTTGCTACCAGGACTCAGTTGGGTCCCATCTAGGCCCCATGTGGAGTCTACAAACCAGATGGAGCCCATGTTTAACCCCTCCTGGGCCCATCACTGACATCCAGATCCTGGTCCCAGCTAAGCTGCCCATTCTACATTGTGCATTATGATTCATGTGGCTGATGGGACTGAAAATCCATTTTACCTGCAGGTGGTAGATTCTGAAATGAGAGGGAGCCTTGTGCAATCCTGGGATTGCAAGCCCTTTTCTTTGCCATCTTTACAGCAGTCATCCAGTGAGATAGGATCTGTGGTCTCTGTAAAATAAAAACAGTAGAATAAAACAGCTGCAAATAGAGCAAATCAAATGTTCCTTTGCCAAATTCTGTCCTCCCCAGAGCTCTTTCCTCAAGATCGCTGGCTCACTGTATATCAAACATGCAGGTACAGAACTGCATTTGCTATGACTTGCCCAAGATGATAGATTCCAGCAGTATCACCACAAAGAATCTTTAGTTTTCTGGTTAGAGAATCTTGGCATTTAAACAGCACACCAGTGCAAGGCATTCCTGTAGTACACATATTTGCATAAGCCTACTATTGGAACACCCTGGTAGATAATTTTGCTTTATATCATTCCAGAAGTACAATGTAATAAAGAGTACCACAGAACACTTGATTCCCTTCCACAGCAGTGTTAACAAATAGTTTAAATAAGCATAATTGAGTTAAAGTATAAGACATTTACAGATAAATCTGACGTCAAATAAGATTGTTCCACATATGTACTGTAAGAGACGAGAAAAACATGATGTCTGTGATTACCATCATGAGTCACACAGTGATGTCTGGGTAGAGAGAAATCTCTTCAAAATAAGACCAATAGAATGAAATGTGCTGTTTGATCAACACCTATTAAATAGTAGGCAAAAATACCTGATCACACACAATTGATTTTGCATGGTATGCATAGATAGATAGATAGATAGATAGATAGATAGATAGATAGATAGATAGATAGATAGATAGATAGATAGATAGATAGATAGATAGATAGATAGATAGATAGATAGATAGATAGATAGATAGATAGATAGATAGATAGATAGATAGATAGATAGATAGATACTTTATTGATCCCCGAGGGGAAATTCTTGACATCCAGCAGCAGGTGTGTATAGTACACAAAGTTACAAAAAGATTAAAAAAATATATAAATGATACATATAAATACAACAAAATAAAAAAATAAAATGAAATTATAAAAGTACAGTCTTTAGTGTGTGTGTGTGATGTAAAATGGAGGTAGTGCAGTTGAACACAATAGACAGCGAACACCAGTTGATGTGCATAAAGTAAGGATAAGGATAACTGATGTCCGCCATACAGAAAGTGCAAACACAGTTATATAATAAGTGGTATTTAATAAGCATTATATAAAAGATATACATGTTTGTAATGTTACAAACAGGCTGCATTGTAAAGATAAAACAAAGTGAATAAAATATGACACTACAAGTGCAATTTAACCCTAATTCAGTACATTTGTTGCCAACATCTTGCCTTTTTTGCCATCTTGGTCCCTTTTTCAAATTATATTAAAGTGGCGTGAAGTAAAGCCCAAAGTTATTATATAATATATAAATCTTCTATAATATTAAAAACACAGTAAAATAGACAGAAGGCCTAGAGAATCCATGCATGTATAAATACCACATTTAATATTGCATCAAAAAGGGAAAGGTTTAGGTCTTAAACCATTTAAGCAGATTTATTAAGATATTTTTGTAAATTTTATAAAATGTAATTATGCTTACTTAAGATTAGATTCAAGCTGTTCTTACCAAGAGAGCAAATAATTTTCACGCTGTTCACACTCAGTTATTCGCTTTATTTACTATGTCTTTGTATCTGCTGCCTTTAGTTGTTTATCCACCACTATTTCCCCACCAGTATGAGATTATATTGGAGATAATCGACTGTTTAAAGACATCTGCTGATTGGCAGGCAGTCAGTTCATGTCCCAATGCTATCTGTCTGTCCCATTAATTTAGAGCACAGAAAATGTTCAACATCTCTAAACAATGACTGCCTGTCTCAATCTGTTCAAACACATTTATTTTCTTGTGGTTTGCTTGATCTCCCAGACATGAAGTACCTTTGGCAGTCAATCCTTTTGGCCAACTTTTCCTCAGGCATTAGCATGGAGTAAACTGCCAAGCTGGTTTTATGTGTGCTAATTCTTTTAAATGAAGACCAGGACCAGAAGATTTTTTTGTTTACTAGACATGATGAAATATACGAGCCAGTGACAAGGCTAGCAGTTACAGGGATTAAAGTGCTTTCAAGCTGAATTTTATCTTAAAAACAGAAACTGAAACTTAATTCACTAGACCTTACAGAGAGGAATATTTATAACATCTACTATGTAAACCACTAAAGGTCTGAGCTCCAAAGATGGTCAGTGATAGTGCACAGTTTCAGCAGCAAGAGCCAGGACACCAAATACATCTTCCTTTATTGTCCTTTTAGAGAAGTTACGAGAAGAAATATCCATTAGCCACATTGCAGAGAACACAAATGTGACTTTTACATGGACGCACAGCAGGTTACCTTCAAATGATATTAAGAATTTGTAAACATAGAAGGTTTAACAAGAAACTGACTGCTTAAAAGCACCTTTGCTGTTCAACTAAATAAGTAAAAAGACAGAACAGTTTAAGCCAAACAATGACTTATTTATTTGAAGTCATATTACAAAAGTTTTCTAGAATGTACAGACTTTTTAAAACAGCAGCACCGTCAGACTCACACTCGATGAACGAGTCCTCTATTAATGAGTAAACAGAGCTAAGCGGCTAAAAAGAATGATTAAAAAGATTGTCTAACCACCTGCCAGGATGTTTCTTTAATTTTGTAATAGAATTAAACATTTTGCTTAAAACAAATGCTAAGAAAACATACCTGTATATTTCCACTGATCTACAACGAATGTGTTTTGGACAATAGAGATAGATGTTAGCATTACTGCTACTGTGTGCTAAAGGGTTAGTGAGTTGATGCTGACGCTTGTTAAAAACTTGTTAAAAAAAAGTCTTATCATTTGATTGGCTTTAAAAATGATGTTTGTGATACTGAAACTGTTGATATTGTTCATTTTGTTAAGAAATGTATAAAGAATTATTGAATTTTTTTTTAGCTATAATTTTCCTCACATACTCCATTGGAACCTACCATAGACTGTGTATAGCTGGACAGAGCATCGTCTCTTAAAAGTGAAGCCACCACAGGTCGGGCGCCCCCTGCTGTTCGGCTGCAGAAAGCTGTGTAACTCCACCCATCCCCATAGGTTTCAATGGCAAAACAGACAACTTTCAATCACGTTCTTTTCTAATATACTGTAATTCTACCTCCATTATTTAAATGCAACAGCTAGTGTAACCTCTGCTTATATTGTCAAATTTTTATATCCCCACAGAATTCGGTTTTTAAAACTTTATTCGGCTCTATTCAAAAAAGGTGTGGTTATGGTAAAAGGGCTGCTTATGGGCGGGACCAATAACAGACCGTCAGCTCCGCTCCGCCCCGCTCTGCAGTCTGTGACCGCGAGGCAGCCCTCAGGGGCGGGGTTATTTAAAGTGAGTAGGCGGTCTCTCCACAGCCTTTCTCCCTCCTCTGGTCTCTACTGCGCAGACTCTGGTCTCTGAATCGCCAAAATGACGGAAGATTTTGGCTTCATTTTCATTGAATGAATGGGAACGGCGACACGGCGTCCATCTTTATATACAGTCTATGGAACCTACTTCTTTAGGACTGACTCAGCAGTGCCCTCTACTGTCTAAAAAACCCAGAACACATTCTCAAATGCATGAGCAGTAGAGTTTAGATTCTCTCCCTAATTCTGACACAGTGCCTAACCCAAACTTAGGCCAGGTCGAGATTTCCCACCACTTTCCTTCGACTGGGTCGAGTCAGGCTGAAGAAAATGGTCTGTGATGAAGGCTTCTGTTTTTAATGCTAGTTTTTTTATTTCACATAAAGCTATGGCAAGATAATCACAATATACCAAAGTAAAACATCTAACTGTGTTAAAAAAAAAGTTGCACAAGTTAATTGCACATGTTATGATCACGCAGCTCTTGGGCTCACACACACGTGAGCTCTTCTACTAGTCTGCATTACGCATTTGACTTGCAGCGTTGTGTGTAGCCGTTCTTAATAAACATTTCTCTTAAATAATATCTTATTCAAGTGGTGTAATAATGAATTAACATCATTCTGAACAGATTTCACTTATTCAAACAGCCCGAAAATGTTTATGCTTTATTTACTAAAAAAAATGATGGGTTTAAATCGAGCTTGGGCTCATAATGACAGTTTATGGGACGGGTCGAGTTGGACTCAATTTGGTACGTGCACAGGCTTGGGCCGGTTTGATTTTTTGGGCCCAATAAACCAGGTTTAAGATCAATTTTAAATGTTTCAAGATTATTTCCATTTTACATTAAAATAAAAAATATATATTTATTTTACTTATTGCTGGCCCTGCATCCCATGTGGCTCCGCTTCCTACAAGGACTGTTCAATTCCCAAATATGTTGAACCCCTTTCTACCCCTAATTGTAATGCACAGAGACATGTCTGTGGATGTCTGTGGTATTATATACAAAAAAAGTTGGGCAACACCATGCCATAGAGGGTTAAAGTGTTACACATTTAGGTTACATAATTTATTCCACAATTTATTAGATTTTTATAATTTATAAAATTTCTTAATATTACTTAATGTGGCCCAAAAAATGCTTATTTTAGTGGATCTCTAGGCCAGGTGGCTGAGAAAGTGAAAGAGAGAGGCAAGTGACAGGCTGAAGCGACAGGAGCAATGTTGAGCAGTAAAGTCTGGATAATGGTGAGCAGTAATGCTTGGAACTCACTTTTACTGTGGTTTTCTTTTAGCTGATAAGTAAAATGCCCCCAGTTTTTCCTAATCCTACCTTACTTGGCCTGTCAGACCCTGTTCCTCTCTCCCTGCTATGACAATCCACAGCCGTACGCAATTACAAGAGGAGGCCAGCTTTAAAAAACATCTCTGCTGTTATTTCTCTCCTGTTATTTTATCAGTCCAGACACTTCATCCAGGCACAATAGCTCTCCCAGGCCTCCCCTCCCCAACGTTTTGTCTCCTTCTTTTAAAGCCTGATTGCCGTCTTGGAATACAGTGGTGTCTGGGCCAGAATTGAGCACTGAGCCCAAAAACGTAAACCAGGCTTAATGAGTCTGGCCCTGCTACAACCCTCACTGAGCACCAGCGTCACTGTAGTCCAGCACTATGTGTGCAGACCCACCAAATCTGATAAAAGCATGCCATCACAGACAAAGAGCCTATTTCAAAGAGCCAGTCACTTCAGGATGTTTATATTTCACCCTTTCACCGCTGGACAGGGCTGGACAGAAAGTACAGAAAGGTTGCTCTTAACCGGTATAATGGATAAAAGGTCTGGCATGTAAGTACTGGCAAATAATGAATCAGCACCTCAGTCAGCCAGTATACCAAATTACAGAGGTGGCTTCTTAAATTACAGGCTTTTTGCTATCAAAAGTACACTCAAGCTTTTGTGCTGGAAATCACCGCAATTAAAGAACAGCTTTTAAATGTATTCTAAAGTATCTTCTGCTCATCAAAAAGACTGCTAATAACCTGTTTTTTTTTATTTACTTGATGCTATTCTGATGATCACTACAAGTATGTCAAGTTGCTGAATTTCTATTCACTTCACCCACTGTAAACAAGAGCCTTTATAAACCCATGCGATTTCTCAAACTGACCCCTTTCAGAATGAATCATGTCACCTGAGAAAACCTTTGAAGGCATGGCCAGCAGTTTCCAGCCATCAACACAGGAAATTCAATTTCACGGCAATGGAGTACTGATCCCATTATCTAACCAATAATAAATATCATAATCATTAGACAATACAATATAAAGAAGTATTTAAATGATTAAAATATTACTTCTCTGGTTATATGGTTCTTTGAGAAGTGAATGAACTGAAGTGAATATACAATGTGATATTAAATCTTATGGGATGTTTCAGCAGATTGCACCTGAAGTCAATGATCCAATATGTCATAATATGAATAATGGGTAAACAGTAGGCATTGCACATCCTGAGGTGTGACTGTTGCACATGTGCAGATTACGATAATGATGACAATATATTGTGCAGTGCTAGTATACATGACCTTAAATGGGTTTAAACTGTATGTAACAGTACTTTGAAGTAGTTTTGTACTTTGTAATAATATTTTGTTTCCAAAATTTACAAAATAACACTCATCATTTTTATTTAATTTTCATGATATTTGGTCTTGAAAGACACACTATTGCTTTACTTAATACAGAATGGTTAAATAACCATTTTCAGACAATAGTCCAACCAATTCACCAACAGAAAAAAGAGAAAAGTGCCAAGAAATCACTGTTTTTCCCCCATATCTTTAACTCTGTACTCAGTTAAAGCACAAAGCATGTTGAGTTCAGTAAAGTTCAGTTCCCACAGCTGCTCAGGATGTATGACTACTCTCTCTCTCTCACTAAATTTCTGAAAAGATTTCAATAACTGATTATATAAAAGTGCACAATAACATAACATATAATGACACAAATGACATAATAATACCACCTTTATCATTTTTCCTTTTTCATATTTGATTTTAAAATCTACAATAGTGCTTTACTCAATACAGAAACATTGATAAATGACCATTTCCAAACACCAGTCCATCCAATACACCAACAGAAACCAGAGTAAAGTGCCAAGAATTCAAATTTTTTCCCCAGATCTTTAACTTCAGTTAAAGCATAAAGCCTAATGCATGTTCAGTCCAGTATCCACAGCTGTTTATGATGTATAACTATTCTCTCCCTAAATCTCTGATGAAACACATTTCAGTCACTGAAGAGCTGACTGATGATGATCTGTTGAGTGAAGGGGTCACTTACCTTGGCTGTGAACGAAGCCGTACAGAGTGGATGAGAGGAAGAGGATGACCAGCGTGGGACCCATACTGCTGCTGCTGCTGTGTTTCAGACCGTGTACAGACAGATATGCCCTGATGGAGCGGTTTCAGTCAGTGCTCGGGCTGAGAGAGAGACTGGTGGAGGAGTGTGTGGTGGAGCAGGGAGAAGGAGAGCGGGCGGGCGGCTGCGAGGTGCTGCTGGAGCCCCGTTTCAAACAACCCGTCCAATTAGTGCGGGTAGAGCAGAGCGTGTTGGGGCAGAGCGCGTGCAGAGGGGGACGGGCTGCACGAGCGGCACAGACTGACCCCCCCGCCACATTCACACTACTGTCCCCCCTGATCCACAGTTGCCAGGTTCGCGGTTTTTCTGTCAAATTGGGCTTCCTTGAAAATTCAGGGGTAGCTGGTGCGTTTTTTTTTATTGCCACGTCCGCCAAAACACAAAAAAAAAAAAAGTCACAAAAACAAAACAAAAAATCACAATGTAACCAGAAATCACCAGGCAATACAAAAAATGTTAAAGAGGAGAGAAGAGAGTTCAGGAGGGGCAAGAACAGAAATGAGTAAGTAAAAATGAGTTCTGCTAATTATGTTACTATTAAATGTTTTTGACTGGGTTATAAAACTGTTTTAAAATAAAATACTAATGTTACAATATTATGTTAAGGTAAATAACAACACTCATATTAAATCCCTTATAAACAAAATACTAAACTGTTTTGCCATTTTGCTTCGTAGGTGAGACATACAGCTCTGGAAAAAACTAAAAGACCACTTAAAAAATTTCTTTCATTTTACCAAATTGAAAACCTTTGGAATATAATCAAGAGGAAGATGGATGATCACAAGCCATCAAACCAAGCTTAACTGCTTAAAGTGCATAAAGTTATCCAAAAGCAGTGTGTAAGACTGGTGGAGGAGAACATGCCAAGATGCATGAAAACTGTGATTAAAAACCAGTGTTATTCTACCAAATATTAATTTCTGAACTCTTAAAACTTTATGAATATGAACTTGTTTTCTTTGCATTATTTGAAGTCTGAAAGCCCTGTATCTTTTTAGTTATTGCAGCCATTTCTCATTTTCTGCAAATAAATGATGTAAATGACAATATTTTTATTTGGAATTTGGGAGAAATGTTGTCTGTTATTTATAGAATAAAACAACAATCTTCATTTTACTCAAACATATACCTATACACAGCAAAATCAGAGAAACTCATTCAGAAACTGAAGTGGTCTCTTAATTCTTTTCCAGAGCTGTACTGTGGGCTAGTTTTAGCTTCTGAAGGGCAGGTTTTTATGGAAGCCCATTTCCGCCACCTGAAGAAACAAAAACGTCCTCAACTAAGTCATAATTATGAGATAGAAAAGTCATAATTATGAGATAGTAAGTCATAATTATGAGATACTAAGTCATAATTATGAGATAGTAAGTCATAATTATGAGATAAAAAAGTCATTATTATGAGATAGTAAGTCATATTTATGAGATAAAAAGTCATAATTATGAGATACTAAGTCATAATTATGAGATAGAAAGTCATAATTATGAGATACTAAGTCATAATTATGAGATAGAAAGTCATAATTATGAGATGACTTTTTATCTCATAAATATGACTTACTATCTCATAATTATGACTTTTTTATCTCATAATTATGACTTACTATCTCATAATTATGACTTAGTATCTCATAATTATGACTTACTATCTCATAATTATGACTTACTATCTCATAATTATGACTTACTATCCCATAATTATGACTTTTCTATCTCATAATTATGACTTAGTTGAGGACGTTTTTTTTTCTTCAGGTGGCGGAAATGGGCTTCCATAGGTTTTAGACTATCTTTGGGCTGGATATTTTTGTTGGACCTGGCAACCCTGCCCCCATGCATTCACACACGCAGCTCAGGAGTGAGTGGGCTAGATAACCTGGAGCTGCAGCTCAGAGCACAAAATTAAGATCATAAGCCTGTAGGCTGTAGCTACAGGGCAAAGAACCATAAACAACCACTGTCTCCGTGTTACAATAGCGGGATATATTTTACACGTGATTTATATCTTGTAGGTGGCTAAAGCTAGCCTAGCCAAAGTTCTGATTTAAGTCAGATAAATGAGTAGATTAGCTAACTAAGCTAAGCTCCAGTCTGGACTGGTGTATTAGCCTACTTTCTCCTCAGGGCTTGTGTGTGGGCTGCTACTTATGGAGTGTTTAAAGCGTCTCAGACAGAAACAGCAGTCTAAACACTTCTTAAACAGTGTGAATTAGATACATTACTTAGCTTAGGTAACTTAGCTATAGGTGAAGTGTGCAGATTTGGACTGTTGTTTAAATGCAGCTCTCGTGTAGCTAAAAGCCCTGGTGAAAGTAGCCACAGGGGAGCGGACTGATTTTATAGGATCCTTCCAGACGTCGCTGTGGTGAGCTTCTGGCTTCGTTAAACCAAATGGCAAAACAAAGTTTTTTTTCTCTTCTCAGATGTGTGAGAGGGGCTTTAGACTCCCACATTCTCTCTTTCAGTAAGTGTGGGCAGCAGTCACCTCTGCCTCTTAAAATTCTCTCAGCAGAACAAACAAACTTGTGGGCAAGCCATACCATTGATTTACCTGGACTCTCACTCTCTTATCCACACTTTACAGTTTTACTACTAAAACCTCAAGATACAGATATACTAGTGCAGATCGAAAATTAGAATATAATTGAAAAGTTCAGTTTATTTCCGTCATTCAGTTCAAAATGTAAAACTCAAATTAGATAGCTTTATCTCTTTTATTATTGATGATTTATGGCTTACAGCCAATGAAAACTCAAGAATCAGTGTTTCAAAAAGTTATATAAGAGCAGTTGGTACTATTCACAGTATGGGCAATGTGCCAAGTCCTGCTGGAAAATGAAACCCACATCTGCATAAATGTTGTCAGCAGAGGGAAGCATGAAGTGCTGTAAGATTTTCTGGGAAACCCTGCACTGACTTTGGACTTGATATAACACAGTGGATCAACAGAAGCAGATAACATGTCTCTCCAGACCATCACTGATTGTGGAAACTTCACACTAGACCTCAAGCAGCTTGGCCTGTGTGTCTCTCCACTCTTCCTCCAGACTCTGCTGCCTTGATTCCAAAATAAATAAAAAATGTACCGATGGTCAGTAATGGTTAGGAGAGCCATGTCATCTGTCTTCTACCAGACAATTTTACAGCACTTCATGCTTCCCTCTGCTGACAACTTCGATGGAGATGCAGATTTTATATTTTAAGGTTAATATCATTATGGAACGTAAATAAGAATCATTTTAACTTTTTTGCCCAATCCAGTTTCACCCCTTTGCCCTACCGCTTATCTATAGTTTTAGACTGGATGGGTAGGGGGACGTTAGTGGTATATTACCCTTTAAACTAAGCTTTTTCAGAGGCACACTTAAAACACAGGGCTATGAGAACCACTGGCAAGATAGCGTCACAAGTGACCAAAGAAACCCACAAATTTGAGTATTTTCCTTTTTAAAAATAATGAAAACTACTATATTGCCATAATTTAATGTGTAGTTTCAGTGTTGTATAGCCATTTTCTTCATAACAGTTCCTACTACTAAAAATTATATTTGTATTTATAGATGTTTTAAGTGTTTACTTTTAAAAATGAAGGACATTAAATAAATGGTAATATATGACTCATTAAAATTACATTATGGATAGGCCTGCCTATTTCTCAATCTAAAATTATAATTATTATTGAAGTTGCTTTGACAATAATATAGTTCATCGCAAAATTCTTATTGTGACAGGCCTAAATATGGATATCATCCTGGTAATATTTCATGTCAGACTTGTTTTATTAATCTGTAGGTCTGATATTAGTAGTAAGTATTTCATAGTTAATATCTGAAATTGGAGTTTAGAGTAGTAAAACTACATCACAAAGATCTGTAATTTCTTAAGATTTTGTCTCGTATCGCTGGTGTAATTTTAGGCTAAAACAGCTCCCACATTCTCCCTCGCGTCTGTGTGCGAGTGTGTGGGCAGTAGTCACCTCTGCCTCTGAAAATACTCTCTGTAGAACAAACAAACCTGTGAGATAAGCAACAAGCATGTGGTAGCATCTGAGTTTGCTATAGGCTTTACAGACACCCGCCCTCCCTCAGTCGCTCTCCCAAAAGCTTCCCCTTTCTCACACAGCATTCTAATTTCCTCAAATTAGCAAGTTAAAGAAAAAAAAAATATTGGCAGACGACAGAAACATTTGTGTGCCAGGCAAGGCTTTCTGTAGTTTCAATCACGCCTCTGTGCTGTGGGCACAGCCTGAGAGGTAAAAGCCACTAATCAGAGCCACATGTCCTCTCCGAGAGGAAGCCACTCTGGAAGTGTGTGGCCATTAAGTCACACAAGACTGCTGGATCTATCAGGGATCTCATTTCTTGGCCTTGTGAAATAGAGCTCTGAATTTTATACTTCCAAGCATGTATTGTCACTGAAATGTGTGTATTCATGAAACCTTGCCTAGTTCCTGTGATTGACTAATGTTTAATCAGTGGTGAAAGGGGAGCAGGAGGTGTTCTGGGAATGTTCATGAGGAGTTGATGACCTAATTACAGTAAAACCTGCATAAATACGCTTTGATAGCTTTGACCAGCGTCAGTTCTGAGCAAAAGGAAAAAAGGCACAGAGATATTATTCAATTACAAAATCAGAGTTAGGACAGTGTACAAAAATGCAGTTTTTTTAAACATGTACTTTGACTTTCCATTTGTTAATATTTTAGCATTACCAGGGGTGGAGTAACCTTTTTTGTCAGCAACTTTATTTTAACTAAGAGAAAGACAAAAATATCCACATTGAGCAGCAGTACTCTCTTAACATGATGGCTCAATGGTAGAGACCCTTGTTCACCCTCCACACTTACACCAAGAGGTTGAATAAGTTAGAGCTTCCACAACTAAACTAAATTAATACAAAACACTCATAACCCCCATATATTTCAAATTCAGCCTGCCACATTTCAAATAAAGTTGGGATAGAGTAGCATTTGCCAAACATTCACACAAAGCAATCCAGACTGTTCTCATACAGAGTTCCCCAATGGTGGAACAAACTACCTTCCACTACCAGATCAGGAGAATCTCTCGCTATATTTAAGAAACTCCTGAAGACAGCTCTTCAAAGAGCACTTACTCTCTTAACACCTCTAACCCACTAACTACTTCTAACCTAAATTCCTTCTTCCCCTCCTTCACTCCTCTATCCTATTATTTCCCTTTGACCTCTTTTAGGCCCTATCTAAAGATGTTTCTACCTTTTGTAAGTCGCTTTGGACAAAAGCATCTGCCAAATGTAATGTAATGTAATTTGTAATGTTACCATTTAAGCGATGAAATGGTTCAGTATACTTTGTAATGTTTGCAGCATGTGTTTTTGTGTTGTCTTGCTGAACAATGCATGAACATACCTGGAAAAGTATAAAGAATCCACATGCTAAATGTTTTTTTAATTCAATTTTTTTAACCAATTTTTAACTTATGTGGGTGACATAACATAATGTATTTTGGCACTGATGTCTTATGTGTAAAGAAGGGGGGCTTTCTGAAATTATTCAAGAGATAATAACCTGAATGCAGTAAATTCTACATCAACAGTTCAGCGTTTTTAACGGATCCACATGCTACAACTTTTGTTACAGTTGTCACACAAACAGCCATGATTTATTGCTATACACCATTTGTTAAACTCTCAGTAAGAAAACATTACAGTAAGAAAAATCAGTCAAGCACTTTAGGTTTCTGAAGCCTCTAAACATGAAAATGAAAGTTTGACGCTTGGAAATTAGAAGTAAAGTAAAAATATAAATGTTTAGTATTGGTAAAGAAATCAGTTAAGAGTGGTGATGTGAGGTTGAGATTGATTTAGGAGTAAATCTTGCTCTAAAAGGCCCCGTAAATCTGCCTAGTAATAGGAAACAATTTGTTTTCCCAATTTGAGGCCCAATTCATTCATGTGGCTGTCTCAATCAGTAATTTCTACCTTTCTAACTATCCCTTTCTTTCCCTCATTCCTTCTTCTTTAAGGCTCTAACAAGAAGCAGAGAGAACCAATCTGCATGCTCTTAGGCAAAGGAAATTACCGGTACAGAGGGCATCTTAAATGACGGTAATCTTCCAAGGGGCGCCTTTTTTCTTTTGAACTAAAAGCAGCTTCATCCTGTCATGACTGTGTTACTCAGAAGTGGGCCACTAACAGCAAGAATCCCTCCATGGAGGGTCTTACAGACTGATGCCTGAAAGAGGCCCCACCTATTGCCTCAGGTTTATTGGGCTAGTCCTGGCTAGTTCTATCTTCTTATCACAGTTACAATAAGAACTCGGAGTACCTCTTATACAATTACACTTATTTTTTAATGGCTGTAAAGAAAAACATTTCTAAAAAGAGACAAATTTGAATTACACACTGTTACTGGACATGATACGGATGTAAACAGCCTTTTCTTTTTTTAGGAATCACAGATAACAAGAGGAGGTCATGGCTGACAACCTCAAGCTTAACCTCAGGATAAGATGAATTGAGAGGAAAGAAAGATTCTTAGAGACTCTTCTAATGCTCTTCCCAGTCTGGGAATTATCTGTAACTGTCAAACGAAGGCTTTAATTGCTGATAATAAACTGCTGAAGATGAGCAGAGCCATGTTTATGAAAAACAACTGCAGAGTCTGTCAGTGGAAGTAGTACAGCAGATTGAGCCAGCCATTCTGAAGACCTTACTGCAAGGAAATGTGGAATTACAAACTGCAGGGAAGTACACCGACATGTCAAACTAGTTTTATGTCCCGTGACTTTTGCCATGGCCAGTTGAAGCTAAAAAAAACTCTGCATTGACTTACAGAATATGTGTTTGGGGCCTCCTGTTTTAAACGTGTCACTTGTCTCTGTTTGCATGGACAATTCTAACCAGACACTGCCAGTCACAATCATTAATACCCACCCACTGTGCTGTCCACTGTGGGTAATAAATCCTTTTTATGACCTATTTCTGACATTAAACTGTGGAGTAAGGAATGTTAATTGCCGACACAACTTCAGAAATAGAATGTATCATCCCCATGGTACCCACTAATAGTCCTCACTTGAAGTATTTTGTCTAGTCTTTTGTCTCCTATCAGCATAAGAAATGCAAACACAGCCTACACTATTTGCAGCTTATTTCTCATATGATTTTAAGGAAATCAGCAAATGAATGAGGTTTTGGCCTATAGGAAAAGGACATTCCAAAATGACATTCTGCCACCAACTTTGTTTGTATGTGGGCTGAATGAATGTGTTCACAGCCTGTCTCTGCCATTGGGTGAAACATACAAAGCAATCACTGTGCCATCCCTAAGGCAATTTAGATATCTCAGAACATCTAAATACTTCTCTTATAACATCTAAATAAAGTAATGAGTTGCCTAAACACGCTAGGAGGGAGATAAGAAAAGAATTTGGGTATATTTTGGTTTGTCAGGACGTCTGTATACCAAAAGCTCTTTTTCCAGAAAGACGATGCAGTCTAGACTTGTCTAAAATGTTCCACAAAGCCCTCTGTTGATAGCAAGCACCACATAACCTGGATCTTCTTTCATTAGTTTGTCTTCTAACAGGTTGCAGCTAAGCAATGAACCAACTGCTTAAACCAGTATATATAGTTTAGAAACAGCTAATTAATGCCATTCTGTTTATCTCCAAATAAACATCCAAGATTTGCTGTTCTTCGTGTCCAATGCCACTACTGTAGAATCTGTCAAAACTTTTAAGTATTGTGATTCCAAACATACAATGGTGCCTTTGTTGCATTAAGTTGACATCTATCAGACTTTACACAAGACCTAAAAGTAGATCAGGAGAACCACATTAAACCGCACATTGGCTTTAAAAAAATTAAGCTAATTTCTCCACACAAAAAAGCTTCAACTCTGTTATGTTGTTGGGTTTCCTCCCTTTAACTGTTTGCTTAAGGTAATTCAACAACATTTTTGGCGGATTAAGGTCAGGACTTCTACTAGGCCATTCCAACACATTCATTTTATCCTTTAACAATACAAAGTGTGGTGCTTAGGGTCATTGTCTTGCTTTATGACCCATGTTCTCTTGAGATTCAGCTCGTGGACAGATGTTCTGACATTTTCCTTCAGAATTCTCTGGTATAATATAAAATTCAATGTTCCATCAATAATGTAAATCTATCCAGGCCCTACTCTGATAATACTACGACCGTGTTTCACAGATGGGATAAAGTTTTTATGCTGAATTGCAATAATTTTCTTTCACCAAATCTAAAATTAATCACAAAAATCTATTTTGGTCTCCACTGTCCATAACACACTGTCCCAGTTGTGTTATGGCTTGTCGATTTGAGCATTTAGCAAAACTGTAGACCAGTTTAGGAATGTTGCATCCCTACTATGGACTCCCTTTTTGTTGACACCAGTGTCCTTCTGATGGTGGACTTGTTAACATTAACAGAGACATTGCAGATTAAGGATTTTAGAATGGATCTATTCTCAACTGAATTGCAGCAGTAATAGTAGTCTTCAGTTTAGTCATTTTTCTTAGGCTTTCCCTCTATATCTTTTTCTTGACTCATGCGTCTGTTGCTGGGCAGGTGCTTTTAGACAGAAATATACTAAAATGTCCTATTTTAAAGACTCCAATGCCTTTTGAATTGTTCTTCAACGTTCTCATATGGTCTCCAGATATCTGTTGGCACTCCAATTGAGCATCATCTTGTGGTAATCCCTGGCTTTCTTTTTGGTGCTTAACCTTTTAAGCTAGATCATTGACACCCTGTTGACTTTGGCTGCCATTGAGGATGTCTGTAATAAATCATGGTACGTATAGTTTTCCCTCCTCTAGTGCAGAGTTGGCCTATTCTCTTGTGATCTACTCTCCTACAAATTGATTTCCAGCTCTAACTATACAAACATCCAGTATCACATGTTCCTGACCAGGTGGACCAGATGTGTTAAATTACAACTTCAAATTTAAAGACTGAAATTGAATATATATATATATATATATATATATATATATATATATATATATATATATATATATATATATATATATTGCGGGGTGCCGCAGTTCTTCTTCAGTTGGTCTCCGAAGTGCGTTTCAGAACTTTCGAATCGGATAGTTCTTTGCGCCTGACACTGGCTGAAACTCCACCCTTTTTGACTAGGTCTGCCTAAAAACAGAGCGATCTATATTCTGATTGTCTCAATGAGAGTACATTATAATATGCAGCCGATGGATTGGCAAGCATTAGAAATACCATGTATGGCATGTGAGCGTGTGAACTCGCTGAGGTGCATGTGTCACACGCTCAAAGCGTGAGAGTGGAGAAAACACTGAGTATGAGTTATGCTGAGCCATGCATTAACACTGATGTGGTGGTGGTGGTAGGGTTGTGCTGGTACGAGAGGATCAGACACAGCCGTGCTGCTAGGGTTTTTAAACACTGTGTCCACTTATTCTCCACTCTTAGTAGAAACTCTTATATAGCTGTTTTACCTTGTTACATGTAAAGTCAGAAACAGAATCTCTGAATCTGTCGCTGCAGGATTTGTGTTGGTCATCCTCTATGATTCTGCTCACAGGATGCTGTCAAATGTATATTTATTGTTGGTGCTCTATTATCAGTCCAGCAATGACACTGAAGTGTTTACAAACTCCAGCAGCACTGCTGTGTCTGATCTAATTGTACTGGCACAACATGCACTACTTACACACCACCACCATGTCAGTGTCACTGCAGTGCTGAGAATGACCCACCACCCACCACCTGTCTGGGCTGTGTATATTGTATTGTTATATTATAAAGACTTTTGCTTAGAGAAGAAATAAAGTATTATTGCCAGGATTTCAGAGAGAAGCTCATTATGTACTTTAGGTCTGGCCAAACTCATGCATCTGTGGTACGACACCAAGGAGTATCTTGCATAACCATTTTGACCTCTTCAGACCACTTAGCATCATGAATCATCACATACTACAGGTTTGTTTTAATGAAAAATCTTATTGGACGGAGCTTTTAAACCACGTTACCCTATTGAACTATTGCAGGCAATATTTTGTTCCGTTGCACATTTTTTTTCTTAGACGTTGGTCAAGATATGGAATGTATTGACAGCCTCAGAGCATTCTGGGGCTGGATTTTAGAATGTCAATATTTAGCAGGAAACCTCAGTGCCTTTTTTTCTCATGATCCGGCTATCCTCCAACAGCTGCAACATGGTCTACATGTAATAGAAAACCAAACTCGCGGTCATCCAAAAAAATGTAAAATAAGCTCTGATGAAAGATATAAAAATGATTATACCATTTCCAACAATGTTGCGATTTCCAGACCTTTACCAGGAGTCATTTGTCATTATCATGCGGACACATTTCCTTGATGATACAGATTGTAAATGTAGCATGCTATGCCAAACAGCTAAAGCATGAAAACCAAAGATAGAAGACTTGGTCTCTCTTGGAACTGTCCACAATGTAGTCACTGTTTCGGATTTGTCTCGTGCACAACGTAGCGCAGACATGTGACATTTAGTAATTCTTGTCTGCAACAGCTTGTTCAAATCAGCATGACGCCATTCAATTCATGCGATCATTTGTATTTGAAATCCAAACACCAGAATGTTCTGTATTGTTCCTTATCCGCCGCAAACCAAAGCTATCGGAACCCAGACAAAAACACCAGGATACTCCTCCAATAACCCTAAGAGCCTCCACAACTGGGAGGAAACCTAGACTAAACAACTTAACAGCAGACGTCAGCACACACTCCTCTCTGCCAGCACATGTGACCAGCTGCTCACAATTTCACGCAATTTACAGTGTGATTTCTCAGTGTTTTGGTAAGTGTCTGACGTATGGGTTTAACAGATCCTCTCACTTGAGGGTTCACCGTGCCCTGGGCTCGATGGCTGTCAGCTCCATTTGGGACAGGTCTGCCTGCTGTCTTGTCGGTGCCTGCTATAAATTCCATCTGGTCCTTTGACTCCATACACACACACACACACATTCACCTGTGGCAGGACCCCTGGGGAGATGTATGTGCTTCAAATGGGGGGTTGTAACCCTCAGGCTCTGCTGAGGCCCAGCAGGGGACCACAGCAGTGTGGGGCTGATGAAAGTGAACAACCAGGTCTGAGAATGAGGGAAGTGAGAAGCCTTGTGATGTTCTTTGGCTTGGGATGAATACCACCAGGGGTGTTTCCTGACACCATTCTATAAGCATCTATGCAGGAGTTATTCCAGAAATGTAAGTGAAGTCAGTGAATATGGGTAGGGCAAAAACAATTCATCATGATAAACAAGTGTTGGCTCCAAGATTCCTTCTCAGCAAAGTTTATGTTAAAGACAAGAGTTTGTAGAGTGTTTACATTTTTCACTGATGAGGTGCTTGATCTTGAACAAAATCTACAACAATAAAATTTTATAACGAAGAAGATAGCAGCAGTTCAAGCAAATATCAGACAGAATGGCAGTTAAGGATAAAAAGATAAATAGTTAGAACATTTTTCATTTTTAGAAATCACAGCATAAAAATAATTATAGAGATTCCTGTCTGTGAAAATGATCCAATATGTCATAACATATCAATTTGTCTATTAGAGAACCAAATGAATGCAGTAAATCATATGTCTATATGTTTAAAGGAACAACCAGTTATACATGCATGTGTGTGTTTGAAATAGCTACAGGAGATCAATTTCAAAAACTGCATTGACTTTTCTGCCCCACACAGTGGCGAGCGATGCAGCTGCAGCTGATCACTGATTTAAGTTTGCAGTGTGATGCTAAATTACCCAGCTATGGTTAGCAAACCTTACTGAAGCTCAGTGATTACCTGTTCAGCAGAAAAATAGCCAACTCGCCAGTTTCCATGACTGTAGCACACTGTTCGTGTGCTGTTGTATATACCTGGCAACCCAGAGGGACTGGTGGTGTGCAGTTTTTGAAGCTACATCCCACACAGATTTCTATGACGTATCACACGGTTCACATAAAAATACTGTCTGAACCGTCACTGACAAGAGCTGCCAGTGCCTAAACTCAGCATGTTTCCTTAATATCTGATGATACATCCTGTTCATGTTATGTGTTACTACAGAAAATGTATTGGTCCTCAAACATATTAAACAAATCGTGCATTTGTCAATTCCATTGTTTACATGACTAAAATTTTCTTCAATTCCTCATGTGACCCCATTTCTGTGTAAGGCCAGTCAGTGTGTTTCACGTCTTTGGAGGAACAGGGACCACCAATCCTTCATCCTTCCATCGTTTCATTATTATGTCATGAATGTGTGAGCCATACACGTCAGGGATGCAGTTTTGTCCAAATGTCAGTGCTGATGTCATTCTTCAAGACTCTCAAAAGCTGCCATTTATAAGCAGGTCAGCATGGCTGTTTATACATGCTGAGAGTGTGTTTGAGAAGAAGGAACAAGCCCTTTCAAAAAGTTAACATCTGTGATATGATGTGATTTGCGAATGTAGCCATTAATTCCTGCCATGGTTTCTTGGTTATGTGTTGTGACCCCACACTTGTAAGCTCTGCTAGAATTATATCTGTTTACATTTCTTAGTATTACACTGAATCATCCCTCTGCTGACAAATAGAAAACTGTGAAATATGCATATATATATATATATATATATATATATATATATATATATATATATATATATATATATATATATATATATATATATATATATATATATATATATATATATATATATCATATAGACAGTGTTGTTTGGAACCCTCAGTATGCAGCATGCAGTAGCTCCTAAAGCTAAATGATGACTGTGGGCCTTTTTCTGCAACCAAAATTTACCCAACACCTGGTAAAGGCTAATTCCCAAATAGACACTGCATACAAAAACAAGTAATGCCATGTGAATGAGAATCCTGTTGCTGAAAAGGCTGTGGGCATTCCAGGAGGAAATTGTGCCTTAAATCAAATTCCTGTCAACCTACTGCATCTCTCTTTGGCTATTGATCTTGGCCTAATGTCCCACAGACAATTACAGTTTGATGACTAGAATTTCATTTTGCAACAGAATATGAAACACCTCACTAAAAATCCATGTAAGCAATAGTGTCTCCTCTGGCTGCTTTGCATATGCCTGGAATCATGCCTGACAATTTAGTGTATCTTTCCTGTAAACCCAGCAAGTCCAGTGCCTTGATAAAGTTTTGGCATGAGCAGGGGCGGATCTAGCCATTTTGGGGCCCTAGGCAAAATATAAACAAGGGGTCCTCATTCTTAAACACATAAACCAAATAACTAGAGATGGAACGATCGATCGGCAGTGTATCGGTATTGGCCGATTTTCAGCCAAAATACGGAATCGGCGATCGGCAGATATTCTTCTGATTTTAGCCGATCTGATTCAGGAGTTTAGGGTGAAGCAGTTAATCAGAGCTGTGTGTGGATGAAACTGGTGAAACTGCTCGCTTACAGGAAGCTGCAGTTCCAGGTGGTTGGAGGGGAGATGGAAGGAAGTGACGTAGGAGAGGAAAGTGAATCGGACATGTCGGGAAGTGGGATTGGGACGTGGGGAGGTGGAGGAGAGTGGCAAACTGTGGGACCTAAGAAAGGTAGGAGGCTATCGGATGAGAGAGATTCGGCTGGAGGTGGGAATAGGGAGGAACAGGTGAAGCGTAGGAAGGAAGAGCATGTTGTTCTTCTTCGGTTTGGGGCGGACTCAGGGACTCCTTTTAACCCGCTTAGATTGACGAATGAATTAAGGAAAGCTTTGGGTGATCTGGCTGGGGCTAAGATTTTGAGAGATGGTAAAGTGTTGATTACATGTAAGGATGCGCGACAGCGAGATAAAGCATTGAAGCTTCATAGTTTGGGGGGCAAGTCAATAACGGCGACCCTGTTCAGGGATTCTGCGAGGTTACGGGGAGTGATTACGGGGGTCCCACTTGACATTACTGTGGATCAAATAAAGAAGTCTTTGACAGGGGGCAGAGTAGGGGACGTTATCCGATTGAAAGGATTTAGGGATGGTGTTCGGTCAGATAGCATGTCAGTCATGATCCAATTTGAAGGTGTTTCCTTACCTGAGAAGGTGTTTTTGGGATACATTTGTTTCCCAGTCAGGGTTTATATACCTCCACCAGTGAGATGTTATAACTGGCAGAGATATGGGCATATTGCCTCAGTATGTAGAGCAAGAAAGAGGTGCGGGGTTTGTGGTGGTGAGCACGACTAGGTGACGTGTGGTAAAGATGTTCGACCTAAATGTTGTAACTGCGGGGGGGGATCATAAAGCTGCATACGGAGGTTGTGAGGTTCGGAAAAGGGCTGTGGAAGTACAGACGGTTAGGGCGGTTCGAGGTTTATCTTATGCTGAGGCGTTAAAAGAGGTGGGCCGTACTAGCTCTCCGGAGGTAGTACCACCGAGGACGGATGACCGTCCATCGGATCAGGGAAGGGCAGATACGGTGACGCAGCCTCTTGGGGTATTATATCCAGAGATTCTGATTGTGGAGAAGGCTAAGTTCGTCATGTTTATTGCGGATGTGATTAATTGCACTGCTCAAACAGGTAGTAGGACGGAAAAGATTAAAATAATTGTTCGATCTGCGGAGAGATTTTTGGGTATACTGGGACTGACATGGGAGTCAGTTAGCGGAGGATTGGCTGTGAAAATGCCGTCCTCTCAGGCTGAAAATGATTAGTAAGAGTCTGCTCCTCATGCACTGGAATGCTCGGAGCCTTATAGCTAATGGTCAAGAATTTAAGCACTATGTGGTGGACAGGCAGAGGTTGCCAGATATAATTTGTGTGCAAGAAACATGGCTAAAGCCACATCTAAGCTTCACATTGTGTGGGTACACTGTACTTAGGCGGGATAGGATTGAGGGAAATGGAGGGGGTGTAGCAACCTTTTTAAAGGATGGACTGGTGTTTAGGGCTCTCCCTTTTCATGGGACGCACGAGTCTATTGAGGTAGACATATGGGGACCATGCGGAAAATTTAGACTGATTAATTATTATAATCCGTGTAAGAAACTCACGTTGGATACGCTTTCTGATGTTGGTGGTTTGGACCAGCACGGGGTGGTTTGGTGTGGGGATTTTAATGCTCATAATACCTTGTGGGGGAGTTCAGGTACGGACCAGAATGGCACAGTGTTGGAACAGTTTCTGTTTGAAAGGGATCTGGTGTGTCTCAATGATGGTAGGGGTACGAGGTTGAATGTGGCTAGCAATATCACTACTGTGTTGGACCTTACGTTTGCTTCTTCAATATTGGCAGGGATGAGTAGTTGGGACGTGTCGCAGTCTACCTCTCTGGGGAGTGATCATTTTCCAGTTGAATGTGAGTTTGGTATTGCAGTGTATAGGATGGGCCGTACCTTTTTGCGTAGATGGAATTTTTCTAATGCAAATTGGGTCACATTTTCTGACCTATGTGATCAAAGATTTAGGAACTTGGGTATCTCGGATGACGTAGATATTTGTAATGAAAAAGTGTGTAATATATTGTGTATGTCAGCGGAGGATGCTATTCCACTTAAAAAGCCATATGGGGGGAAAAGGAAAGGCACAGGCAGTGGTACGTAGAACTGTTAAGTTGGCAAAAAGGTCCTATTGGAGATCATTTTGCAGCATGATCGGATCAGATATATCTGTACGTGATATTTGGCACATGATTAAGAAGATGAGGGGGATTAGGAAAGGGACTGATGTCCCTGTCCTGAAAACAGATATGATTGAGGCAGTGACGGATGCGGATAAAGCAGAGCTCTTAGCTCAGGAATTAGCAAAAGTCCATAGCTCTGTTAACTTAAGTGAGGATATGCTGCTGTCTCGGGAGAAAGTTCGTTTACAATTTCCTCGAGTTTTGTGTAGGAAAGACGATTTTGATTGTGTTCTAGATGCTGATTTCACTTTAAGGGAACTCAAGTTGGCGGTAGCTGGGTCTGGTCTTACAAGTCCTGGACAGGATGGGATATGTTACGACATGGTTAAGCATTTGACAGATGAGTCTCTCTCTGTACTAGTTGACTTTTATAATAGAATATGGGAGTTGGGTAAGATCCCTTCAGCATGGAAATTGGCAGTGGTGGTGCCCATTGGTAAACCCGGTAAAGATCTCTCTAGCCTGTTGGGATATAGACCTATATCACTCACGCCATGTCTTAGTAAGATAATGGAGCGAATGATAACGGACAGACTGACGTATTATCTTGAGACCCACAATGTGTTTGCTAGCTATCAAAGTGGATTTCGTCGGGGCAGAATGACGATGGACCCTGTTGTGTGCCTAGAGTCTGAAGTGAGGAAAGCTCAACTGTATAAAGAAGTGGTGGTGGCTGTGTTTCTGGACATAGAAAAAGCATATGATATGTTATGGACGGAAGGCCTGATGATTAAGTTGGACAAGTTGGGGATTGGGGGTAGGGTGTTCAATTGGATATTGGATTTTTTGAGTCATAGGACTTTTCAAGTGAGAGTGGGTAATGACTTGTCAGGAGTTTATGTTGCAGATAATGGGACTCCGCAAGGTAGTGTCTGTAGCCCTTTGTTGTTTAACATTATGATTAATGATATATTTTCCTTGGTTGGAGCAGATATAGGCAAATCTCTTTATGCGGATGATGGGGCTTTGTGGAAACGGGGCAGGAATCTTACATTTGTTATGACAAAGATTCAACAGGCTTTGACCACGGTAGAGCGCTGGGCTACTGATTGGGGTTTTAAGATTTCGACTTCAAAAACTAAAACTATCTGTTTCTCAACTCGACGGAAACCAACCTGTCTGAGCCTACAGTTGTATGGTTTAGAGATCGAACAGGTTAAAATGCTAAAGTTCTTAGGAATGTGGATGGACTCCAAACTGACATGGAAGGTACATATCACAAAAATGGTGGATAAGTGTAAGAGTGCTCTGAATGTTATGAAATGCTTGTCGGGTTGTGATTGGGGAGCTGATCGTCAGTCGCTTGTGTATATATACAGGGCATTGATACGATCTGTTTTTGATTATGGATGTGTGGCATATAGGTCTACAGCTGCTTCCAATCTGGAGGTGTTGGACCGGATACAAGCACAGGCTTTAAGATTATGTAGTGGGGCAGTGAAATCTTCCCCTGTAGTTTCTTTACAAGTAGAGGTTGGGGAATTGCCACTCCAATTGCGTAGATTGGCTTTGTCTGCTGTTTACTGGATGAACATTAAGGGTCATATGGGGAATCATCCTGTAATATCCATTGTTCATGATTGCTCGGAAACTTATCATGGTCCGTCTAAGAGTTTTGGGTGTTGTAGTACGGGAGAAGTTAAGGATCTGGGTTTCAGGGATGTAACTGTATGTGCTACAGTGCCTAGAGCTATAGTTCCACCTTGGATGTTTCCTGAACCCATTGTTGATTTAAGGATACGTGAGCAGCTTAAAGATACTGAGGATTGGTCTTTATCCTCTGTGGTTGTAGCCCAGCATCTCGCACGGTCATATGGGGATATGCTGCAGGTCTACACTGACGGGTCTAAATGTCCCTCGCTGGGGGTGACTGCAGCTGCAGTATTTATTCCAGAGTTTCAGGTGTCCTTTGGAAGGAAATTGTCAGATAATCTATCAGTGTTTACGACTGAAATTGTGGCAATTATATTGGCACTACAATGGGCTGAGGAGGTCTGTCCTATGAGTCTGGTAATTTGCTCAGATTCTTTATCAGCTCTCCAGAGTGTTCAAACCGGCAGTTCTTCTTGTAGACCTGATTTAGTACTGGAATTGTTTCAATTATTGTTCCGGCTCCAAATGCAGCGAATCTGTGTAAATTTTCTATGGGTCCCAGCCCACGTTGGAGTGGAGGGGAACGACATAGTGGATTTGGTGGCCAAGCAGTGTTTGCGGCGGCAGATGTGTGATATTGACATCCCTCTGAGTAAGGCAGAGATTAAAGTTTTAATTAAAAAACGCGTTCGGGCCCTATGGCAGATAAACTGGGAGCAAAGTCTTAAGGGCAGACATTTGTTTAACATTCAGCGTAGCACTGGAGCGGTATCGGGTGGAGGGCTTGGCCGGAGGGCCGAAGTAGTGATTGCTAGACTGCGAATAGGGCACACTATGTTGAACTCTTCCTTACATCTTATTAAAAAACATGACACAGGCATGTGCAGATTCTGTGCACATAGGGAGACTCCTGAGCATGTGCTCTTACATTGTTGTAAATATTCTGAGCAGAGACAGCAGTTGTTTGAGGCAATTACGTTGGAGGGCCATAAAGATTTTTCTTTGAAAGGGTTGCTTTGTTATGGGATGGGCATGGGGATAGTTCATAAGCAAGTTCTGGTGTTTTTGAAAAATATTGGGTTATTTAATTTAATCTAAATCCCCCCCCCCCCCTTTTTTTTTTTTTATTTAATTTTTATTATTATTTATTTATTATTTTATTTTCTCCTCCTTCCTATGTTCTGTTTCTAATTTAAATGATGTTCACTATCCTGAAGTCTCCCTTCGCGCCACGGCTCAGTAGGTGGCGGTAATGCGCCTGTAGTTGGTACGCCATCCGCCATTAATACGAACGAATGTTTAGGATGTTTATAACTACGGAGTTTAGTGGACACACAACGGCTGCAAGGTTAGACTGTTGAAGACTACGGAAGACTATTAAAGGCTATTGGAGGTTATTGAAAGGGTTATTGGAGGCAGAAATCAGTAAAGGCTGGTTAGATAAGTGATTCACGTCCTCGTCCTTTGCTGCGGTGAAACTGCGACTAGCGCTGACACAGTGATGTTTATTATAAATATTTACACATAACTTATATCTCTTCTAAAAAGCGTTTATTGTGGTCAGTAACACTCGTGTTTATTTACTAGCAGCGTAAATGACCAGTGTATGCTTAGGCGTGAATGTAATTAGGGGAATCTGAAACAGGTTTGCCTGGCACCTGTGTGGCATTAATGTGGCATTTGGCCCCGCCCATAGACTGTATGGCCCCGCCCAATATCGGTATCGGCGATCGGCCGATCGTGGTGAAAGACGATCGGCGATCGGAATCGGCCCCAAAAACACTGATCGGTCCAGGAGGTGTAAAAAAGGAGGTGAATTTTGTCAGTGCATCTGCGATTCTTTTGCTCTCTGCCCGTTTCTTTCGTTTAGCAGAACCACTTTCATAACTCCTCTTCATTTTCACTGTGACAGCTCTCACTCTAGTCGCGTACAGTTCCCGCTGTTTTGGTTTGAAGTCACGTCGTGTCGCACATTGCTACGTCAGCATATTATGGACTAGTTCAATGTAAGCAACGGAGGGGGGTATGTGTGTTTGGACAATTAGTATTTAGACATTAATTCGGCATTCTACTAATATTTCATATATTTCATATACTGATATGTTTTTTAATATAAATATTTTTTTCTTTACTTTACATAAGTAACAAATTAACATTGTTTTGGTGTATTTACTGTAGCTGGGATGGTCAGATTTGGTCGAGGCCCTAGGTTTGCCTAATTAAAGAACCGCCTCTAGGCATGAGTGCCTATGGTGTAACATTCAGAAGCTCACAAGTTCCCACAATTCTTGCACCTTATGTAGAATCAACTACAGTAGTGTGTTTGCTGTGCGTCTTGCACCTTATGTAGAATCAACTACAGTAGTGCGTTTCAGTGAACAAGTCCAGAATGTCTTGATATCCCTCCAGCCATTGACTAGACAGCTTTAACCCTTTGAGGCATGGCGGTCACTGTAAGAACCCACCTAGGTCTTGTTTTCTTCTCATTTTGTTCACTTTCCTATTGTTTTTAAAGAGAAAATCAGTACATTTTAGGAAACACACAAACTTTATTATATAAAAAAAATTAAGTAATTAAGTCAACACCAGATAAAGCACAGTGATTACTCAGAGAAATCACTTCAGATATTTAAAGGTTTGTAGTTTGTCCATATTAGTAAATCTAACAATTTAATAGACAATTTTCAATACATGCCTGAAAGGGTTAATGAGTGTTGAGCCTGTTGATGGCGGTCTTGATTTTTTTGAGTGGCCTTTTTCTTAGTGTAGTTATCCAAGCAATCAATGTATAATTTGTATAAACATGCATTGTGCTGCAGTCCTCTTTCAAAGCATATGAATCACATGTCACTTGGTGCAACCAGTTGGTTTAGGCAGATGTGAAAACAGTAATTGCACTCGGATGCAGACTAAAACAACAGTACTGAGACCTGCGAGAAGAATAAACTCTGGAGCAGTTTGTTTGTGGTGATGACATGATCCAGCCTCTGTCCCTATCAAATATACTCATTTATTTGAGCTAAACGGCTGTTTAGGTGCAGTTTAATCTGATATATTACACTGATAATTACCATAGATATGAACAAACACTCTCTCTGCTGCTGTTCCATGCTAAGTTGTTTTTGACCTTGATTGTCGCATGTAGAGCGCTCACTGCTCACGGCCATGCGCTGAAAATGCCATTGAAAACACTGTTAAAAGTGCAGCTGCAAATGATCTGCATTAGTAATAAAGCAGCTTCACACTTTATAAATATAGACGCTGGTCTGGAACACAGAACTTTCTAGCTATTTTTACTATATTGTCCCGGCGTCAGACAATTATGACTAATGAAAAGACAAAAAAAAAAACAAGACACTTGTATGTTTTTTTTGGGCCACATTTTTTGCATTTAGGTTTGCACCTGTGTGAAAACAAACCAAACAGAGGGAGAAAACACATCAACTAATTTGGAGCAGAGAAACAAACTACAGCTGTGAAAATCCTTTTAGATTGCCAGCTCTCTGCTGTTTTAATTCCATGTTTATTTGGTTAATCGTTGCTAGAACAAACAGAAGAAGACAGAGTTTGCCCTTTTAATATCTCTATGTTTGCAGTAGCTGTTCTATCATCAGTATTAGCAGCACTGCAGTTGCTCAGGTAACCAGCAAAAGCTGCTGTGGCCAGAAAAAAAACTGAGGAAACCTACCTACACATTACACATTAGTTTTTATAACGTCCACAACTCAGATATACTACAGCTTTTTAAAAAATAAAATAAAATAAAAGCTCTTATCGACTGCTGCTTTAAGTATTTTTTTCTATTTTCCAGCTACAGATTCAAAGATCTCAGAGAGTTTCTGTAGAGTTTTCTGTCAGAATGTGTGAGTCAAAATTGACAGAGCCTGAGATCAAAGGTATTTAATAGCTCACACATAAGTATGATAACGGGCAAAAAAAGCCTTGAACCTTGTGCACACTTTCACACTTGTGTCAAAAGATGAGCTTCACAACACTGACAGCTGAGAACCACTCCATCCCATTAAGTGATGGTAACAGGATACCCATCATCGGACTCGGGACCTATGGGGATCCACGCACAGTAAGATCCTGAATCTATGCTACGCTGTTGCTAATTCTGCAATAAATGTTACTATATTACTGTGTAATGGAAATATGTGTTCAGATATAATGGGCAGCGTACCTGACAGGTCAATAAATGTGACATTTCACTGGGCTTCATAAAGTTTCAGACAATTGTATTAATTTATCTAAGCAAAGATGATGCAATTGTGTTCAGTAATGTGTCAGATATCATCATATTCCACCACACTTACTGTTATTACAACAGATTACGGAGATTATAATGAGCGGTTCTGTCTCTTACAGACACAGAAAGGTACTGCCAAGCAGTCTGTGAAGCTGGCAATAGATGCTGGCTACAGACACTTTGATGGAGCTTTGGTTTATTTTAATGAGCATGAGGTTGGACAGGCCATTCGGGAGAAGATTGCAGATGGAACTGTCAGGCGAGAGGACATCTTTTACTGTGGAAAGGTACTCTAGGTGAAACTAAATTTGCTTTTTCACATGGTAGTGTGTAATAATAGACAATTACATAATTTATCTGTCAGAATAGCAACTTTAAAGAAACAACTTTACAAGAAAAGTGGAAAAAACATGAAATATTTGAACATAAGTTATGCAACAAAAAAACCCCATTTAAAATGGACTAATATCTGGACTGTATCCTAGTAAGATTTTAGTCAAATAAGCTTTTGTGATAGTCTGCTGCTGGTTACACCGCAACAGTTGTTTATTAATTCAGTGTCTTTGCGTGCTGTGCTCACCTCTTGACACCCTGTGTCCTCATAAGGGGACATTACATTTCTGCTTCTCTGCTCCATGATACTTTGACTTTTAAAGCGTTGACCCTTTGGCCTCATATGGAGACACTGCCCAAAAACCATCTAGTGGTCACATGATAGCAGTACACTAAATTGATTGAAAACAAGATATCAGAAATCCCAGGCAAATGTTTCTACAGCCAGTTTAGACAGAAACATAGGCCAGGTAAAAATTATCATCAGTTTTGTGTTTGAAATGACTTAATTTGGTTACTGAAAAAAGCTAACATTTTGTTTTTAGAGTAATTGGTTCATTCTGATCCCAATTGGCAATTATTTTTTTTTTTTATTGTAAAAATAAGCTACTCACTTGAGGACATTGTCTTTTTAAAAATAAAATGCTTCTGGTACATAAAACAAGTTTAGTTTTTATACTTGTTAGGTCCTTCTAATCCCAAATAGCTAGGAGAAATTAAAAATGCGCACCAAGCAAAAGTCCACGTCTCAGGAGGCTAAAGATGGTTGCCACCTAAAATAACAATACTTTAATAAAACTTAGAGGATGGCAAACATTTCAGCAGTCCATTTTGACAAGAAGACATCAATCAACCAAATCAGATTTTTGGCATATTTAGATTGTAACCAATTTGCTTTATGATAGCCTGGTCAGCCAGAAACCACATGAAATCTAAGTTTTGCTAATCAGATTCTAAACAAATTCGGGTTATGTTCAGACTGCAGGCAAATCAGATTTATTTCTCTAATCAGATCTGTTGATGTGACTGTCCACACTGTTATTTGAAAGTGATCAGACATGCAGAGGTGGAAAAAGTACTAAAAGAAAATTGTAATTAAGTAAAAGTACCTTTACTTTGCTAAAATTCTACTTGAGTAAAAGTAAAAAAGTACTCAATTTAAAATGTATTGGAGTAAAAGTTACATAGTTACTTTTTTTATTTGATGTAAAAAAGAACAAATCATAAATTTAATAATTATTAAATTTAATAATTTGGACCTTTCAGGCAGTATTTGTTCAGACCACCCCATAATTTTTTTTTAAGAACAAGTGGCATAGGTTTCTATGATCTATTTTGTTCCTTTACTGTCTTAAAAGGTGACTATAAGCCGTATTTTTATAGTTATACAGTTCATTATTAATTTTTTATTTGCCATTGCTATGCTTTAACTGCTATTTACATGTTTTTTTTTTACATCCAAGCAGATACTCATACAATCTACTCAATTACAGTAATGTGAGTAAATGTAATTAGTTACTTTCCACCTCTGGACTCTGTTGCTGTGGTATTACTGTGATCTCCTGCAAATAATAGAGTGGTTGAACTTCTCAACAGATCTGATTAGAGAAACATCAGCGAAATCTGATTTGCCTGCAGTCTGAACAGGGACTAGGTGTTTAAAGATAACCTAGTAACCTAGTAATACCATACTCGATACTCAATATGTCTATTTTACTGAAATATGATTATTCATGTAAAATTTAGTATTGGTCAAATTTATGGATTTTTGGATTATATAGTGGCACATATAACATTTAAACACTGACTTAAACATGTTCAGACTCTTATCACTTATATTTTAAGTGGCCTGTTTTGGATTTCACAGCTTTGGAACACCTTCCACCCACCTGAGCTGGTTAGACCTGCATTAGAGAGAACTCTGAAGACTCTACAGCTGGATTATGTTGATCTGTACATTATTGAGTTTCCTGCTGCGTTTAAGGTAAATTCACTTTAGCACCACTACATGTGTTGATTTTGACTGTTTTTTTCCCTCACATAATTTTAAGAGCAAAGTGTATTTTTTTTTTCATAAAAAAAAGAATATTGAAATGTATATATTGTATGTATATATATTTTTTATAATAAAAATAAAACAAATGTGCTATTTATATATATATATATATATATATATATATATATATATATATATATATATATATATATATATATATATATATATATATTCCCCTTCAAAAAGTATATATATACATTTATACAGCTTTTAAGCTCCATGAACAGCAGGCCTAATGCAAGAGCTTGTTTTAATCTAATGCATAAGAAGAGTTGAGATAAATCATTTATCATGTAGTAATATTTTTGGTAGGAAGGAAGAAGGAATCACAGTAGAAACTGTATTTAAACAGTTTAATAATCTTAATTCCTGATTCAAATCAGTGTTTTTGTTTTAGCCAGGTGATGAATTCTACCCTAAAGATAAAGATGGGAAATACATCTATCATGAGACAGATCTGTGTGCTACATGGGAGGTATGTATGCACTGCTTCATCTCCACTAGAGGTCACTGTCTCTCCAGTACCAACTCTCTCTATAGTTACTTCTCACTTTTAACACATACTCACTTTAACACAAGAGCATTCTTCTCTACACTCTGCAGTAATGGTCCTGAAGGCCCCTGTTCTGCACATTTATTGATTTTCCGTTTCCCAACACATCTGAATCAGCTAATCAGCTCATTCAGTCATTCGGTGTATTCCATCAGAGTGTCACACTTAAATATGCAGGACAGGGTGCCTCCTCCAGGATCAGGATTGGGAAACACTGTGTTGTCAGAAAACATTTTGTTCACAATTTGTTCAAGTACAGACAGTGCAAATGTTCCTGATCCTTCAGGTCCAGCTGTGTCCAGTAAAAATAGAGATAAAAAAACTGTCGGTCAGAAAGGAGTGAGGCAAGTTTAAGAGCTCCCAACTATACATACAGCAGCAAGGTGTATGGGTTTTTACATTTTTTTAAAGCAAATACAAAAAAAGAACCTTTTGTAGCAGCTGTATATACAGTGGCTGGACAATGAAACTGAAACACCTGGTTTTAGACCACAATAATTTATTGTCCTGATGGACAGTTCTGGTGAAAACAGGAAAGTTGAGGTGCACATCGAATTCTGCTGTGATTTGGGCAGCCGTGGTTTTATGTTTTTGGATACAATCCGGGTTAGCACCCGAACATCCCTTTCAGACAGCTTCCTCTTGCGTCCACAGTTGGTTGGTCCTTCTGGGTGGTATGCTGACATTACCCTGGATACCGTGGCTCTTGATACATCACAAAGACTTGCTGTCTTGGTCACAGATGCGCCAGCAAGACGTGCACCAAAAATTTGTCCTCTTTTGGACTTTTTTGGTATGTCACCCATAATGTTGTGTGCATTGCAATATTTTGAGAAAACCGTGCTCTTATTCTGCTAATTGAACCTTCACACTCTGCTCTTACTGGTAGAATGTACAATTAATGAAGATTGACCACCAGGCTGCTCCAATTTAGCCATGAAACCTCCCACACTAAAATGAAAGGTGTTTCAGTTTCATTGTCCAAACCCTGTAGGTCTGCTGTTCAGATATTCCATATGTCTGATAATCACTGGTGTTTTCCACAGAATCTGTAGTTCTGGTTTACCTTGGATATACTTTATTTTTATAAATGACAGATTTAAAGTTTTTACAATATTCTCAGTTTCTAATAAACATACTTTTTTTTAACTCCAGCTTCACTGATTTGTTTTTGGTGCATTATTTTTAACAGGCACTGGAGGCTTGCAAAGATGCAGGATTGACCAAATCACTTGGAGTTTCAAACTTCAATCGAAGACAGCTGGAGCTGATTTTAAACAAAACTGGACTAAAACATCGACCAGTTTCCAACCAGGTAAGATGATTTACTATACATCTCATGCAGTGCTTACGGGAACTTCATACATGATGAATGTTGTTGCTTTTTTTTTTTTTTTTTAAGTTTCTTAACTGTTAGTGAAAGTTGGTGTAATTTATCTTAATTCTGCATATTATTTTGGATCCTTTCTATTGGTCCATTCATCATAATATTTTTGACACATTGTAAAATTTAGTGTGTTGAAATGATATAGTCAACTAAATTCAACATGAATGGAAATCCACTTAATTATACAATATGACATTCTATACTTTCACAGAAGAGCTAATTTATATAGAACCAGTTAAATTAAAATACTGCATGTGATGATAATGATGAAGCCTCTTTTCTGCAACTTTACATTAGATTATGGATCATCCACTTTGAAATATCCATTTTTTTATATTTAAACTTGGACTATTTTATTACTTAACTTATTGGCTGTATGTATGCATGACAGTTTTTATATATATATATATATATATATATATATATATATATATATATATATATATATATATATATATATATATATATATATTTTTTTTTTTTTTGTGCATTTATTTACACATTCTGGACACTAAAGAATGGTACCACCTGTGACTTTATTTGTTTTTATTGGGGTTTTTTTCTGTCAAGTAATTATTTATACTCATGGGTAGATCATTGCTGTTAAAATTGTAGGGAAAAAAAAATATTTGTTTTATTTAAATTCTCCTTGTCATATTCCAGGTTGAGTGCCATCCCTACTTCACTCAGCCCAGGCTGCTGGAGTTCTGTCGGCAGAATGATATTGTGATTGTGGGCTACAGTCCTCTCGGAACCTCTCGAGATGCTTCCTGGTACTCAGTCTGACCAGCGCTATATCAATACTGAACAGTTCAGTCTGTGTTGAAATGGTCATTCTATCATATGCTGTCTTTTGTCAGGGTGAACCTCAAATGTCCTCCGATGTTGGAAGATGAGGTTCTGATCTCCATTGGGAGAAAATACAATAAGAACACAGCTCAGGTTGCTCTGAGGTTTAACGCTCAGAGAGGCGTGGTCGTCATCCCCAAGAGCTTCAGTCCTCAACGCATCCGAGACAATTTTCAGGTCAGATTGTTTATTTTAATGCATTTCCAGATTATTGCAACAAAAGAAGTTTTATCAGAACTGTTTTGTAAACCTACTCCAGCCACCTGCAGTATCTGTACAGGATAATATCAAAATGTTATAATAAAAAGCTTTGGTTTCTGAGATTTACCATGAATTAACACATTATTACAAATATAAAGGAATGATGATCTTCACTTTTACAATTAAAACCTATTTTTGTATAATAATTTTATCTTTTTAGTTTTTAATTTTTCATTAAAATTTTATTTTATTTTCATTAAAAATGATCAAGATATTTAAATATGTCCAAGAATTCCCTATCCACCCTGTCACTCTGGATTAACTTTATTGTTAAAGTAACCTTTGACATCACAACTTGTTTCCTTTTTAAGGGACTGAGGGCACTTGCTGCATGTTTAGCAATTAATAATAATTCCCCTTAAATTCCTTAGTTTATCTTACCTGATATAATATTCATTATAGAAAATCTAAATAAAATATATATTTGATCAAATGCCAGATATTCACTAATATTGTCTTATCCTTTCATGTAGCTTACCAGGATACATGCCAAAAAAAAGTGATTAGGCTGGGAAAATATGATTTCTGTGCAGTTGGCAGTTTTATACATATTATAAATAGTCAAAAGAATTACTTTATACTTTCTGACATATTTATTGTATTCTAGAAAAGGAACAAGAGATGCCAGGCATGCTATAATTGAAACTGACCATACCACTTTATAATCCATTGACTTAAGCTGATAGATATATCGTTTTATTCAACTTGTTAAATTGAAAAGAGGGTTTAAATCTGTGTACAGTCTATGTAAGGACCAGTTAGCTAAATAAATGTGAAAACAAAAAAAATTAACAACTAATAATTCAGGAGACACATTTTATTTAATTGTTTGCATACCGTTGGTTGAAAGCTAAAAGGGGTATAAATATTATATATTTTTTAGTTTATACTGCGGTATCTAGTCTCTCTGTAAGTTACAAATATGTATATCAGCAACGGCATCAGCATTGGCAGACACATACAATATGCAATATTGAATATCGGCCCAGAATTACCACATCGGTGCATCCCTAAATATGTTTTAATATATTTTTAATGCTATTTTTATGGCAAAAATACTCTCATAATATAGAATATGAATGGTATATTTAAGCAATAGAACACGAGAGGGTGTGTGTTATCGCGAAATAACATCACGGCTGTGATTTGGTCAGATCATCACAGCCGTGATGTTATTCGCGATAACACACGACCTCGAGTGTTATATTGCTTTTATACAACAGTTTCTTTTTTTACTAAATAAATAAATAAAATAAATCAAAGAACTTTTTTTGAATATGCTTTAATATGGACTGAGCCTTCCGCCAAAAAGTAGTTCCACCACAACTTAACTACAAAACAGTGTATGGTTCAGGCAGACTAACACCACGAAAGTTAGCTTGAAAGCAAAATTGGGAATAGTGAAGATGGTAAACGTTAGGAGCGTGAAATAACGCTAATAGTCTCCTCTCCTGCTCCGTGGAGTCGTCTTCAGGCGAAAGCTGCAAATTTTAGCATTTCTGCTTATTTTCCTGGGTGGTGTTGGTTTTAGCGAGCTGGCTGGACTGTGGTTAGGTTAGCGTAGCTTGCTTTAGCTCAGCATTAACTTAGCTTAGCCTAGCCTGGCTGGTTAGCGTTCTGGCTGTAAGACGGCAGTAACCGAGCGAATTTCTTTCCCTTTTTTCCACGAAAGACGAGCCTGCGCTGCGGGCGAGCGTGCCGCGGCTGAGCATTAGTCTGTGCTAAGCTAACGCTGCTGCGGGTGTCCTGTGTATATACGCCGTTACTCGGCAACGCGTCGGCGGAGAGATACAAGTTTAGTGTGAGAAGGCCGTGATGTTATCACGAAATATCATCACGGCTAGAACACTTCTCAACCAATCAGATTGTGGCTGGTTAGCGTTCTGGCTGTAAGACGGCAGTAACCGAGCGAATTTCTTTCCCTTTTTTCCACGAAAGACGAGCCTGCGCTGCGGGCGAGCGTGCCGCGGCTGAGCGCTAGTCTGTGCTAAGCTAACGCTGCTGCGGGTGTCCTGTGTATATACGCCGTTACTCGGCAACGCGTCGGCGGAGAGATACAAGTTTAGTGTGAGAAGGCCGTGATGTTATCACGAAATATCATCACGGCTAGAACACTTCTCAACCAATCAGATTGTGTGGTCGGAACTAACTGTTGTATAATTCCATATATTGCTGTATATCACTATAAAATAAGTTTATTACAATCTTTCTTTCCATGTGTGTCGTCTTCTTCTGCTTTGTCTAATTGTTTTTATTTGTTTCTGTAGATTTTTGATTTCTCTCTCACTGATGAAGAAATGAAGGCCATCGAGGGACTAAACAAAAATATTCGTTTTGTGGAGCTCCTCATGTGAGTATTAACTCTTTCACATCAGCTTTTCGTCCTTTAACATTTAACGTTGCTCACACAGTCACAACCTAATAACCAAGACATAAGAAACATAACTTTTTCTATTGTTTCTTAGTAAGAATATTATTATTGCACTTTTAAGAATCAGGAAACTTTAGAAATACAAATTCAAAGTCTAGTCCCAGTTCTAGTGGACCATACGGACCTTTGAGAGAATAGGGGTTCTCTTAAATTTAGATTTTGGAAAGTTTGATTTCACACAAAGTGTGGTTTCAGCTAGTTTAATTTAAATATCATTAAAAATACTCATGATATATTTTTTAAAAGATAAAACATCCTTATAGCTTTAGCCTCACATTAATATATTTAAATAGTTGTAAGTTATCTATATCTGAAATAGTCTGTCATATCTGTCTTCTGAATAAAGAGTATGTATTGCTATAAATGACATTATACAGAAATTCAGATTCTCTAAATGACTGAGTTTGATTTTCTTTTACCGACAGGTGGAGTGACCATCCTGAGTATCCATTTCACGATGAGTACTAAACCCTTTTACTACCAGCAGACATTAACTATACATTAAATATACTGTATATTAGTTTCATTTAAACTGAGTTAGACACTAGGGGGAGTTGTTCTAACATTCATTACATTTTGTACAGCAGCTGCTATGAGTTGTGTTGTTATACTTGTGTAAAGTCAGTACAATAAAAAGGATTGAGAAACACTGATGTGTATGACTGTATATCCCGGGTCAAAATCTAAATTCTCACCCCACAACCTTTAAGAAATTACAGTAGAAGATATTTAATAACTTTTTGTTTTCTATGTATTGTATTTATAAGACATCTAACTTATTCACTTTACATTTTCACTTTTTATTTCCTGTTATGCAAGCTACATGACATGGTGGAGAATGGTGGAGTAGGAAACAGTGACTTTGTTCTGTTTCAAAGATTTTAAATGATCATGAAATTGTGCCATGATGAGCTGGAGAGCTTAAGCTTTATCTCAGCTAAGTGAGGAGACAATATGATACGGATTAAGTTCAATTCAACTTCAAAAATTCAATTAAAATGCCTTGATCCATACACAGGCTACAGGTGTAGGTGACACAAAACCCTTTTTTCTGCAGTAAAATGTAAAAGTTATTTACATTTTGAATATTTGAGGGCTTTGAAATCTCCTACAGGACACTTGGAGAAGCTGCCTGTTCACTCTCTACTTTACTTAATATTTTAAAATCAGTAACAGGAATCAAAGCCAAATTCTGCGTGTTTGAAAATCGATAAACAAATTAGACAAACATAACAAAACTAAAGGTTTGGAGGACATGAACTGTTTGATTTGTATTCAGGAAAGTTCAGGAAAGAGCAAATAATAATTTCATTCATTATGTTTTGACAGTTGCAATTCTCTGATACGTTTAGCTTGATATTATCATAAAAAAAGCTAAATAAATAATTAAAATGCCTAAATTATGTCACAAAATATATTACATAGTGTTTAAATGAAAATAAATCAATTATCCTGTGGACACAAAAGGCATGCTATTTTGATTTCTTGATTATTTTGACTTCCTCACATTTTATTATTGTCAGGAAATTACCCCAACACATCAATGTCAGTACACTTGTCTTGTACTGTACACTTGTCCCCTCAGCCAAGACTGCTGACAGTTCAGTCTATGGTCCTTGCCTTGTCTTGTTTTCAGTCAGGCCTTTTCATTGGATGCTGAACAGGGGGAGGAAAACCTTATTTTTCATGAGGTTTAAAATGATGTATGTTTGACTTTGCTACACGTGTTGTGGGAGAAGCACGTGTTAACTCTCTCAGACTGGTAGTTATTGCGCAATAAAGGAGACCTGAGAGAGAGTGGGAATTGAGTAATATGGAGAGCCAACAATTTGTCTGAATTTTTTTTTTTCCCACAGAAATACACACATACTGTTCAAATGACATGTTTCTGAAAATAGGATAAATTGGTGGATTTTTGCTGGGAGAACCAAAGGAAAAGAAAGAGAGAGAGATACAGAGTCCTAAATATCTTATGTATACAGAGTGTAGTTTCTGACAATTCATTGGTATGATTTTAAACCTGTGCAGTTACTACAAGTGATTGTCTGTTTCTCTCTGTTTATACAAGTGTAACTTTGAACCAGGAAACTGGATCCTGAGTTATATCACCCAGTATTTACTGAGAAGGGCTAGATAATTAATCCTAAGCCAGATATCAAGTCATTTATTGGTCTCACTAAGAACATAAAATCCAGCATTTTCGAATATTTTCGTTTAGTCCATTTATTATAAACAACTGCCAAATTTACATTATGTACTAAATTTTATGTCACAGTGTTTCACTTTGACTTTAATTTAATTGCAGACATGGCAGACCCAAAATCTTTTATCTGGACAACTTTTGTTTTCATTTTATTTAAAGCAGCAGTCCTTAAGGTGTTTTTTTTATTATTTTATTAAAAGCAGTAGTATTCCTGAGTGGGGAGAGTGCTTCTGCCACCTTTCCTGCAAAGCCACATATATTCTAAAACAGTGTCTGATAAGCTATTATACCATTTTTACCATAAGCCCTATCTGGATGGGATTATTTTCTCAGGGGGTCCTGGGGTACTTTTCTCTATTATGGGGGTCCTCTGTGATGAACAACCTTGTATGTGTTTTTCTCAGACGTTCTCTGAGAAAATTACAGGCTGAATTACCTACTGTTTTTAGCTAAACTCTGTCCACTGCCACGCACCATAATTACACTTTGAGCACACGTTTCTACCGAGATCCACGCAAACACAACAGTGAGTGGAAATGGAGGAGCTACTGAATGTGATGTCATGTGACTGAGAAAGCCAAAAATCTCACTGGTCCTTCGTTTTTTTCAATTGTAGTCTGACTACAAGAGTTTTATCACTGAGTAGAAGTGTGAAATATTTTTAACAGACGTCCCCCTGAGAAACTAATCCCATCCCGATAGGGCTTTTGATGCACTACCAGAACTACAAGAGCATGTTGATTCTAGTTTTGTGCCTAGAACGTAGGCTTTTATAAATAAGAGAGATCGGTCTTAATAACTTGCCTGAATAAACAAAGTAAAAAAAAAAAAACGAAATAGAAAGAGGCTTCTAACTTGTCACTGACTGACTGCAGTAGCTCATCCAGCCATTAATTTTATTTTTTTGTCCACTATTCACAAAAACATGTTTGTCTCATGTGATGGTTGATTCAGTTTAAGCTCTCCTTGTTATTATTTTAAAGAAACACTTTAATGAAAGAGGTCTCCTGCTGTTTCTTTTGGGCCACTGAGCAGTCGCTAACGATTCACTCAATAGGAGTTCTGTAACTGCATGCTTAAACTTGTAATTAGCAGCTTGCTTGTTATGGCTAAGGCTGTGTGATTTTAATAAGGGGAGACAGGGCATCTTCTTCAGATGAGGGCACGGCTGGCCGTTGACCTGTGCCACTGAAGTGAAGAACAGTTGGAGAATGTAAAAGTCTGGGAGGAAAAACAGTGCCTTGGTCTGCCGCTTCCTGTTAGATTCTGAAAAATCACACAGTGGAACAATTACTTTAGACAAGTATTTTTGGCCTTTTTTTAGAGCAATGAAAAAGAATGCAAGTGCAATAAACCGTATCCCCTGTAATATAGCTGTGGAATGCTGGAAAACAGCTCCTTTATGTGAGCATGTGCAGTGCTGCATGCAGAGATAAAGGTGAAGCCTAAACCATCGAGTGTGTACAAAGTCCAGTGCTATCATTTTAAAAGACAAATATTTACTTCAATCAATAACTCTACCTGTCATTTCAGCACACCCCTCAATGTATGGAATTATACATACAGTGCATTTAAATTTACATTGTAAATTTAATACTAAAGAAATTAAAACTATACAGGAACACATGTGGAATTATATTTTTTAAACAAAAACTGTTAAACAAACCAGAATATGTTTTATGTTTCTTTAGAATCTTCTAAGTAGCAATATTTATCATTGAGGACAGATCTGCACACTCTGGGTATTTTAATCTCAGTGTCTTCCCAAGGTAGAGTCACCTGGAATAGTTTTTTCAGCGTCTTGAAGGAGTTCCTGGAGGTGCTGAACCATAGTTGCTGCTTTTCCTTCACGCTGTGAAGCTCCAGCTCATCCCAAATCACCCACACTTTGAATCCATATGTGTCCCTTAATTGTTTTCATGTCTTCATTATTATTATACAATGTAGAAAATAATTTAAATAAAGAAATAAGAAAAAAACATTGAATGAGAAAAAGTGTCTTTTTTCACAAGAATGACTTCATCGTAATAAGGAATCTTACACTGAGTGTGACTTTACAGGCACTCAATATTAATTCTAATCAGTAGTGTTGCCTGGCCGTGTGGTTTTAAACAGGCATGGTTTTTGTACACACCTGTCTTCACTGCCTATGAGAATAGTCTCCCTAAAAATGTATAGAAAGTAAACCTGGAGGCCATTAGTAAGTAGACTCCAATTTCACTGTCTAATTGCTGGAAAGAAGACACTGTAAACCTGAATAAATTGAACTTTCTTAAATAATTTGAGGTGATTTGTTTACTGGAAAATTTCATTTTAACACAAATTAAGCTTGTGACAATGTCTATAGAGCCTGTTGACGCAGTAGAAGTTTTATTTAGAGATACAGCTCTGGAAAAAAATTAAGAGCACTTAAAAAAATAAATAAAATTAAGACCAGTTTCTGTATCAGTTTTTCTGATTTTGCTATTTATAGGTATATGTTTGAGTAAAATGAACTACAGACAACATTCCTCCCAAATTCCAAATAGAAAGAATCACAGTTTTCATGCATCTTGGCACGTTCTCCTCCACCAGTCTTACACACTGCTTTTGGAGACATTTTTGCCACTCCTGGTGCAAAAAAATCAAGCAGTTCAGCTTGGTTTGATGGCTTGTGATCATCCATCTTCCTTTTGATTATATTCAATTTGGTAAAATCAAAGAACCTCATTATTTTTAAGTGGTCTCTTATTTTTTTCCAGAGCTGCATAACACAACATTGCATACTGCCAAGTACAGACGATTAGATTGCATTTTATTTATGTGAAATTTAGTCCCTCTCTCTCCCTCAAACACCACACACACACACTGTCCCAATGTGGATAACACTGGACACCCCTGTCATAAAGTTTTGTCAGCTAAATGAGGAACCAAGGGACAGACATGGCGTCTACAGAAATGTTCTGATGACTCTGCTGTTGTGGGGTCTGCTAGCGGTGGACAGGAGTCAGTGTACAGGACTGTGATTAACACAGTGTGGGAAAAAGAGCTTACAACTCATAAGTTGTTGCAAGTTTTTTTTTTTTTTTTAAGTGGCCTAGACTAAAAAAGATCACCTGGACATTCCTGATTTATAGAGAAGAGGTGGAAGTGGTGGAGACTGGCATCTGGTGGTGCATCTGGATAATAGACCTGACTAGATACAAAGTCTATTTAGACTTTTATACCATTTAGTATTTGAAGCAGCATGCCATGCCATGTTGCCACATTTTCTTTTGTGTGGCAACGTGTGCTGTGTTATACTTTACTGGATTTGTTAAATGATGTATAGTAATTTTGCAATTTTAAGAAGTTTTATCAGACTTTTTCTACCAAAACAAACTAAATCTTTTATTTTTCTAATAATATGCTGAAACAATATATCATTCAAAAGTTTTACAGTTTGGAGCAAGATAAGCCCTGATGCTACCAGGAACAGCAGACTGGGTCAGCTGTCCTAAGCAGGGTTAGCTGCTTAGCTGTGATGCTAACATACACACACCCCCAGCTGGAAACTGAGAAAATAAATGGAGCCTCAATGAAAAAAAAATCCACAACAGCATCAGAATACAAGAGTCCTTAAAACAGGTTATGTGACAATCACATGATCACACATTGTAGCTCAACTTTAAAACTGGACCCAGTCCAGGAGCTGCATGTTTGACCAGTAGTGTATTTTGGGCTTGTTGTTTTTGGGCACACTGGTGGCATGTAAAATATTTCACTGGTAGATGGAAGATGGACTTGTTTAATTAAATTAAATGAGAGTTTGGAAGTCTGGAAGTAAATTTCCTGCTAGCTGTAAAACAAGCACTGAATATGAAAAGTGAATGGCTACCTGAAGAAGTACAAGCTAAAAACAAATTTTACCTCAAATGGATAGTAAATTAAACCATTCGACAAAATTAGAAGCCTTCTGCAAGGAAGAATTAACAGAACAAACCCTGAAACTAAAACTGAAAGACTCTTAGCTGCTACAAAAGGGTTTGCAAGCTGTAATACATGCGTATAAGTAGGGGTGGCATAAAATATGAAGTGTTCATTTCCAAAACAAAGCTTTGGGCTCTTGGCTTAAAATATTAAAGAAAAATGTCATCATAACCCCTTTACATGTCTTGTCCTGTATAAGGGCTACAGGTGTAGATGATACAAAAAGAAAATCTGCAGTAAAATAGATTATTCACATTCTTAAAACTTTGATGGCTTTAAAGACTCCTACAGGACACTTGGAGAAGCTGCCTGTCCATTCTCCACTCCACATGATAATTTCAGATCTGTAACAGGAATCAAACCCAAATTCTGCAGGTTTGAGAATAGATGCAAAAAAACTAGACAAACTAAATGTTTGAAGGACATGAACTGTTTGATTTGTAATTTATTTGTTTTACAATAATTTCCATTATAATTACAATTAGAATTCGTAGTAACGTTTATTATCAAACATGAAACCTTTTTATGTAATGAATGAATAGAAATCTTCAGTCTTCATTTAGGTGTGTCACGTCAGGCAGAAAGTTTATAAAACTATTGTACTCAGTACTCAGTAGCTGGGTGCTCAAGTTTTACCAAATCACTGTATTTATTTATTTATTTATTCACAAGACACAAGAGGGTGGAAAACTTTTTGTTTGTCTTTGTTAAGTGTCTGAGCCTTGTGGCCTTGCTGTGTTTTAATGTCAGTTCAGTCAGGGTGGTCTTCTGACCGAGTGCCATATTCTCCCTTCTCAGCCTGCTTTCTCAGTAAAGACAGACACTCTGTGGGCAGAATGGGAGAGTAAAGAGTTATGCAATCCTTCAATCACTCTCAGAGGCTGGACAGGCCTCCAGTGTGCTGCTTCATGAATGAGGGAGACAGAAATTGGGGGGAGGAGCTGGTAACCCTCATTGAGGGCTGAGTAGTGAGCCATAGGAGGATCACTTCTCTGTCTTCAATCACATTAAATAGTCAAACCTTGACATTTATTGCTCACATCTTTGAGCTGAAGACCCTGCACGGCAGAATCTAAATGACAGGTGAGTGACAAGTTGTTTTTAACTAACATTCTTAAAGAAACTGCAGGTTTGGGAATTAATGGTCAATAGTTTTGATTTTGTGCTCTTTTGTTTGTTATGCTGTTGTTTAAAAATGTTTAAAAATGAGAACATTGGTATGAAAAATTAAAATTGATAAGTAATTAAATGTTGCATGTATTAAATTGAATATGTAATATCATTTTACTTCAGTTTAGTGTTGTATGCATTTTCTATTTAGTTAGTGTTAGTGCATGAGAATCTGTATTTAATCTGTATTTGTGCTGCTTACTAAGGGTCAACTTAGTGTCAGTCAGCACAAAATGCACACATTTGTAAACTACTGCTTAATGCATTATGCATTTTTACAATATTTTTATACTAGTATTGCGTATTGGTACTGGACAGTTATTCTAACAGCTCATGCTGGAAATTTACAAAGTCTCAGCTGAGCTTCCGCAGAGAATGGCATTTCTTTTGCGCAAGTAGGAACCTGTCATGATGTGCTTTAAGGAATTTTACCTTTGAAAAATATGGCATGTGGTACTTTTCCATTACTGGGTCTAAAACATCCCACTCTTTTCGAACATGATAACCAAAATTTCAACAAATAGCACTTCTTTGAATGTATTGACTTTGTGATCAATATTTAATGGTGTCAAGGCTATTCCCAGACATTTTTGGGAACAGAATGAAAGGTTTCTGTATGACCTGATCTGGCCTTAGTGTGTAAACACAAATGGTTCTATGGCTGCAGTTTATTTTATTTTATATGTTTAATAGAGCAGTGATATCCCCTGAGGCTGAACCATGTGATCTTTTAGGATTTAAAAATGCTCTGAGTAAAATGCTCTTACTTTCAGTAGGTGAACAGTATGTGTTTCCTGCAAATATTTATTTATTCTGTGACCACATACTGCTACACATTACTCCCCCAATACTTACTGACCGCTACTGTGTCATCCTACAAGGATCTTCTAGTCTATTACTCTATTTCTGAGCTGCACACTAATTCACACCTTCTGAATGATGAGTACATCTTGAGCCCATGGAGCTGCTGCAAGTTCTTGGCAATCGGGCCACTTTGTCAGGCCCCTGAGCCTGTGAAAACCAAGGTAAACTGTGATCAAACTCCTTGGCATGGAGGTTTCTCCTCAAACACAAAAGGCCTCCAAGCCACAGGCCCATTTTCTATTCAGTGCTGCCAACACTTCATTCCCACAAGTTCCTTGTTAAAGCTAGAGTCTATTTTTACCCCCCTCGCCAGGCTTTTCAGTACTCTGTGCTCTGCTGAAGAGAGGGATCGGGGGTGGGTTGGTGCTGGTTGCCCCTTTCCCCTCACACTGCTCCACACAGGAGTGAGAGAGAGCAAGAGGGAGAGAAAGTGAGAGTGAGAGAGTGAGAGCACATTCTCAAGGCTTCTGGCACTGCGGGACGCCTTGCCGTTTGTTGTTTGAAACCTCAAGTATGTCAAGGGAACAGTTGTCCCTGTCGTTCCTGGAGTGCGGGAGAGAGAGAGATGGAAAGCTGGAATGTCCTGCTTCTCCCATACTTGTCAGCACAAGATCCCAGTGCAGCCTTTAATCTGCCCTTCAATCTGCAATCTGTCTTTGAGTCTTAGAAATAACAATTTTTGCAAAACATTGTGGGATTGTGATAATCCTTTCTCATTCATAAAAACTTAAACTATTCCAAACTTTCAATTCCACTTCATTTTATATAGAAAGAAAACACCCTTTACGCTGATCTTTGACATTTGGCCTTTTGACTCTCTAACAGACAGACTCTCTAACAAAAAACACATTGACTCTAATCTAAATTTAGGAGTAGTTGGCCAGCGCTGGCTCAGCAGTTAGAGCACCTGGTTATTGATGACAGAATTGTGGGTTCAGCCATCTACCAGGAGCCTCAGCAATGGATGCTTACTTCTATAGGCACGTGTGTTTACTTTATGACACTATAAATTTGTTTCCCCACACAGAAATGAATCCTAGTCGTAGATTAATAGAAAATCTCCATTCAAAATGCTGTGTAGTCCAAGACTAGGCCTAATCCCTGTCTGGGAAAGTGCCTCTATGTGTGATTAATATGTGCTTACTACTGTATGTGTGTGTGTGTGTTCACTGCACAGATGGGTTAAAGGTGGAAGCCATAGTCCATCTTTGCTGAACACAAGTTCAGTGAATATGGATAAATGAAATAAAAATCATCAATGTTAAGCAAAACCATCAAGACTTTAAAACTGCTAGGAAAAAGATGTTAAAAATGTTAAATGTGTTATTCCAAGTGATTCTGGGGCATGTCTGCTGGTCCACAATGTAAAGAAAACTCAAAATCATACTCAAAAAGTAAAAAAATAAATGGCAAAATATAAAGTGTTAATAGTAATATAAAGCAATAATAGTATACAATATAATTGTGTTAGTAATTAAAAATACAGCAAATTTGAATGGTCTGCCAAAACTAAAGTAATAACCCCCAGCTTCTAAAGGGTTAATTAGTTTGATTCAGTCTCTAGAGGGACTGTTTTCTCTTTCTTCTCTTTTGCCAAAGCCGAGCAGTGCAGGGCCTCGAGTGGCACAGAGCGGACCGTTAATGCGAGCTGACAGGAGTGAACACAGTCAGAGAGCATTCTGTTTGTGGGACAGAGAGAGCCCTTTCACTCACGCCACTGCCGGGTCACGATGCTGTTGTAATTCAGCACTATGCATGCAGAACAACTGAACGATATGGGCCGCAGTGCCTGTGAAAAGGTGGGTTATACACTGTAAAAAGTGAAGCATGGAGCTGTTCATTCAAGCTAATAAATATGATTGAACACATAGTACAATTATTGACTTTATTGTGAAACTCAACCTTTTTGAATTTTGATGTGTCAATTTTGATTCAGACTAAATTAATTACAATTCTGAAGGAAATAAACCAAATGTTTTGGTTCCACTGAAATCATACTCGAAGAAAAGAGATAAGGATGTAATATTTTTAATTTGAATCAAACATGAATTGCGCATGCGCACTGTGGAGCACGGGAGAAGTTGTAGAGAAGTGCTTCAGAGCACTGAGGGAGAGAGGGAGAAAGTGCCTGAACGCGCTCGCGAGAGACAGAATGAGAGAGGGAGAAAGTGCCTGAACGCGCTCGCGAGATAGCAACGCATGCTTATGGTATTGTGGCGTCGGGACTGGAGGGGGGGCGCAAGGAATTATGGGAGCTCACCCTGTTGGGGGAAGTGGGTGTTTTTCTGCGTGTTTATGTTACTGTTTATCCCAGAGTTTCATGTCATGTTTTATTATCACTGTTCTAGTATTATTCATGTAGTTATCAGTTATGTGGTTGTTTTGTGCCTCACCCTTTGTGTGTTTTCTGTGTGTGGGAGTGGGGTTAGCTGCGTTGGAGCTGTAATTAGTTTTACTTTCAAAAGTGGAATCCCACGTAAATCCAGCTCTTAGTGTCCTCCTCAGAGCAAAATAAAAAGAGCAAGAGAGCACTGAAACGAATCTCGCTGGTAATCTGTTCTCTTCCACGCCACAGTAACTTCTGGAACTTCTGAATATGCTGCCATGTTTTTTTTTTTTAAGTTCGGTTCAATTTAAATGTATTAGTTTGGTTCCGAAACTGAAATGTAAAGAATTTAACTTGGATCAAGGTGAATAATTAATATTGGGTCGAGTGAAGTAATAGGGTTTATGTCAAAATAAAATAATCAGGTTGTAACAATTGACTTTATTTAGATTGAGTAAAGTCAAATAGTTTAGATGCAACAAATGGACATCAATTTTTTTAATTTGAGCAGGGCTACACTTTTTACAGTGTAATGAGAGTTTTCTGTGTGGACTTCCGTAAATGGCCTGGTCTTGAGCACTAGGGGTATATCGGTATATACAGAAAGATATGTATCTTAACTGTACAATATGTAAATATTAGATCGTTTTTAGTTCATGGAATCATCATACCTTAAGTGATTGTTTAATTTCAGTTGAAAACAAAGGAAATAATATTTTAAAATGGCATGAGGTAAAATTATCCTGTCAGATTAGTTTCTGTGGTATCTAGTAGATACAGTCAAGCTAGCCCTCCAACTGGCTGGGCCTTGTCCAGAAACTGGACAAAAGACCTTACACATACTAATAATCTCTAACATAATTAGGAACAGAAAGTTCTTATCACTACTAATCACTCCTGCCGCTTTGGAAGACCTACAGATACAGTATATCACTAATTGACAACACTAGTCGTTACAGTAGACTAATAGGGTGACAAAACAACTAACAACTAATGATCTGAGGGCCGAATGTAAGCAAAACCTCCCAGCTTCTTCTCTTCCAAAATCTTAAATTCAATTCTACATCTGGCTTTATGATACAAATAAAGCATGTGTAAAAATTAGCATTAATGTTAAATAGTGTAAATGAAAGCATTCTGCTTTATTTAGTGCTATCTAATAGCATACACTGCTGCCACCACATGTTAATAATACTCAAATGCAAACAACACAAAGCCTGTTTCTGACATTTCTAAAGTGCCCCTTGCTGTGTTTGATGTTATTACAGTTGTTTCAGATCGTAATTAGTCTAGAAAAACAGAGCTGACTGTCACCCTTTAGCCCCACTAAAGATCATGGACCTTGTTCAACCACACCCCATAAACTAAGAGAAAAGTTACATTTATTCAGATGAATCCATCTTATATCAAACATTTTTGGGGCTTTCTTTCATAATAGCATGTATATACAGCTCTGGAAAAAGACCACTTTAGTTTCTGAATCAGTTTCTCTGAATTTGCTATTTGTAGGTATATGTTTGAGAAAAATTACCATTGTTGTTTTATTCTATAATCTACGAACAAAATTTCTTCCAAATTCCAAATAAAAATATTGTCATTTAGAGCATTTGTTTGCAAAATGATCAATGATTTTGACACAAACTGTGAGAAAAAAACATTGAAATCAGTATAAGCTTAAGACTGTATCCTCCTCAGTGTGCCTGAGTGGACTGAGACAACTTTACGAGCCACATCCTGGATTTATTTGCAGAAAATGAGAAATGGCTGAAATAACAAAAAAGTTACAGAGCTTTCAGACCTCAAATAATGCAAAGAAAACAAGTTCATATTCATAAAGTTTTAAGAGTTCAGAAATCAATATTTGGTGAAATAACCCTGGTTTTTAATCACAGTTTTCATGCATCTTGGCATGTTCTCCTCCACCAGTCTTACACACTGCTTTTGGATAAATTGCTGCCACTCCTGGTGCAAAAATTCAAACAGTTCACCTTGGCTTGATGGTTGTGATCATCCATCTTCCTCTTGATTATATTTCAAAGGTTTTCAATTTGGTAAAATCAAAGAAACTCATCATTTTATTGTGGTCACTTATTTTTTCCAGAGCTGTATTTTACATATTTCTTTTTTACAAATTATTTCAGAGAAACTGTAGGACTGTAAATTTTGTACTGGATGAGTGAAAAGTCAAAAAGGAAACCAAACAAAAGAGGAAATTACATATCTTAATACACCTGTAAGTGATGGTTCAGGGGGCCTATTTTCTTGAAAGCTGTTATATTTTGTTATATTCTGGGAAAAAGGTGTCCTTTGGTTTTTAACCCTGTATATCTGATAATTTAATTATGAATGTACCAATAAAAATGTTCCAAAATTATCTAAAATAAAATCATTCTATATTCACTTTCAGATGATATTTTTCTTATGTTAAGTTGCCATTTTGAGGATTATTATTCATAATTAATCCCCTATTTGTCCCACAGTGGGAAGATGTAGAACCTCCACTATTAAACCATCCTTGCAATGAAAACACACACCAGTGAGTGTAAAAGTGACTCCCCAAAAAACCTGTGTATTGAACCCACAACCTGGTCATCAACGGTCCAGTGCTCTAACTGCTAAAACACCACTGCCACCATTATCTGACAGCAATCTTATTTGGAAACACTTAACAATAATAATGAAAACATTTGTTAAAAAATCATGATTAATAATGTCTTAGCAAGTTTTTACTTATCTTAACACTATAATGTACCCTTATTGCAAATATTGATCTTATCAATTCTAAATCAACATAAATCTTTACAACATATTCTTGCTGTCATAAAAACTATGCTAGCTACACATTTTTTTACATTTTACTGTAAATAAAGGAATATAAATGTTATAAAAATACTTTAAAGCTAATTATCTAATAACAGCAATAATACACAACCTGATCATAAATGTTTCTGTCACAAACTGCACAAACTGTGAAAAAAAAACCATTGAAATCAGTATAAGCTTAACACTGCAGCATCGTCAGTGTGCCTGAGTGGACTAAAACAATTTTACAAGCCACATCCAGATAAAGATAAGAATTCAAAGAATTCTCATATCTGTACATACCACAAAACAGGAACATTCAAGATCTCATTGAACAGGAAATAGATGCCTTCTATTTACACAGAATACAAAGAGCCACCGCATCTTCTGTCTTTTTCCTGTTTTACTGTCTCATTCATGGCTGTTCTTGCATTGTTTTAGGAGAAAAGGACATCAGATGTAAAATGGACCCTTCTAATGGGTTGAATCGGTCACTGGATATTGTCCCCTCCACTGAGGAGAAGATGAAGGACAGAGGCCAGTGGAGCAACAAGCTGGAGTTTGTGCTGTCTGTAGCTGGAGAAATCATCGGTCTGGGCAACGTGTGGCGCTTCCCGTACCTCTGTTATAAGAATGGAGGAGGTAAGTGTAAATATATAAAATGTAATACAATAATATGTAGTGTGAACTGAACATGCTTGGTTTTATTACTTTGTGCTGGATTATTTTGTGTGTCTACATATTACATAATATAGTCATATATTACAACAGGCAACCACATAAATGTTAACCATTCCATAGTGCATGTTCATACAGATCATATTTGAGTTGCAAACACATTTAAATGAACAAAACGTTCATTAAATTTTACCTTATAAACACTTACTGAACCTGGCTAGGATTTTGTACTAGGCCAGCATGCTATAACCTGTTTTGTTTGCTGAATCAATCTTGTTAAAGAATGAATCCTAGCTCCTCTTTTTTAGAGTGTAATTAATCTGCTTGTAAACCTAAACTAAAACAGATGTTTCATGCTGATATAGCCTTCATTAACTTCTCTGTGTTAAAGGAAAGGAATTTGGTAAGGAAACGCATCAGACATTGGGTGTGTAACAGAACAACATGCTTTAGCATCAGTATTTTTGTGCAAATTGATGCAAAGCAGCCCAACTTAATTACACAACAGAATGTTCTGCTCTATTTTTGGGCTCTAGTGGTTATTTTATTGTATTGCCCACTTTCACCTGAACCTGTAAACTTCATTTATGACTGTCTAAATGTTTTTTTTCATTGAAGAAAAGGGAAATTAAATAAATATGTTTTACCTGTCTGCCAAAAAAGGATTCTGTGGAATGATCCTGCAGAACAGTTTACATCAGTTTTATCAGAACTATCAAATTTCAATTTAGATTTATTTTTGTATAGTACTTTTACTTAGAACAAATCAAAAGTGATTGATAAAAAGTCACTATAAAGCAGCATAAGTCTAATATGTTTAAATGTACTGATATAATTGTAATAGCAATAAAAATATTATAGTAACAGCAACAATGGCAACAATGCCTACAACACTTTGGAGCTCAGAGTGGAAACGCTTTTTCAAAAGCCAGTTTTGGTCCCCTGCTGTTTTTACGGTTAAAAACCAATGTCACGCTATATTAAATAGAGACGGATCAAGCTCTAAGAGCCGTTCTAGAAGCCATTTGTGTATAAAAAAACATTGCTGTTTTGTGTGGTTAGTGGTGTTTGTTAGCTTTGCTACTTACTGTACTTACTGAAAGCTGCCCTAATGAGAGTGGTACTGTGGTACAGACCGGGTTGGCATGGTAAAAATTCTTCAATCTATTTCTATTTTCAAGACATGGTAACAAGCTGCCAATGAGCAGCTCCATCTACCGGTTGAACAAGAAACTGCAGCTTTCTGTGACCGATCAACTCAGTCAACAATGAACCCCACAGCGCTGCTGTGATCCCCAACTCCTGAATATGATCTGATCATTAAATTAGAGAAATATCGGAAGGTCGCTGTTTGGTTAAAAAGAATGTATCAATGTTTGATTTAAATGGTTATTAAAGGATGCCAAAAAGAACAGTATTTGAGTCCCCTTTTACTTTAAAGTGAGGGGTGTGTGAAGAACCTTTTTTTTAAAGGTTTAAAAAACAGGATCAAAATATTATTTACCAATTTAAAGGTTCTTCTCTCTCATATTTTTTTTTAAATGGTACTTCTTAAAGACTCTTTGCAGCACCTTTTTATAAGAATGGAGATAAAAATGTGCAGTAAGTTAAATCTTCAGGAGCAGGGTTGGTAACCACTGCCATAAAGATTTGTTTTGACATTTAAACATATTTAGCAGTCACAATTTATTTCTTTTACATTGAAAGAAGTAGTATTTCTGAGTTGGGAAAGGATAACATGTTCTTATTAATGGTATCAGTGTTCTGGCACTGAGTGGTCTGGTAGTTTTGTTGGATGTAATAAAAATCTCTATATTTTGACGATATTTTGTAACTGATCAATTGAACAAACCAATGTACTAACAGAATTTCACACAGCAATTAATTTACATGCTATTTAAATCCTCAAAAGCTACAGACAGTTTCTTTAAATGAGATCTGCAAGAGTAAAAATATTTTTTTAACCTACCTATTAACCTATACTTTATGCTAAGGTTCTATACTAAATGTTGTGTCATAGTCAAGAACCTCTTAAATACAGTATATGTATTGCTGTATATTGATGTAGCTCCAATAAATATGTTTTATGACTGCCATATGTGGTTATGAGGCAAGAACTCACTCTCCTAAACTTTTAAGTAGACTTTCCCACACAGACATCACAGTATTTCTAAATTGACTGACAAGTCCTGTTCCTGAGATGTTTTGTGTTCTCCAGGTGCCTGTGAAACTGACCTCTTGGTCTGCTCGCTGGGGTGTTGGGAACATAGCTGGCTCTCCAGGTCACAGATGTTGTTTGATGAGTCAGTGGTGTCTGGAAGTGGAAGTTATGTTAGAACTTTGCTATTAAAAAATAGACCGACCGAAATCTCACATCAAGAAAACACCAGTTACATAGTGTTTAGTGTAAACGCTAAACAAAACTGCAAAAAAAAAAATGTTATTTTGAACTGTTGCTTTTTTTTCATACTGTCTATTAAACAGGTGCCTTCTTCATTCCTTACCTCATCTTTCTTGCCACCTGTGGAATTCCTGTGTTCTTCCTGGAGACAGCCCTGGGTCAATACACCAGTGAAGGAGGAATCACTTGCTGGAGAAAAATCAGCCCTCTGTTTGAAGGTTTTAACTCCACCCTAAAATGGACTGAAGAATGTTTCATACTATAACACTGGATTTCCCTCATGTTTAATAATTTCTATCTTTTATATCTGCAGGTGTTGGGTATGCCACTCAAGTCATAGTGGCCTTGCTAAATGTCTATTATATTATAGTGTTGGCATGGGGGATATTTTACCTGGCCTTTTCCTTCTCTTCAAACTTACCATGGTCCTCCTGCAACAACACTTGGAACACAGGTGTGTAGATGTACACCATTATTTGTTTGACATATTTGACATGTTTAACACCTTTATAGACATATTTTACCTCTACCAGCATTCAGTCATTAAATAAACGGTAAATTAATGTTTAACTGTCAACAATTTAGTGAATCAATGTTTTACCCAAAATTAAATTAGATACATTCAGTGAGCAGCTCATGCATGTTGTTTTTTTTCATTGAGGCAACATGACTGTAAATATTTTAAGGTTAAAATACTAATGTTACACAAATGACAGAACAAATATTTTATTCATTTAACCTGTATTTTAACATTTTGTTCTATAGTGTCAAAACGGATTGGAAAACATTTATATAAAGCATGTGAATTGTTAAAATGCTTGGAACACATCTGTAAAAGCCAAATATACTCTTTTTTAAAAGGACCAAGTACTAATCCAATGCTCCTACATTCTGTAAATAATGCCAGATGATTAACACAAATTCACACACTGTCCTGTGATACACTTAGGATATTTAATAAGTGTTAATTAGGGACTTCGAGTTAATATAACCGACAAAGTGCTGTAAGTAACTTTTGTAACTTTTATTAATCTGATGTTGACTTACTATTAATTTTTGCACCCTGAATTAATACAGAAATTTGATGATTAACAGAAAATCTTAAAAAAAAAAACATATTACTGCAGTAAAATATGTTAAATCAAGCCTGCATTATTTACAGCGAGGATTATTTTATATAAAAAAGAAAATTTAATTATTAGAAATACTCTTATATATATATAAATATTATTTGCAAATGTTATGAATAAATAAAAATGTGTTATTTTCAGTAAATAAATTAATAAGTAAATTCTTCTCTCTGTAACTTTCTCTTCTTTTAAATGAGACTTTAACCTAATTAGCTATGTATCTAGCTATAAAATCCTTTCCCAAAAGCCTGGCAATTTGAAACAAATATAACACACAAAAAAACTAATTAATTACTGTACATACAAGCATGACTCACTAAGAAATGTTAGCTAATCTAGCTAGAAAATGCTGAAAACATAATGCTAGTTAGTTAAGCTGCTAGCTAAGAAGCTAGCCAATATTTTTTACCACAGTAATGTAAATGTAAACTTAATTTAGTTAACCAGTTTAGTTAGACCCAATTTATTACCAGACAACAAACGTTTTTATCATGTTAGTTATAAAATGCATTTTCCCTTTACCTCAGAGGCAGCAGTCTGTATAGCCACTTACAGCAACTGCCAGTGAGCTTATGCAGTCTCTGTCACATGATCTCCAACTACAACTCAATGTATATTCAGTGTAATTGCTGTCAATATTAAGAAATGGCAAATTTCATCAATATTTTACCTCAACCAAAATGAATGACATTAAATCACCTTCCTACCTGTACCAAAGACAGGGCTTTATAGTCATTTTGGACTGAATAAAAAATCTCATATTGACTTTTTATTGACTTTTAAAGTCTTTTTACTGTTTTAAGTCTTTTTATTGAGTATTTTTACTGTTACTAACACTGAATAATATTGTTTAGAGGCCTGCATGGAATTTCAGAGAAGGAATGAATCTATTGACCAGAGACATATGGAAAACGCCACTTCACCAGTCATTGAATTTTGGGAGTAAGTATTTTAATGTGTCTACAGACATTTTATGAATAGCTTCTTATTATAGCTTCTATTTTTTCCGTTGCAGATTATTTCTATATTTTATTTAATCTTTGTTTAACCAGGGTATTATTTCTTATGTAAGCCCCCTTTAAAGTCAATGTGCAAAGTAGATCTCATTATACACTATTTGACTCTTAATTCAAATATTAATCTGTTTTTGCACTTCAGTTTTAAAGACTAAAGCAGTACAAGCAAAGCTTTTATATAATAATACTCCATTTAGGAGCATGCTTTAACTTCACATCACACAACCATTTTTCCAACTGTTATAACAGTGTTTTAATTATGTGAAAATCCTGTAATTCTCTAACCTATTACTCTCTAACCACTTTAAATCTGCTAAATCCCTTCTTCTCCTCTGTTGTGTGCGTGTAGGAGAAGGGTCCTCAGGATTTCCTCAGGAATAGATGAGATTGGGGAGCTGCACTGGGATATGGTCCTCTGTCTGCTTCTCGCCTGGATTCTCTGCTATTTCTGCATCTGGAAGGGTGTCAAGTCCACTGGCAAGGTAAAGATTTAAGATGGAGGGAATCAGTATCAGGATGAAATCCTGCAAAACAGGAACTCCTGAGAGAAAAAGCCATGTTCCTGCATGATATTTTGACTTAAAGTGTAAGATTAGATGTGTGACTGTCTTTGGCTACTGCTGCATAAGCCAACTGGGCAATAGTTCATCTCAGGCCCACACAAAATTTACATCAGTTTATAGGCCCTAAAATAAAACCCTGTCTGACTTAAATACACCATAACGTGTTTACTTTAGGTTTAATAACTAAATAATTTTCCTGGTGTTTAAGGGGTTAAACACAGCATGTACAGTAACACTAGGTTGCACTGGTTTCTTGAAATTTAGCCCCATCTGAAATTTAGCCCTGTAATAACATTACTGGAGGACTGGATTAACTGACATTAACTGATTTACTGAAGAAACTGTTAAACCAAGTGATACCAAACCTAGTATTTAAGATGTGAGAAAAAAAAGGGACTCATTGTTTGCTGAAAGTCTATGAGCCTGTGAAACCTGACCAGAACCTGATTAAACAATGCCTTTTTGTTAACTGTAACCCTTCCAGGTTGTTTATTTCACTGCCACCTTCCCCTACCTGATGCTGCTGATTCTGCTAATCAGAGGGATCACTCTGCCAGGAGCCTCCATAGGGATCCAGTTCTATCTCTATCCTGACTTGGGACGGCTAGCAGACCCACAGGTAGTAACATCAATTAAACTCAAGATACTAATCACTGTCTTTAAGGTATGCAGTCCAAAACATATGCAACCCTTTCTGAAGTGTTACTGATTTTGTGTTAATTGGAAGTCTGGTTCCCACTATCAGACATTCACTTTGCCTTGCTTTGTGCAAAATGGCCAGTGTTTAAACTTTATCACAAGAAATCACCTCCCAACTGAATTCTGGTATGTCACTGTAAGCTTTTGGTGTGGATTGAGTTTATTAAAAAGCTGTCTTTCTACAACACAATGGACTTCCTTTAAGTGAACTATGGTAAATTCTGTTGGAGTATTCACTTTGTTTACTGTGTTACTCTGTTTTGAAGTCATTAACTGCAGTGTAGCTAGAGGCTGAGGTCTTCTGGGGTAAAACTATGAAGGAGTTTTTTCCTTTTGCACAGACAGGGTTCAACCAGGTGCTTGACATCTACAAGAGCTCAACTCCCAGCATGAAAACACTGTTTGTTTCTTCTCCTGATAGTGTCCAGCTGTGCATTTTGACCTTTGACCCAGTTTCCCCATCTGCTACAAAAAGAGGACTCTCCTATGGGGAGGACAAACAGTGAAGTGTTCAACAGAGCCAAAACGACTGACCAGTCAGCATTCAAATTTCCCACTCTTAATCATTCAGCGTGTCTCATGAACCGCAAACATCTCTGTAGTTAAAACTGTGCTTGATTGAGTAAATCAGTCCTCACAAAATCAAATCTGCTGGGACAGATTTCTGGATAAATCATGGGAAGTTTACCCACCACTTTACTGATGGAAATACCATGGAAATGCAGGTTTCTGCTGCTCAGGTTGGACAAGTAGAGTGGAAAACTACTGTCCTCCACACTTTTACGTGCAACATGGGACTAGTGGTTTCTTCACTGTCAGGGTTGGAGGACTCTAAATTACATGATTACTGATTTTTCTTTTTCATTTCATTTTCTTGTGCTTTTGGCCTGAGGCAAAGCACTCCAAACTCTTTCTTGTTGATTTATACCTTCAAAGAAGACAGATGGGGGAAATTATTAAACAGCTGTATATTGCATTTGCTTCTGCTTTAAGTGAATCCCACAAACTGAATACTGAGTATTATGGCCCATGTGAAGTTGTCATGTAGTTGCCCTAAATTAAACTAAACTGAGTTCAGAATTTTGGGTTTGTTTCTCATTCCTCTGATCTCTTTCAGGTATGGATGGATGCAGGGACCCAAATCTTCTTTTCGTATGCTATCTGTCTGGGCTGCCTCACAGCACTGGGCAGCTACAACAAATATAACAACAACTGCTACAAGTAAGATAACTCTGCGAAACCTAATGTCAAACATACACTATATTGCCAAAAGTATTGGCTCACTTATCCAAACTCTGGGGCAGTTTCACCAACATGTATTAAGCATAGTCTTGGACATCACAGCATTTTAAATTAAGATTTTCCATTGAAAAGCCTAATCCCTGTTCAGAAACTTCCCCTCTATGTCTGTGAAAGCGGCCCATGGTGTTTTATTTTACATCTTGAATATTGTTGCTGTTCAAATTGATTTGTGTTATGTTTCTTTTTAAGCCTACTCTGGCAAGTCAAATGTCTTGTGTCATAGTGTCCTATGACTTGTTCCATACCCCCAAGCTAAAGAATACTGCCCTGAACTGCAGAATGTCTGTTCACATGGACAGTTCTAGCCAGATGCAGCCGGTCTGTGGGTAGTAATGCTTGTGTGATGTATGTGTATGTATGATGTATGATGTCTTTTAACACGTGACACTGTTGATCAAGGAATGTTGAATGCCTACTTCAGAAATGGAATGCCCCATCTATTCTGCACCCACTTTCAGGGTCTTGGTCAAACTCTGATAATTTATGTCACCTTACCCTGAGCACTCTGGTCAGTGTTCAACTTCACCCACAAAATAACATCTCACAGCTTATTGTCCCCTGGGGTAGCACTTCAAGTTCAATTTACATGCTATCCCATGACATTTAGCAAGTCTGTGCACAGCACATTGGATCATTTGAAATACATAAACAGTTTTATCAGTTCAGGTTGTTGCACAAATCTTTAACTGAAAAAAGTGATGTTTTTTGGTTCTCAGTTAATCTGGTGATTCTTTTTGACCCACAGAGATTGCCTGGCTTTGTGCTTCCTGAACAGTGGGACCAGTTTTGTAGCTGGATTTGCTATTTTCTCGATACTGGGTTTTATGTCTTTTGAGCAGAATGTACATATTTCAGAGGTGGCAGAGTCAGGTGGGTGGTGTTTATTCATAATTTTCCCTAAAGTATTTATGTTTTTTTAATATAGTGGCAACAAAATGATTTGGGCGTAGCTCTCCCAGCATGCTTTATTCACCTTCCTGGTGTCTGTGTGGAGGGTGAATATAGTGTCCACTGGCAGGCCACCATTTCAAGAGAAAACCACAAAATTGATACTTATTGAATGTTAATAAATTTGTGTTAATCAAAATCTTAATTGTACTGTAAACCAAATATTGAATGAGAGCAGATATGCAGAAACTGATAATCTATATTTTTAGGTCCTGGACTGGCCTTCATTGCTTATCCACGTGCTGTGTCCATGATGCCCTTCTCCCCTCTATGGGCCTGTTTCTTCTTTATAATGATTGTGCTGCTGGGCCTAGACAGTCAGGTAAGACCCACACATGTAATAACTTGAAGAAAAAATCAGAAACAGAAACTTGTTATTCCATTGCCCTGCTTAGTAAATCTTACATGCCAAAGTTGTGACAAATTGAAGCAAGTAGCAGCAGGTTACAGGGGGTATGAAACAAGTGCTGATCTGATCTGTTTTTTGCATTTGGAGATCACCTGACAGTTGCCCAACAGTATTGTGAACATTAGGAACAAACATCATTAATCAATCAATAATTAAGATTTTAGCAGCAGATCCGTATATCCTGTAAATTGAGTGTTAATGACGCCATAGGTTGCCGACAAGCCATGATTTTGCCCAGTTTTCCAACTTCAAGAACTAAACTTTACTTACAGCCTAAAATATATAACCCACCCCTTAACCTAATCGATGTAATTCATTCACATGTTAGAGATTTTTTTAATACTATGTTTGGTCACTGTATCTGCAAACACTAATTACTGGCCAGAAATGCTGCACTATTTGTACAGACATTCTCTTTTCTACACCGCCATCTAGTGGTAACATAATCCACTGCTCATTCTTTTTCTTTGAGATCTACAGCCTTGCTGAGTTTACACTTACACTGATGTAATTAATGCATATAGATATAATCTGTCTCTAGTAGATATATAATGGGAAAGAGAACAGTATGAGTTTTTCTTTTGCTAAAAACAGCAGTATCATTCACGATATTTAAAAAAGGTTGACGATAATATTGCGAATGAAATGGTACACCCCTACTGTGCGTCTATGTTAATGGATAAAATATGCCAAAACAGCTGGTCAGACTCTTAAAAAAACATTAGTATACATTTAAGTGAAAAAGTTGTTTTTATTCCATAGACCATACAAGTTGAATAATTTTGGTTCTAGAGAGCACAATTTGGTATTTTACCTGGTACACAAGTACACCTGATTTAATTTAACAGTTAAAAAAAAAACGTGTGAATTGCTGGATAAGGTAAATCAATGTTCTGGACTGTTTGCTCAGTTCTCTGACCCAAGAAGTGGTTACAGAAGAACCACATCTATAAGATCTACATAATGAAATTCTACATCTATTAAAGCAACATTATTTGTAATATTTGCCATAAAATTTAACTTTAACATAATTTTGTGATTTTTTTTTTATTAGCAAAAAAAAAAGAATAATGGTCCTAATAATGAAAAAGAGTGCTTTCAGACCTCACATATTCTTACCATAACACAGCATAGACTGGCCCAATCTAAATGTCCTTCTTGCTCTCTCATCCTTCAGTTTGTGTGTGTGGAGAGTCTGGTGACGGCAATGGTTGATATGTATCCATCAACGTTTCGTCGTAAAAATCGCAGAGAACTCCTCATCCTCGCTGTGGCCATCTGCTCCTTTCTCCTTGGCCTAATCATGTTAACACAGGTAAGCCTACTGCCTACTGCTGTCTACATAACTCTTACATTTTAGATATGTAATGCGCTCTTTGCACAACTACTTCCGCATTCTCATCAGTGCTGCTCCAGCGTTTCCTGTTTGGCTTTTCCAATACACTCGTTATGGCAGTATTATCAGCTGGTGTTTACAAGAGCTTCTAAAAATTAACCTCAACGTCAAGGAGACCAGTAAAGCCTACCACTAGAAAACTAGAGAAAGGCTTTAAACTATATGCCTATAAACTATATCATACCTACACACTACAAAGTTTTTTTTCTTATATTTTACGTTAGCCCACATAGCTCAGCATTAGCTAGTATAGCTAACTAGCTTGCTAGGTGCATTATTGATAGTTTCTCCTGTTATCAAATGGAAGTCTAATAAAATGCTAGTAATAATAATAACGCAAACTATAATAATCATTATAAAAATAATTAGACAAATGCTGGCTATAATAATAAAAATGCTAGCAATAATAATAATAATAATAATAATAATAATAATAATAATAATAATAATATATAGCTATAATAATAATAATCATAATAATAATAATAATAATAATAATGCTAGCTATAATAATAATAATATCAAGCTATACTAATAATAAAAACGCTAGCTATATTAGTAAAAAATAAGAATACAAATGCTAGCTATAATATTTTAATAATATTATTAATAATAATAATAATAATAATTAGCTATTATACTAATAATAACAACAATAATAATAATAATATCTCGCTATAATAATAATAATAATAATAATAAAAATGCTAGCTGGTGGATCATTCAGGCAAGTACGCTGATCTCCTCTCCCAAATACATGGAGCCTGGGTGCTGTAACGTTAATTATTCCATTTAAAAAGCAGTGGCACTGCATGCTTTGCCAGTCGTCTCCAAGCTTCTGACGTTTCTGGTTTAACCAGGTAGTCTGGTATGAAATGTTTGCTACAGACCTTTAATATGGCGAAATGGTAAAGTGGTCCCGACTAATGTTCATTAGCCACTGTTTATTAGATTTATTAGCTTAAAGCTTCCTTAAAACTTAGCAGACGCCGTGCAAAAAGGAACACAACAGTGCTGAAAACGGCTTGAAAACTTCACGCTGGATACTCATTGTGACCTCTCGCTAGTAAAAAAATTACGTTTTGCCTATACAGGCGAATGTAAACAATACAACCGGAAACGTCCGAGCCGCATTATTTGAAAACGGAAATGCGTCAGAGCCGTGAGTGCAATTTGAAACAAGCAGGCTAGGGTTGGGCGCTTTTATCTGCTTTTTTATTCTGTCATACAGTGTCAAAACATTACCATGTTATGCGGTCAGTGCCAACGGCCCACGCAGATCACACACTCCATGTAGGGCACTAATTGCCCAGGGGGGGCACCAAAAAAATCAGGGTCATGAAAAATCACCATAATAATAGTAACAACTTAATTAAAATAAAAATATGTAAATCATGTTCATATATATAATCAATTCAAAAGTAACACATTTGCTGAAGAGTTGTTGGACTGCACATCTAAACAGTGTTTTACGATGGCTGCTTGCACAGTGGAGCTGGGGGAGAAGCTGCTCACGTTTCTCCTACAAAGAAACAAGCTTTACAGCTCAATAAACATAATTTAATCAGGTCTAATCAACAAATATACACCATAAACACATCCACCTGTCTGTAGAACAGTAGCACATTTTGGAAATGCAGACATTAGTTTTCAAATTAAATTTACTACTCCACTAATCAAGAGACTAATGTCTTGAAAAATACTTTCCAGAGTATTCATTTTGTTTTATTTTAAATAATGTTACTGTAGAAGTTTAATGGAATAAGAGTAATGGAATGGCAAAATGAGGAAAAGTGCTTGTATATGTTGTATACAGACCAGAATTTAGACTCCTATAAAATAATAAAATCAAAGCATTATTAGGTGACACCACTGAAGTCTTATAGAATATATGTTATTAAGTTGGCTTGGAAAAGCCAACTTCTTGTTCTTCGTAATCTTCTTATTAAGTTGGCTTGGAAAAGCCAACTTCTTGTTCTTCGTAATCTTCTTATTAAGTTGGCTTGGAAAAGCCAACTTCTTGTTCTTCGTAATCTTCTTATTATTATTATTATTATTATTATTATTATTATTCTTACGCCTTTTTTTCTGTACGCTACTCCTCCTAGAGCTTTCAACGTAGAATCACGAAACTTTCACGGATCGTAGGACCTATGCCAACTTAGCGTGCTTGTGCTTTTTGGAGCGATTTATCGTACAGTTTTCGTAAAAACTTCGTAAACGTACGCATTTTTTCCCCATAGGAATGAATGGGGCGAAATTTTAAACGTCCGTAACCGCCACAATTTTTGAGATACGAAGACCAAATTTGGCGAGCTTATAGATCTTACCGAGATCTTTAAATTAATAGCAGGTTGCGAAGCGATACAACGTACGGTTTTCGTACAATTTTCGTACGAAGTTTTCCCATAGAAATGAATGGGGGGCCCAGAGTTCCATCTCGCACACGAGCAGCTCTGCGCACGGAACCCCTTCTCTCCCCTGCTCCTCCAGTACTGTGAGTGTATGGAGGAGCTGCTGTATGGAGCAGCTATCAGTCAAAAGTTTGGACACCCCGGCACCCCAGCCAGGGTTTAGCAACCACCTATTAACTGCTTAGCAACCACTCTCTCTTTCTCACTCTCTCTTTCGCTCTCTACTTCTCTAATTCTCACTCTCTTTCCCACTCTCTCTCTATTTCTATATTTCTCACTCTTTCTTTTGCTCTCTACTTCTCTACTTCTCACTCTCTCTTTTGCTCTCTACTTCTCTATTTCTCACTCTCTTTTGCTCTCTACTCCTCTATTTCTCACTCTCTCTCTACCTCTCTATTTCTCACTCTATTTCTCACTCTCTCTCTACGTCTCTATTTCTCACTCTCTTTCTCACTCTCTCTCTACGTCTATTTCTCACTCTATTTCTCACTCTCTCTCTACTTCTCTATCTCACTCTCTCTTTCTCACTCTCTCTCTACGTCTCTATTTCTCACTCTCTCTCTCTACTTCTATATTTCTCACTCTCTCTACTTCTATATTTCTCACTCTCTTTTTCACTCTCTCTCTACGTCTCTATTTCTCACTCTCTCTCTACTTCTCTATTTCTCACTCTCTTTCTCACTCTCTCTCTACGTCTCTATTTCTCACTCTCTCTACTTCTCTATTTCTCACTCTCTCTTTCTCACTCTCTCTCTACTTCTCTATTTCTCACTCTCTCTCTGCTTCTCTATTTCTCACTCTCTTTTGCTCTCTTCTTCTCTATTTCTCACTCTCTCTTTCTCACTCTCTCTCTACTTCTCTATTTCTCACTCTCTCTACTTTTCTGTCTCTTTCTTTCTACTTTTCTATTTCTCTATTTCTCTCTTACTCTTTATTTCTCACTCTTCTCTCTACTTCTCTTTCACTCTACTTTTCTGTCTTGCTTTCTCTTTCTATCTATCTCTCTACTACATCCTCTTTCTTTCTCTACTTCTTTATTTCTCGATCTCTCTTTTTCCCTAATTCTCTTTCTCTCGCTCAATATTTCTCTCTACTTGTCACTCTTTTTCTCACATTCTCGGGTGTTCTTTCTCTACTTCTCACGCTGATTTTCTCTCTACTTCTCTATTTCAGGCTCTCCCTTTTTCTGTACTTCTACATTTAACACTCTTTCTTTTTATCTACTACTGCCTAGCAACCAGTTAGATACACCTTAGCAACCACCTGGAAAACATTAGCAACTGCCTAGCAACCACTTAGCAACCATGTGTAATACGTTAGCAACTGCCTAGCAACCAGATAGCAACACCTTAGCAACCACCTGGAAAACGTTAGCAACTGCTTAGCAACCACTTTAGAAATGGTAGCAACTGCCTAGCGACCAGTCAGATACACCTAGCAACACCTTAGCAACCACCCCAGATACCATAGCAACATCTTAGCAACCACCTAGCAACACCTTAGCAACCACCACAGACACCATAGCAACACCTTAGCAACCGCCTAGCAACCACCTAGCAACACCTTAGCAACCACCCCGGATACCATAGCAACACCTTAGCAACCACCTAGCAACACCTTAGCAACCACCCTGGATACCATAGCAACACCTTAGCAACCACCTAGCAAAACCTTAGCAACCACCTAGCAACACCCTAGCAACCACCTAGCAACACCTTAGCAACCACCTTGCAACCACCTAGCAACACCTTAGCAACCACCCCGGATACCATAGCAACACCTTAGCAACCACCTAGCAACACCTTAGCAACCACCTAGCAACACCTTAGCAACCACCCTGGATACCATAGCAACACCTTAGCAACCACCTAGCAACACCTTAGCAACCACCTAGCAACACCCTAGCAACCACCTAGCAACCACCTAGCAACACCTTTGCAACCACCCTGGATACCATAGCAACACCTTAGCAACCACCTAGCAACACCCTAGCAACCACCTAGCAACCACCTAGCAACACCTTAGCAACCACCCTGGATACCATAGCAACACCTTAGCAACCACCTAGCAACACCTTAGCAACCACCCTGGATACCATAGCAACACCTTAGCAACCACCTAGCAACACCTTAGCAACCACTTAGAAACACCGTAGCAACCACCCCGGATACCATAGCAACACCTAAGCAACCGCCTAGCAACCACCTAGCAACACCTTAGCAACCACCCCGGATACCATTGCAACACCTTAGCAACCACCTAGCAACACCTTAGCAACCACCTAGCAACACCTTAGCAACCACCTAGAAACTCCTTAGCAACCACCCAGGATACCATAGCAACACCTTAGCGACTGCCTAGCAACCACCTAGCAACACCTTAGCAACCACCCAGGATACCATAGCAACACCTTAGCAACCACCTAGCAACACCTTAGCAACCACCCTGGATACCATAGCAACACCATAGCAACCACCTAGCAACACCTTAGCAACCACCGAGGATACCATAGCAACACCTTAGCAACCACCTAGCAACACCTTAGCAACCACCCCGGATACCATAGCAACACCTTAGCAACCACCTAGCAACACCTTAGCAACCACCCTGGATACCATAGCAACCGCCTAGCAACACCCTAGCAACCACCTAGCAACACCTTAGCAACCACCCTGGATACCATAGCAACACCTTAGCAACCACCTAGCAACACCTTAGCAACCAACCCGGATACCATAGCAACACCTTAGCAACCACCCCGGATCCCATAGCAACACCTTAGCAACCACCTATTAACCCTATAGCAACCACCTAACAACACCTTAGCAACCACCCCAGATACCATAGCAACACCTTAGCAACCACCTAGCAACACCTTAGCAACCACCCCGGATACCATAGCAACCAGTTAGCAACCACCTGGAAAATATTAGAAACTGCCTAATAACCACTTAAAAACCATTTGGAATACGTTAGGAGTTGCCTAGCAACAAGTTAGCAACAGCTTAGCAACCACCTTGAATATGTTCGCAACTGCCTAGCAAACAATTAGCAAACACTAAGCAACGATGTGGACTACATTAGCAACTGCCTAGCAACTACCTAGCAACCACTTAGCAACACTTTACTTTATAAGATAATTATAAGCTTTTCACCATGTTAGCCAAAACTTTTTGGACTTCAACATTTAGCCGAAAGTCAACAGCATAGCAACCACTCTTCACACACTTTAGACAGAAATATCTTAGCAACCATTTTAACTATTCAACGTTACTAACGTACTTTTCCAAGCCAACTTAAAGTTCGTTATCGAACTTTCCTTTTCTAGTTATTATTAAGTTGGCTTGGAAAAGCCAACTTATTGTTCTTCATAATCTTCTTATTATTATTATTATTCCGCGCTTTTTTTGTTGTACGCTACTCCTCCTACAGCTTTTGACGTAGAACCACGAAATTTTACAGTATCGTAGGACCTATAGCGGTTCAGGTTGCTTGTGCTTTTTGAAGCGATATATCGTACGGTTTTCGTAAAAACTTCGTAAACGTACGCATTTTTTTCCCATAGGAATGAATGGGGTGAAATTTTAAACGTCCGTAACCGCCACAATTTTTGAGATACGAACACCAAATTCGGCGAGCTTATAGATCTTATCGAGATCTTTAAATTAATAGGAGGTTGCGAAGTTATACGACGTACGGTTTTCGTACAATTGTCGTACGAAGTTTTCCCATAGAAATGAATGGGGGGCCCAGAGTTCCATCTCACACACGAGCAGCTCTGCGCACGGAACCCCTTCTCTCCCCTGCTCCTCCAGTACTGTGAGTGTATGGAGGAGCTGCTGTATGGAGCAGCTATCAGTCAAAAGTTTAGACACCCCGGCACCCCAGCCAGTGTTTAGCAACCACCTATTAACTGCTTAGCAACCACCTTAGCAACCACCTGGAAAACGTCAGCAACTGCCTAGCAACCACTTAGCAACACCTTAGCAACCACCTGGAAAACGTTAGCAACTGCCTAGCAACCACTTAGTAACCACCTGGAATACATTAGCAACTTCCTAGCAACCATTTAGCAACCACTTTAGAAATTATAGCAACTGCCTAGCAACCAGTTAGCAACACCTTAGCAACCACCAGGAAAACGTTAGAAACTGCCTAGCAACAGCTTAGCAACCACTTTAGAAATGAAAGCAACTGCCTAGCAACCACTTAGCAACCACTTAGCAACCACATTAAAAACGATAGTAACTGCCTAGCAACCACTTAGCAACACCTTAACAGCCACTAGGAAAACGTTAGCAACTGCCTAGCAACCACTTAGCAAACACTAGCAACCACTTAGCAACACCTTAACAACCACTAGGAAAACATTAGCAACTGCTTAGCAACCACTTTAGAAATTATAGCAACTGCCTAGCAACCACTTAGCAACCACCTGGAATACGTTAGCAACTGCCTAGCAACCAGTTATCTACACCTTAGCAACCACCTGGAAAATGTTATCAACTGCATAGCAACAACTTAGCAACCACTCTAGAAATGATGGCAACTGCCTAGCAACCACTTAGCAATCATGTGGAATATGTTAGCAACTGCTTAGCAACCACCTAGCAATCACGTGGAATATGTTAGCAACTGCCTAGCAACCACTTAGCAAACAATTTAGAAATGATAGTAACTGCCTAGCAACCACTTAGCAACACCTTAGCAACCAACTGGAAAACGTTAGCAACTGCCTAGCAACAGCTTAGTAACCACTTTAGAAATTATAGCAACTGCCTAGCAACCAGTTAGCAACCAGTTAACAACCACAAGGAATACGTTAGCAACTGCCTAACAACCACTTAGCAACCACTTTAGAAATGATAGCAACTGCCTAGCAACCACATGGAAAACGTTAGCAACTGCCTAGCAACCACTTAGCAACCACTTTAAAATTGATAGCAACTGCCTAGCAACCACTTAGCAACCACTTGGAAAACGTTAGCAACTGCCTAGCAACCACTTAGCAACCACTTTAGAAATGATAGCAACTGCCTAGCAACCACTTAGCAACCACTAAGCAACCATATGGAAAACGTTAACAACTGCCTAGCAACCACTTAGCAACCACTTTAGAAATGATAGCAACTGCCTAGCAACCAGTTAGCAACATCTTAGCAACCACCTGGAAAACGTTAGCAACTGCCTAGCAACAGCTTAGCAACCACTTTAGAAATTACAGCAACTGCCTAGCAACCACCTGGAAAACGTTAGCAACTGCCTAGCAACAGCTTAGCAACCACTTTAGAAATTACAACAACTGCCTAGCAACCACTTAGTAACCACGTGGAATATGTTAGCAACTGCCTAGCAACCACTTAGCAACCACTTTAAAAATGATAGCAACTGCCTAGCAACCAGTTAGCAACCACATGGAAAACGTTAGCAACTGCCTAGCAACCACTTAGCAACCCCTCTAAAAATGATAGCAACTGCCTAACAACAGCTTAGCAGCCACTTTAGAAATGACAGCAACTGCCTAGCAACCACTTAGTAACCACATGGAATACGTTAGCAACTGCCTAGCAACCAGGTAGCAACACCTTAGCAACCACCTGGAAAATGTTAGCAACTGCCTAGCAACAGCTTAGCAACCGCCTTAGAAATGACAGCAACTGCCTAGCAACCAGTCAGCAACATCTTAGCAACCACCTGGAAAACGTTAGCAACTGCCTAGCAACAGCTTAGCAACCACTTAAGAAATGACAGCAACTGCCTAGCAATCACTTAGTAACCACGTGGAATACATAAGCAACCGCCTAGCAACCAGTTAGCAACTACTTAGCAACCATGTTGAATACGTTAGCAACTGCCTAGCAACAGTTTAGCAACCATCTGGAAAACATTAGCAACTGCCTAGGAACAGCTTAGAAACCACGTTAGAAATGATAGCAACCACCTAGCAACACATGAGCAATCAAAGGTTTTTGGATTTCAGCGTTTAACCAAAAGTTTTTAGATTTTAGCATTTAACCAAAAGTTTTTAAATTTCATCATTTAACCAAAATTTTTAGATTTCAGCATTTAACCAAAATTTTTAGATTTCATTAATTAAACAAAATTAATCAAATGTTTTTAGATTTTAGCATCTAACCAAACGTTTTTAGCTTTCAGCATTTAACCAAATGTTTTTAGATCTCAGCATTTAACCAAACGTTTTTAGATTTCAGCATTTAACCAAACGTTTCTAGATTTTAGCATTTAACCAAACGTTTTTAGATTTTAGCATTTAACCAAATGTTTTTAGATCTCAGCATTTAACCAAACGTTTCTAGATTTTAGCGTTTAACCAAACGTTTCTAGATTTTAGCATTTAACCAAACGTTTTTAGATTTCAGCATTTAACCAAACGTTTTTAGATTTTAGCGTTTAACCAAATGTTTTTAGATCTCAGCATTTAACCAAACGTTTTTAGATTTCAGCATTTAACCAAACGTTTCTAGATTTTAGCGTTTAACCAAACGTTTCTAGATTTTAGCATTTAACCAAACGTTTTTAGATTTCAGCATTTAACCAAACGTTTTTAGATTTTAGCGTTTCTTGATTTCAGCATTCCCAAAAGTTTTTAGATTTCAGCATTTAACCAAATGTTTTTGGATTTCAGCATTAAACCGAAGGTTTTTAGATTTTAGCGTTTAACCAAACGTTTTTAGATTTCAGCGTTTAACCAAATGTTTTTAGATTTCAGCGTTTAACCAAACGTTTTTAGATTTCAGCGTTTAATCAAACATTTTTAGATTTCAGCGTTTAACCAAATGTTTTTAGATTTCAGCATTTAACCAAACGTTTTTAGATTTCAGCGTTTAACCAAATGTTTTTAGATTTAGCGTTAGCATTTAGCGTTAACAGCAAATCAATGACTCTTCACACTCTTCAGACGGAAAAAGCTTAGCAACCATTTTAACTTTTTAACGTTATTAGCGTTCTTTTCCAAGCCAACTTAAAGTTCGTTCACGAACTTTACCTTTTCTAGTTATTATTATTATTCTTACGCCTTTTTTTCTGTACGCTACTCCTCCTAGAGCTTTCAACGTAGAATCACGAAACTTTCACGGATCGTAGGACCTATGCCAACTTAGCGTGCTTGTGCTTTTTGGAGCGATTTATCGTACGGTTTTCGTAAAAACTTCGTAAACGTACGCATTTTTTCCCCATAGGAATGAATGGGGCGAAATTTTAAACGTCCGTAACCGCCACAATTTTTGAGATACGAAGACCAAATTTGGCGAGCTTATAGATCTTACCGAGATCTTTAAATTAATAGGAGGTTGCGAAGTGATACGACGTACGGTTTTCGTACAATTTTCGTACGAAGTTTTCCCATAGAAATGAATGGGGGGCCCAGAGTTCCATCTCGCACACGAGCAGCTCTGCGCACGGAACCCCTTCTCTCCCCTGCTCCTCCAGTACTGTGAGTGTATGGAGGAGCTGCTGTATGGAGCAGCTATCAGTCAAAAGTTTGGACACCCCGGCACCCCAGCCAGGGTTTAGCAACCACCTATTAACTGCTTAGCACCCACTCTCTCTTTCTCACTCTCTCTTTCGCTCTCTACTTCTCTAATTCTCACTCTCTTACCCACTCTCTCTCTATTTCTATATTTCTCACTCTCTCTTTTGCTCTCTACTTCTCTACTTCTCACTCTCTCTTTTGCTCTCTACTTCTCTATTTCTCACTCTCTTTTGCTCTCTACTCCTCTATTTCTCACTCTCTCTCTATGTCTCTATTTCTCACTCTCTCTCTACGTCTCTATTTCTCACTCTCTTTCTCACTCTCTCTCTACGTCTCTATTTCTCACTCTATTTCTCACTCTCTCTCTACTTCTCTATCTCACTCTCTCTCTACGTCTCTATTTCTCACTCTCTCTCTCTACTTCTATATTTCTCACTCTCTCTCTACTTCTATATTTCTCACTCTCTCTCTCACTCTCTCTCTACGTCTCTATTTCTCACTCTCTCTACTTCTCTATTTCTCACTCTCTCTTTCTCACTCTCTCTCTACTTCTCTATTTCTCACTCTCTCTCTGCTTCTCTATTTCTCACTCTCTTTTGCTCTCTTCTTCTCTATTTCTCACTCTCTTTCTCATTCTCTCTCTATTTCTCTATTTCTCACTCTCTCTCTTTCTCACTCACTCTTTTCTATGTCTCTATTTCTCTATTTCTCTCTTACTCTCTCTTTATTTCTCGCTCTTCTCTCTACTTCTCTTTCACTCTACTTTTCTGTCTTGCTTTCTCTTTCTATCTATCTCTCTACTACATCCTCTTTCTTTCTCTACTTCTTTATTTCTCGATCTCTCTTTTTCCCTAATTCTCTTTCTCTCGCTCAATATTTCTCTCTACTTGTCACTCTTTTTCTCACATTCTCGGGTGTTCTTTCTCTACTTCTCACGCTGATTTTCTCTCTACTTCTGTATTTCAGGCTCTCCATTTTTCTGTACTTCTACATTTAACACTCTTTCTTTTTATCTACTACTGCCTAGCAACCAGTTAGATACACCTTAGCAACCACCTGGAAAACATTAGCAACTGCCTAGCAACCACTTAGCAACCATGTGTAATACGTTAGCAACTGCCTAGCAACCAGATAGCAACACCTTAGCAACCACCTGGAAAACGTTAGCAACTGCCTAGCAACTGCTTAGCAACCACTTTAGAAATGGTAGCAACTGCCTAGCGACCAGTCAGATACACCTAGCAACACCTTAGCAACCACCCCAGATACCATAGCAACATCTTAGCAACCACCTAGCAACACCTTAGCAACCACCCCAGACACCATAGCAACACCTTAGCAACCGCCTAGCAACACCTTAGCAACCACCTTGCAACCACCTAGCAACACCTTAGCAACCACCCCGGATACCATAGCAACACCTTAGCAACCACCTAGCAACACCTTAGCAACCACCCTGGATACCATAGCAACACCTTAGCAACCACCTAGCAAAACCTTAGCAACCACCTAGCAACACCCTAGCAACCACCTAGCAACACCTTAGCAACCACCTTGCAACCACCTAGCAACACCTTAGCAACCACCCCGGATACCATAGCAACACCTTAGCGACCACCTAGCAACACCTTAGCAACCACCTAGCAACACCTTAGCAACCACCATGGATACCATAGCAACACCTTAGCAACCACCTAGCAACACCTTAGCAACCACCTAGCAACACCTTAGCATCCACCCCGGATACCATAGCAACACTATAGCAACCACCTAGCAACACCTTAGCAACCACCTAGCAACACCTTAGCATCCACCCTGGATACCATAGCAACCGCCTAGCAACACCTTAGCAACCACCCTGGATACCATAGCAACACCTTAGCAACCACCTAGCAACACCTTAGCAACCAACCTGGATACCATAGCAACACCTTAGCAACCACCCCGGATCCCATAGCAACACCTTAGCAACCACCTAGCAACCCTCTAGCAACCACCTAGCAACACCTTAGCAACCACCACAGATACCATAGCAACACCTTAGCAACCACCTAGCAACACCTTAGCAACCACCTAGCAACACCTTAGCAACCACCTAGCAACACCTTAGCAACCGCCTAGCAACACCTTAGCAACCACCCCAGATACCATAGCAACACCTTAGCAACCACCTAGCAACACCTTAGCAACCACCTAGCAACACCTTAGCAACCACCCCGGATACCATAGCAACACCTTAGCAACCGCCTAGCAACCACCTAGCAACATCTTAGCAACCACCCCGGATACCATAACAACACCTTAGCAACCGCCTAGCAACCACCTAGCAACATCTTAGCAACCACCCCGGATACCATAACAACACCTTAGCAACCGCCTAGCAACCACCTAGCAACACCTTAGCAACCACCCAGGATACCATAGCAACACCTTAGCAACCACCTAGCAACACCTTAGCAACCACCCCGGATACCATAGCAACACCTTAGCAACCATCTAGCAACACCTTAGCAACCACCCCAGATACCATAGCAACACCCTAGCAACCACCTAGCAACACCTTAGCAACCACCCCAGATACCATAGCAACACCTTAGCAACCGCATAGCAAAACCTTAGCAACCACCTAGCAACCACCTAGCAACACCTTAGCAACCACCCCGGATACCATAGCAACCGCCTAGCAACACCCTAGCAACCACCTAGCAACACCTTGGCAACACCCCGGATACCATAGCAACACCTTAGCAACCACCTAGCAACCACCTAGCAACACCTTAGCAACCACCCCGGATACCATAGCAACACCTTAGCAACCACCTAGCAACACCTTAGCAACCAACCCGGATACCATATCAACACCTTAGCAACCATGTGGAATATGTTAGCAACTGCATAGCAACCAGTTAGCAACCACTTAGCAACCACCTGGAAAATATTAGAAACTGCCTAGCAACCACTTAACAACCATGTGGAATACATTAGCAATTGCCTAGCAACCAGTTAGCAACAGCTTAGCAACCACCTGGAATATGTAAGAATCTGCTTAGCAACCAATTAGCAAACACTAAGCAACGATGTGGAATACATTAGCAACTGCCTAGTAACTACCTAGCAACCACTTAGCAACACTTTACTTTATATAGGTATATATAAAGTAAAGTGTTTATATTACTTTATAAGACAATTATTAGCTTTTCACCATGTTAGCCAAAACTTTTTGGACTTTAACATTTAGCTGAAAGTCAACAGCAAAGCAACCACTCTTCACACGCTTTAGACAGAAATATCTTAGCAACCATTTTAACTTTTTCAACGTTATTAACGTACTTTTCCAAGCCAACTTAAAGTTCGTTATCGAACTTTCCTTTTCTAGTTATTATTATTATTATTATTAAGTTGGCTTGGAAAAGCCAACTTACTGTTCTTCGTAATCTTCTTATTATTATTATTATTATTATTATTATTCCGCGCTCAAATTTCTATACGCATCTCCTCCTAGGGCTTTTGACGTAGAATCACGAAATTTTGCAGTATCGTAGGACCTATACCCGAATAGGTTGCTTGTGCTTTTTTAAGCGATACATCGTACGGTTTTCGTAAAAACTTCGTAAACGTACGCTTTTTTTTCCCATAGGAAATGAATGGGGGACAACTTTGAACGACTGTGTAGGTAACAATTTTTGACATACAAAGACAAAAATCGGACGGTCTATAGAACTTACCGTGTTCTTTCCGAAAATTTTTACGTTTCGACGATACGTCGTACGGTTTTCGTACAAATGTCGTACGAATTTTTCCCATTGAAATGAATGGGGGGCCCAGAGTTCCATCTCACACACGAGCAGCTCTGCGCACGGAACCCCTTCTCTCCCCTGCTCCTCCAGTACTGTGAGTGTATGGAGGAGCTGCTGTATGGAGCAGCTATCAGTCAAAAGTTTGGACACCCGGCACCCCAGCCAGGGCTTAGCAACCACCTAATAACTGCTTAGCAACCACCTTAGCAACCACCTGGAAAACGTTAGCAACTGCCTAGCAACCACTTAGCAACACCTTAGCAACCACCTGGAAAACGTTAGCAACTGCCTAGCAACCACTTAGCAACTGCCTAGCAACCACTTGGAAAACGTTAGCAACTGCCTAGCAACCACTTAGCAACTGCCTAGCAACCACCTGGAAAACGTTAGCAACTGCCTAGCAACCACTTAGCAACCACCTGGAAAACGTTAGCAACTGCCTAGCAACCACTTAGCAACTGCCTAGCAACCACTTGGAAAACGTTAGCAACTGCCTAGCAACCACTTAGCAACTGCCTAGCAACCACCTGGAAAACGTTAGCAACCGCCTAGCAACCACTTAGCAACCGCCTGGAAAACGTTAGCAACTGCCTAGCAACCACTGAGCAACCACCTGGAAAACGTTAGCAACTGCCTAGCAACCACTTAGCAACTGCCTAGCAACCACCTGGAAAACGTTAGCAACTGCCTAGCAACCACTTAGCAACCACCTGGAAAACGTTAGCAACTGCCTAGCAACCACTTAGCAACTGCCTAGCAACCACTTGGAAAACGTTAGCAACTGCCTAGCAACCACTTAGCAACTGCCTAGCAACCACCTGGAAAACGTTAGCAACTGCCTAGCAACCACTTAGCAACCACCTGGAAAACGTTAGCAACTGCCTAGCAACCACTTAGCAACTGCCTAGCAACCACCTGGAATACGTTAGCAACTGCCTAGCAACCACTTAGCAACCACCTGGAAAACGTTAGCAACTGCCTAGCAACAACTTAGCAACTGCCTAGCAACCACCTGGAAAATGTTAGCAACTGCCTAGCAACCACTTAGCAACCACCTGGAAAATGTTAGCAACTGCCTAGCAACCACTTAGCAACTGCCTAGCAACCACTTGGAAAACGTTAGCAACTGCCTAGCAACCACTTAGCAACTGCCTAGCAACCACCTGGAAAACGTTAGCAACTGCCTAGCAACCACTTAGCAACCACCTGGAAAACGTTAGCAACTGCCTAGCAACCACTTAGCAACTGCCTAGCAACCACTTGTAAAACGTTAGCAACTGCCTAGCAACCACTTAGCAACTGCCTAGCAACCACCTGGAATACGTTAGCAACTGCCTAGCAACCACTTAGCAACCACCTGGAAAACTTTAGCAACTGCCTAGCAACCACTTAGCAACTGCCTAGCAACCACCTGGAATACGTTAGCAACTGCCTAGCAACCACTTAGCAACCACCTGGAAAATGTTAGCAACTGTCTAGCAACAACTTAGCAACTGCCTAGCAACCACCTGGAAAACGTTAGCAACTGCCTAGCAACCACTTAGCAACCACCTGGAAAACGTTAGCAACTGCCTAGCAACCACTTAGCAACTGCCTAGCATCCACTTGGAAAACGTTAGCAACTGCCTAGCAACCACTTAGCAACTGCCTAGCAACCACCTGGAAAACGTTAGCAACTGCCTAGCAACCACTTAGCAACCACCTGGAAAACGTTAGCAACTGCCTAGCAACCACTTAGCAGCTGCCTAGCAACCACCTGGAATATGTTAGCAACCACTTAGCAACACCTTAACAACCATTGGGAAAACGTTAGCAACTGCCTAGCAACCACTTTAGAAATGATAGCAACTGCCTAGCAACCACTTAGCAACACCTTAACAACCACTAGGAAAACAATAGCAACTGCCTAGCAACCACTTAGCAACCACTTTAGAAATGATAGCAACTTTCTAGCAACACCTTAGCAACCACTATTAAAACGTTAGCAACTGCATAGCAACCACTTAGGAACCACTTTAGAAATGATAGCAACTGCCTAGCAACCACTTAACAATACCATAGCAACCACTAGGAAAACGTTAGCAACTGCCTAGCAACCACTTAGCAACCACTTTAGAAATTATAGCAACTGCCTAGCAACCACTTAGCAACCACCTGGAAAACGTTAGCAACTGCCTAGCAACCACTTAGCCACCACTTTAGAAACAATAGCAACTGCCTAGCAACCACTTAGCAACACCTTAACAACCACTGGGAAAACGTTAGCAACTGCCTAGCAACCACTTAGCAACCACTTTAGAAATGATAGCAACTGCCTAGCAACCACCTAGCAACACCTTAGCAACCACCCCGGATACCATAGCAACACCTTAGCAACCACCAAGCAACACCCTAGCAACCACCTATCAACCACCTAGCAACACCTTAGCAACCACCCCGGATACCATAGCAACACCTTAGCAACCACCTAGCAACAAGTTATCAACCACCTAGCAACCACCTAGCAACATCTTAGCAGCCACCCCGCATACCATAGCAACACCCTAGCAACAACCTAGCAACCACCTAGCAACACCTTAGCAACCACCTTTAATATGTTAGCAACTGCCTAGCAACCAGTTAGCAACAGCTTAGCAACCACCTGGAAAACATTAGCAACTGCCTAGCAACAGCTTAGCAACCACTTCAGAAATGATAGCAACTGCCTAGCAACAAATTGGCAATCAAAAGATTAACCAAAAGTTTTACGATTTCAGCATTTAAACAAACGTTTTTAGATTTCAGCGTTTAACTAAACGTTTTTCGATTTCAGCGTTTAACCAAACGTTTTTAGATTTCAGCGTTTAACCAAACGTTTGTAGATTTCAGCGTTTAACCAAACGTTTTTAGATTTCAGCGTTTAACCAAACATTTTTAGATTTCGGCGTTTTTGGCATTTAGCGTTTAGCCAAAAGTTAACAGCATATCCACGACTCTTCAGACAGAAACAGCTTAGCAATCATTTTAACTTTTTAACGTTATTAGCGTTCTTTTCCAAGCCAACTTAAAGTTCGTTCACGAACTTTGCCTTTTCTAGTTATTATTATTATTCTTACGCCTTTTTTTCTGTACGCTACTCCTCCTAGAGCTTTCAACGTAGAATCACGAAACTTTCACGGATCGTAGGACCTATGCCAACTTAGCGTGCTTGTGCTTTTTGGAGCGATTTATCGTACGGTTTTCGTAAAAACTTCGTAAACGTACGCATTTTTTCCCCATAGGAATGAATGGGGCGAAATTTTAAACGTCCGTAACCGCCACAATTTTTGAGATACGAAGACCAAATTTGGCGAGCTTATAGATCTTACCGAGATCTTTAAATTAATAGCAGGTTGCGAAGCGATACGACGTACGGTTTTCGTACAATTTTCGTACGAAGTTTTCCCATAGAAATGAATGGAGGGCCCAGAGTTCCATCTCGCACCCGAGCAGCTCTGCGCACGGAACCCCTTCTCTCCCCTGCTCCTCCAGTACTGTGAGTGTATGGAGGAGCTGCTGTATGGAGCAGCTATCAGTCAAAAGTTTGGACACCCCGGCACCCCAGCCAGAGTTTAGCAACCACCTATTAACTGCTTAGCAACCACTCTCTCTTTCTCACTCTCTCTTTCGCTCTCTACTTCTCTAATTCTCACTCTCTTTCCCACTCTCTCTCTATTTCTATATTTCTCACTCTTTCTTTTGCTCTCTACTTCTCTACTTCTCACTCTCTCTTTTGCTCTCTACTTCTCTATTTCTCACTCTCTTTTGCTCTCTACTCCTCTATTTCTCACTCTCTTTCTCACTCTCTCTCTACGTCTCTATTTCTCACTCTATTTCTCACTCTCTCTCTACTTCTCTATCTCACTCTCTCTTTCTCACTCTCTCTACGTCTCTATTTCTCACTCTCTCTCTACTTCTCTATCTCACTCTCTCTTTCTCACTCTCTCTCTACTTCTCTAATTCTCACTCTATCTTTCCCACTCTCTCTCTACTTCTCTATTTCTCACTCTTTCTTTTGCTCTCTACTTCTCTACTTCTCACTCTCTCGTTTGCTCTCTACTTCTCTGTCTCACTCTCTCTTTTGCTCTCTACTTCTCACTCTCTCTTTTGCTCTCTACTTCTCTATTTCTCACTCTCTCTCTACGTCTCTATTTCTCACTCTCTCTCTACTTCTCTATTTCTCACTCTCTCTTTCTCACTCTTTTCTACGTCTCTATTTCTCACTCTCTCTACTTCTCTATTTCTCACTCTTTCTCACTCTCTCTCTCTACGTCTCTATTTCTCACTCTCTCTCTACGTCTCTATTTCTCACTCTCTCTCTCTACTTCTATATTTCTCACTCTCTCTACTTCTATATTTCTCACTCTCTTTTTCACTCTCTCTCTACGTCTCTATTTCTCACTCTCTCTCTACTTCTCTATTTCTCACTCTCTTTCTCACTCTCTCTCTACGTCTCTATTTCTCACTCTCTCTACTTCTCTATTTCTCACTCTCTCTTTCTCACTCTCTCTCTACTTCTCTATTTCTCACTCTCTCTTTCTCACTCTCTCTACTTTTCTATGTCTCTTTCTTTCTACTTTTCTATTTCTCTATTTCTCTCTTACTCTCTCTTTATTTCTCGCTCTTCTCTCTACTTCTCTTTCACTCTACTTTTCTGTCTTGCTTTCTCTTTCTATCTATCTCTCTACTACATCCTTTTTCTTTCTCTACTTCTTTATTTCTCGATCTCTCTTTTTCCCTAATTCTCTTTCTCTCGCTCAATATTTCTCTCTACTTGTCACTCTTTTTCTCACATTCTCGGGTGTTCTTTCTCTACTTCTCACGCTGATTTTCTCTCTACTTCTCTATTTCAGGCTCTCCCTTTTTCTGTACTTCTACATTTAACACTCTTTCTTTTTATCTACTACTGCCTAGGAACCAGTTAGATACACCTTAGCAACCACCTGGAAAACGTTAGCAACTGCCTAGCAACTGCTTAGCAACCACTTTAGAAATGGTAGCAACTGCCTAGCGACCAGTTAGATACACCTAGCAACACCTTAGCAACCACCCCAGATACCATAGCAACATCTTAGCAACCACCTAGCAACACCTTAGCAACCACCCTAGACACCATAGCAACACCTTAGCAACCGCCTAGCAACACCTTAGCAACCACCTTGCAACCACCTAGCAACACCTTAGCAACCACCCCGGATACCATAGCAACACCTTAGCAACCACCTAGCAACACCTTAGCAACCACCTAGCAACACCTTAGCAACCACCCTGGATACCATAGCAACACCTTAGCAACCACCTAGCAAAACCTTAGCAACCACCTAGCAACACCCTAGCAACCACCTAGCAACACCTTAGCAACCACCTAGCAACACCTTAGCAACCACCTTGCAACCACCTAGCAACACCTTAGCAACCACCCCGGATACCATAGCAACACCTTAGCAACCACCTAGCAACACCTTAGCAACCACCTAGCAACACCTTAGCAACCACCCTGGATACCAAATCAACACCTTAGCAACCACCTAGCAACACCCTAGCAACCACCTAGCAACCACCTAGCAACACCTTAGCAACCACCCTGGATACCATAGCAACACCTTAGCAACCAACTAGCAACACCTTAGCAACCACCCCGGATACCATAGCAACACCATAGCAACCACCTAGCAACACCTTAGCAACCACCTAGCAACACCTTAGCAACCACCCTGGATACCATAGCAACCGCCTAGCAACACCCTAGCAACCACCTAGCAACACCTTAGCAACCACCCTGGATACCATAGCAACACCTTAGCAACCACCTAGCAACACCTTAGCAACCAACCCGGATACCATAGCAACACCTTAGCAACCACCCCGGATCCCATAGCAACACCTTAGCAACCACCTAGCAACCCTCTAGCAACCACCTAGCAACACCTTAGCAACCACCCCAGATACCATAGCAACACCTTAGCAACCACCTAGCAACACCTTAGCAACCACCCCAGATACCATAGCAACCAGTTAGCAACCACCTGGAAAATATTAGAAACTGCCTAATAACCACTTAAAAACCATTTGGAATACATTAGGAATTGCCTAGCAACAAGTTAGCAACAGCTTAGCAACCACCTGGAATATGTTCGCAACTGCCTAGCAACCAATTAGCAAGCACTAAGCAACGATGTGGACTACATTAGCAACTGCCTAGCAACTACCTAGCAACCACTTAGCAACACTTTACTTTATAAGATAATTATAAGCTTTTCACCATGTTAGCCAACATGTTAGCCAACCATGTTGGACTTCAACATTTAGCAGAAAGTCAACAGCATAGCAACCACTCTTCACACGCTTTAGACAGAAATATCTTAGCAACCATTTTAACTATTCAACGTTATTTAACTATTTAACGTACTTTTCCAAGCCAACTTAAAGTTTGTTATCGAACTTTCCTTTTCTAGTTGTATTTATTATGTATGTTTGACATACTGAATTATTGTACTAAGCATGTGTGCATAGGCCAGGCAAATCAGTCCTATATGTGGTATTACTGGGGACGAGGATTTGCATAAGCTGTCCAAGTTCTGTGTTTAAATGGCTACAATACCATCAAATTCTGGGTTATTTTTAACTGAAAAATTATCAAATATATATATTTTTTGTGAACACTGAACACACATTTAAGTCAGCCATATAGCAAATATTAAACCTAGCTAATCGGAGGACTTCACCTAGCTAGCATGATAGCTAACATTCTGTTCACCACAGAACACACTCATGTCTCTCTGACTAAAAGCTTATATAAATGTTTAGACAAAAATAATAAAGCGACTGGAAGAAAACATAAAGCATAAAACGTAAAGAGTTTTTTCCCATGGTCTTGAGTGCTGTTGTTAGCTTTCTTTAGCATTTTTGTTAGCTAATTTAGCCTCCAAGTACAGAGTATCAGGCAGCTCAGAACTGCATTTTTTATTTGACAAACTAACCTTAGTACTGATGATAAAAACTCATGTCTGAGAGAGTGATGTCTTAGTTAGCTAGATAGTGTTAGCTAACAGGCTAACAGCTAAGACCACAGCACAGATCATGTTCCAGCTAAATAAGGTTCAAATCACACACATTAAGAAGATAAAGCTTCAAACCTGTGCACACAGTCAAGTGAATTATAATAGGAGGTTTTTAAGGCACATGTTGCAGACTCCATATCCTTTTTTAATGGCTTTGCATTGCAAAGCGTAAAATTTTTCAGAGAGCGCCCCCATCCTGTGGCCATCTTAAATGTACATGAATTAATAAGCTATTTACTGTCCTTGTTTGGAGATATTGTTAAAATGTTTTAATACCATGGTATACAATAAACTTTAATACTGTCCAACCCTACACTGTACGCCCGGATAAGTTGATTTTACTTTAACAAATTTGCCTTTGAAAAGTTAAGTAATGTGTAATGAAAACTTAATTTAGCATAACTTAAGTTATTAAAACTGAAGGGGAAGCCTGGAAAAGGTGAATTTATTAGCCAGACAGTTAATCATAATATATGATCTCCAAGGTTACCAAAAGTAGCCCCGGGGGAATGACTAAAGACCCAAAATGCAAATAGTTTATCCCAAAAGACTAAAGTTATTAGAAGTTGACTTAACTCAAAAGTCAAAAAAATTTTTTACTGATTCTCTGTCTCTCTTAAACTTGCAGGGTGGAATGTACGTCTTTCAGCTTTTTGACTACTATGCAGCCAGTGGGATGTGCCTCCTCTTTGTTGCCATCTTTGAGACTGTTTGCATTGCCTGGATTTATGGTGAGAGCACGGCTTCATATATATAACTCTGTGATTAAAAAATACAAATATATTTTAATTATGAGTTTTGTATATATATTTTTTTCAATAGATCAAACTAGTGTCATAATAGTTAACAGTTTGATGATGTCAAAAACAAGAAAAAAATCTTTATTATTACATTATTGTGTTTATGTTGTACATCTCCTGTATCAAAGCTCTGCTGAAAGAAATTCTACTGATTTAAATGTACACTCAGGCTTTAGCCCAGAATAATTTTCCAGTAGCCCCGAATCGCTGAATGGTTAGATTGCAACACTTCCAGCTGATTTACTGGCAAACTAGCATTTATGGGACCAGCTGGGATGCCTGGTTCATTATCTTATTGTAAATCCAGACTTTAGAGGTAGCCCAACAGGATACAACGGTACCTTTTAGTTCACTTTAATAATGGAATCACTTACATATATAACCCCTTCATGTTATGTTAAGTTTCATTTTATTCCAATAACTTTATTATTATAAAATAAAGTTATTTTATAATCAATCATTTTATTTTTGCCAATGAGTGTATTTTTTTATCTACATCTTACTTTTCACCTGCATACCTGGCTTGTCATTTAGCTTAAAAATGACTACTTTCTTTTGTTTCTCAGGTGCTGACCGTTTCTATGACAACATTGAGGACATGATTGGCTATAGACCTGGACCTTACATTAAGTTCTGCTGGTTGTTCCTGACCCCAGCCACCTGCTTTGTATGCATCGTTTTAGTCTAATCTCAATGTTAAACCTACTTTTATATTATTATGATGTGCTCTGAAGTTACATCATCACATTTATTTAATAGTTGCTTCACAGTAATGCCTTTTTTACCTGTATTCTGTAGGGCACCTTTGCCTTCTCTCTGATTAAGTACACTCCACTGAAGTACAACAATGAATATGTGTACCCATGGTGGGGCTACGCTCTGGGCTGGCTGCTGGCTTTGTCCTCCATGGTCTGTATTCCACTGTGGATCATGTACAAGATGGGCACTACCAAAGGAACCCTCAAAGAGGTGAGACCCCTTAATCATAGCAGCAGTGTGCAGGTTGTCATTACCAGAAGCCCCTCTTTTTCTTATTGCTTTCCTCATATTTCATTTTGTCCTATTTAGAGATTCCATGAGCTGACCACACCTTCCCCTGACCTGCCTAAAACCAGACGGGAGCAGGAGAAACTGCAGGCCATCTTTTCTGCTGAGGGAGGAGAGAGTCTTCGCCAGAGAGGAGCTCCCACCAAGGAGGGATACTTTCCTGTCAATGAGAAGGAATCTCACTGCTGAATCCCATAATGCCATAGGTCATGATGGACCACCTTACGTTTCTGCAAAGGTGGTGCTTGGAAACCTTACACTGATACCTCACTCCACTGCTGCCAGGCAATTAGCACCAAAACAGAGGAAAATGGAGGTCGTTTTTCAGCTTCCTTCGAGGCTTTGAACTGTGCTGTCACCCTCTGTAGATACTTTTATGATGTACCAACATCAAACTGTTGTTAAACTTTTGGCCAGGTGAAAACATGCTAAAACATCCTTGTAGGGCCTTCTCACATTATTATTGTTTTTATGGCAATTTAAATCTATAAATCCCAAATCATGACTAAAGTTTAATAGTCCTGCTAGATATGAAGAGGGGCTGAGGAGTATAAGATGTCCCTGGGAGATGAAAGGCCAGCAAGATAAACATCCCATTTTTTTCTACATTATAGTTTTTGAATATAAACATAGTAAAATATAATAGTAAAAGATAGAAATATTAAAAATGAAGCCTTTCTGGCAAATGTAGCCTTTTTGTAATGTTCATAATTTTCAAGATTGTATGTACATTTCAGTATTATGTTGAAAAGACATTCAACAAAAACCTGATGATGTTACATGGAGGGATAAATACTGCAGCTCTCCACAGAAGTGATTGCTCTAGTTTGCTTTCTAAGGAAGCAAGTATGTATTTTGGCCTTCACATGTACATGTGACTTTCTTTCGTAACTGAGGCAACAAGTAGCAGTAGTATCTCTGTGACAGAAAGCTCTGGAAAAAGCTTCTCGGATTTGTTACTTTCCAGTTTTCTGAGCAAAGAGGGTAAAAGAAGGGGCTGGACAGTTAATATTATGCTGCAAAAATAAAACAAGTATTTTTTTATATTATTTCTTATATTAATGAGCAAAAGAAAATCACAGACCCTTAGTACTAGAGATGGACTTATTACTGTTTTTGGGCCAGTACTGATCACCAATACCGATCAAAGGCAGGACTGGATGCCACATTCACCTTCCAGAGCAAACCTGGTAATGCATCGTCGTGCAGGGCTTCTGTAATGTTCAGGATAGTGTCCTTCACTTTTTGAAATTAACCACATTTAAAACACTGTCCAACCCCCTCAGTACCACCTGTGAAAGTCAGTGAATTCCAGCGTTAAACTGCATTGTGAAGATCAATGTGTTATTAGTGGTGTTTGTTTGTTTTTCTGTGTTCTGAAACTCGGTGCTAGGCTGAGCGGTGTGTTTTTGAGAGGGTTATCCAAGTGGTGTTAAAAGTCTTTACTCTGGCACGTTAGTTTTATACATTTTATAAGAATATACTGCCTGAGGTGATCTGTGCACAAAGTGGATTTCAACACTGTTTCTGTAGCCATGCACAAGGTCCTTACTGACATCTAGAGGTTGAATGAGGAACTTGTTCTTGTGACCACAGGACCTCGTGCAATGCTGCAGCTACTTGCAAAAAAATAGATCATATGATCTGATTTTAAATTGTATTGAAATGTAATAATTCTAAAATTATTCTTGATGGGTTTCTTGTGCATGAGCAACTAAAATGTACTGCTATATACGTACATAAATACAGCTGTCACTTTTATTAAATTTACTTGTTTTAAAGCTTAAACAAATCCTGTACAGTAGTTCAGCATAATCAAATGTCAGCTTTTTAGATTACAGATCCAAGTACATAATGTTTTATTGAAGGTGCAACAATTAAGCTATTCAGCTGTCCCTTCTTTATTCAATCGTATGTGTAAGCAAAGGTGGGTGGTTACAGTAACTCAGTATTGTGTATGTAAGAATGTATGGGTTTGTACTTCCATCAAATTATGCTTTTCTTTTTACTGAAGTATATTCACAAGGAAAGGAATCTGCTTTTGCTGTCAGTTACATTTTAGTTATTAACTTTAGGTTTTCTATTTACTTTCTTTGTGTTATGTTGGTAACAGCATCTGTGCTGTTTTGCATTTACTCACATTTCTGATTTTTGAGATTTATCATACTTTTTTTTTTTTAGAACAGTAGAGATTCCTGCACGTTTTTTCAGCATATCTGATTTACTTACATGATATAAAAAGAGAAACTACCAAGCTGTGCTGGCCTCTGGTCCCCCATTTTCTACCTCTGCTTTAGACAAATTTCAACCTGAAAAGATGCAAAATGATACAAAAATTATAAATCTGCAATTGTTGCATGTATCTAAAATTATCCAGCCCAGTCAATTTCCCACATCGGGAATAAACGTATTTGTGGTATTTATAGTATTGTACTATATTTTCTTTTTAATGGAAAATGTCCATTCAAAATGTTGTGCCCCTCAGTGTTGAATTGGCAGAAATCAGACACATTTCTATACTGATTCAATGACCACATTCTTGCTGAGGCTGCAGGTTTTAGACCTTTATTTTTTTTAGCTCTACTGTTTTGAGAAGGACATTTTTAATTCTACTTCAGTCAGTATTTAACTGAAGAAACAACACTTTTATTGGAGTATGAATTTAGGTGTCTGAATCTGTGTGTGTTTGTGTGTATATACAGTATTCGTCCACTTTTCTTTCTGTGAGGTGATGAAGTGCATGCTAAGCAAAAATGTTTGAAACTGTGACCAATCTATATGTATATAATATGTACAGAATGGTTAAGTTTTTTTTAGCATTGAAAAGGTTATGATAAATATACCCACTAAATACCTTTTGACGTGTTTATTTGTCTTGACTGTTATATTTTGAGGAATCTGTCAAGTACCTGGAGGCAGTAACGTATTTTATAAATGTTTTGGCTGTGTTAAGCTTTTAAGATATCTAAAAATATATATATACACTACTTATTTTATTACTAAGTAAAAATTATACCTTTAAATACAGATCACACCTATACTGATGTACTACAATTCATGGGATAGCAGCATTTATCAGGGGACAAGCTAGGGACACCCACACCTGTGTGAGGCTAAATACTGGTCAGTGTAAATTATAACAGTTCCTGATGAATAAAGAAATAAATAGAAGGTGACAGCAAAGTGGTAATGATTGGGATCAGTAGCCTCTGGCTAGAATTACCCATGTCTGTGCTGGTAACCAAGATAGCTAGCAAAAAGACATTGAATCAACAATTTTCCCACAATGGTGTTAAAGCATTTACATTCATGACTCATTGATGATACATTTATGACATATACTAGGATTTAAAAATACATCTGTAGAAGTTGAAGTATCAACTCAAGCTTTTTACTCAAGTAAAAGTGTAAAGGTACCGGTTTAAGCACCACAGGGGCCAATGAATAAATAAAATTACACCTACATAGCACCTTTCCAGAAACCAAGGACACTATACATTTATGTTTTACAAGGAACCAGCTATTAAATGCTGTCCATGCACGCGCTGTCTGTACTGTTCACAGCTCACAGTCGTGTGACTCCAATTACTATGTGTACATCTGCGCTGCAAGTCCAAACAAAAATCAGAGTAATAAAAAAAATCGCAGAGTTTCAGCGTTCAATGTTCGAGCACAGGTATACGAGCTGTAACACAGAATATTCTCCCTATATTTACTTTTTTCCTATATTATATTTACTTCCACGCTAGACAGCTCTGACCAATCAGAGGACACAGCCTGCGCGCGTGGTTTATTGGTGCGCATTTTGGTGCGTTTAGGTTTATGCCTTTGTGAAACCAGACCAAACAGAGGGAGAAAACGCTCAAATTCTCTGCCATAAGCTAAAAGGGAACTTCCCGCCTTCTTTACTGGTGCAGTTACTGCTCATTCAGCTTTTCCTCGACCCTCTACAAACATTTGTGTTTGTACACGTGTGTGTGTGTGTGTGTGTGTGTGTGACTCAGCAGGTCGGCGGTGTGAGACTGCAGGGCTCTGCGGGTCCAGCAGGGGGAGCCACAGCCTCTCCCTGCAGAAACCCGCTACTGTTTACGGAAGTCCGTGTGACGTGTCAATATTCACACAGGCATTATGGGATCGCAGGCTTCGCTCCTGCCATGGAGAAATCGGGCAGCATGAAGCTCGGAGTCCAGGAGAAGCGGTGAATCAGCGCGAGCTCTGTGAGTCCCAGGCCGAGGCGGACTGGGATGTCAGCGTTATAAAGGCGCTGATCCGGCGGCCGGGTCTCTCCGCTGTGGAGCGCTCCTGCGGGCGGCAGCTGTGCGTCTGATTCGCCGGAGGTGGATCGTGTCGATGGCCGCCTGCGCCGCGGCTCTCAGCGCTGTAGTGTTTTTCCATTTAGGCCGGAGCGGGTTTTAGGACTGCGGCGGCGGCGGCTTTCCTGTTCCTCCTGGAAGACTGTGTAGAGAGCGGGAGACCGGGGGAGGAAACATGTCGACCAGCAGCCCCGAGGCGGTGAAGAAGCTGCTGGAGAACATGCAGACGGACCTGCGCTCTCTGTCCATGGAGTGCAAGAAGAAATTCCCCCCAGTGAAAGAGGTACCCGCCGCCTCTACCGCATGATTTACAGCAGGCTGGGGGTCTTAATTCTATCTGGTTTATATCTGAACCGGTGTGAACAGCCCCCTCATTATTCCGGTCCCGCTGTACTGACAGGCTGCCTGACAGAGAGGGGGTAATTACAGATGCAGGGAGCGGTAGACTGACTGCGCTGTCGTGTCATTTCAGCCTCTCCAGCGAGGCTAGGCTCATTGTTGTAGATCCGTTCACACCTCGGGAGTGAAACACTCAGATACCTGGCGTTTAAGCTTCTCAGCTCAGTAACCAGTTAATCAGGGGGTGATTATATAGCGAGCCTTTTACCCTAAACTGACTCCAGTGATGCAAACCGTAACCCAGTTTTTAGTACTGGCTAAATTGTCTAATTCAGTATCCCTTTACTGCAGTGTTCACTGCTAGATATCAGATATTTAGATCTATAGACAGTCTGACTAGACGCATATGTAGTAAATGTGACGTTAAGGGCGTGGAATCTCATTAAGTGTAAATATATTTTTACTGTTACAAACGCTCCAGTTACAGAGACCCAAAGTTTTATATTTATCAGTACATTTCCATTTGCAGATACCCAAAATGTGATATTACTAGTAAACATATCCAAAATTTAATTTTATTAGTAAAAACTTCTGTTACAGGTTTTTAAAATGTAATTTTTCTAGTAAAAATATTTAAAGGGTAATTTTACTAGTAAAACTTCAATAACAGATATCCAAAATGCAATATTTGCTAGTAAAACCCCAGTTACAGATATTCAAAATGTTATTCACTAGTAAAACTTCAGTTACAGATATCCAAAATGTTAATTAATAGTAAAACTCCAGTTACAGATATCCGAAATGTTATTTACTAGTAAAACTCCAGTTACAGATATCCGAAATGTAATATTACCAGTAATAATATTCAAAATGCAATTTTACTAGTACAAACTCCAGTTACAGATATCCAAAATGTAATTTTACTAGTGATAAAATTTAAAAGGTAATTTTACTAGTATAAACTCCAGTTACAGATATCCAAAATGTAATTTTACTACTAATAATATTCAAAATATAATTTTACTAGTAAGAATTACAGTTACAGATATCCAAAATATGATTTTACCACTAAAACTCCAGTTACAGATATCCAAGATGTAATTTTACTAGTAAAAACTACAGGGCCACATATATGTAGCTAATTGAATTCACTATCACATATGCTAACGCAGAATAACTTTGAAGTATTGACTAGTAGTACTTAGGGCTGCAACGATTATTCGCTATAATCGACAATGTCGATTATTTAATTTTGTTGACTACAAATTTAATTGTCGACTAATCGTTAATTTGTAACAGTACCACATTACACAAAGTGCTGGGGACAGAAGCACAATTGAAGATGGGTAATCAGCTCACTCACACAGTTTAAACTCAACTTAATATCAGTACTTTCCATAGTTAAACAATATTCAGATATTTAAATGCCATTTCAATCTCATGTTCTGTTTCTATCGTTTTTAGAAATGGCAGAAATAATCGTTGACTAATCAAAAAAATCATCATCAGATTAGTCGACTACAAAAATAATCATTAGTTGCAGCCCTAGTGGTAATGTGAATTTCTGATATGTTCTGTTCTCTGTAATATAACTATGATTTTGGATATCTACAGCCTGAGCTCTGACAAGTGCTAAAATATTATGGATATGTATAACGTGTTTTTATTCCATTCAGAATTGCAGTGTAAATGTTTGGAATTGCAAATATGATAATAGATAAGAGGGAGTAAAATCGCATGTAAATCAATGGTAATATATGACCGTATTCAGAATTCAATTAAAAGGACATGTGGTCCTGGTAATATGACTATTCAGAATGGTTTTTATTAATCTTTAGATCCAATATCAGGACTGATATATTAAATGAGAAAATCTAAATTTGAGGTTTTACTAGTTGAAAACTGAGTTACAGCTTGTGTCATTTTAGGCTAAAACAGTTTGCACTACAGTTATTAGAACTACAGTGTGTTTTTATTTTATATATAAAGCAGTTTGGTATTGTTTGGTTCAATACACAGCTACTTAAATCTGTCATTCTGATTATGTAGATGCCCTACATTTAGCCTCCTGCTTTGCTGTGTGTTAAGTCTGATTCTTAGCGCATTAGATCCAAATGTAACTCAGCGTGGAGTAACTTGCTAGATGTGGGCCAAGCAGATCCAGCACTGTTGACACTATTGTCTACAGCATTACATCACACACGGCGCCTGCCACCACAGGGACAGGATCAGGATTGGTTATAGCTGATCGTTTGGTTCTAAGATATATAGGTTAGTTAAATGATTTAATACCTTGAACGTTGCAAGAGCTAAGATTTTATTTAGGGCCCAACTAGGGGTGGGCAATATTATATCGTATACAATATATCGTGACACAGAAATATCATGATATTAAAAATCCATATCGTTATAATAGGGCTGTTCTGTCTTAAAAGTAGTCTATTATTTACTGTGAAGCTTTAGGTGTATTTATTGTATAATTGTTTTAGTTTGCAGTTTATATGCATGCACTAAATATTCTGCAATATTATTTGCTGCATTATATTATTTTATGCATTATTTATTTATGTTGCCACATTATGATTATTCTGTTATACTATTATACTATATTCCTGAAATTAATTAATTATTTTAGTTTTCCTATATCGCCAAGTATATCGTTATCGCAAAAATACCCTGAAATATCGTGATATTATATTAGAGCCATATCGCCCACCCCTAGGCCCAACATGTAGTTTCCTCCTCACAATTTATTGGGTGATGTGTTATGAAGCTGTATGTCAGCATGGTTGATGTATTTATTCATCATCCATTGCATGAAAAAAAGAAGCACAAAAGAGTTTTTTTTCTTAATTATATGCTTAAATAAAGTCAGGGTTTTGACTAAATATCTATGTCATACATACTACTGTGATTTAGTTAGATTAGATATACATCATCCCAGTGTGTTAAAAGCATCAGTGTTGTCATACTGAGTTACTTATGCCGTTTACACTCTCACTTATAGAAAAGTTGACATGAAAGGCAATTCATTTACTTTATAGCTTATTCAGCTTAAATCTTCTAATTTAAGCAAGATGTTTAAAGCCACAAGTTTTAAGAATGCATCACTTAAGCCAATATTAGTTACTTATGTAATAAATAATAAATGAGAGAACAGATGCTCTATTTTTGTGTGTAAAACAAACAATTTAGGGTATTGTTGCGTTAAACCTTTATTTATCTGGTCAAATTATACATCATATAATGTACTATTTAACTCAGAATATCAGAAATATTTTCATTAGGTATATAAAATAACTATTTAACAAAAGGAACTGCTATTTTTGGACTACATCTATAATCCAGCATTTTATGAGAACAAAGTTTTTAAGTGTTTAAAAAGTATTGTGGTGTTAAAGTTGTCCTAAGTGTTAAATTCTTGACCATCATACACTGATGATTGTGCTATTTTTGGTAGGCACTTGTGCCTGGCCAATGTACACCAACTCCCTTTGTTGAATTTATTTATTTATTTTCTGAAAACAGTTGTGACTGTGAGCTATAAAACATCAACACTGTTAGCAGTTTCCAGATCAGGCCAGATACGATTGTTTTCTGTAGATTGGCACCATGCTGTCCTTGGTCCCATTTAGAAAAGTAAAAAATAACATTGCTGTGTTATTCTAAGTTTCTTCCCCTTACAAGAACACCCCCACCCCTGGCCATACATGCACTTAATCAGTGAGATAATGATGAGCCACTTTCACAGCTGTTATAAACATTTTTTTTACTAGTTTTCACTGCTTTCAGTTTCCAACTTCCAACTCATGAAATCATAAGGGGGATGAGTAGAGTCTGCTGTGTGCAGCTGGAAGCCTAATGTGGAAAGAGTTCTATGGAATGTTTTGGTTGTAAAACTTCCTCAGTATGACCAACAGTCTGCAGACAAATTAGCTGATTTTGCAAATATGCACACATTTGAATCAGAGAGGTGTCTGAAGCAAAATCTACACTCTAAGCAGAAATGCTTCTTTAACTGGTAATATGGGTGAAACACGTTTTGTCTGCTATATTGAACCATCAACACTATGTTATCCACCAATTAAAAAACTTTTAATAGCACTAAGATACATTTAAGCACTAAGATTGTTTTTATAGCCCCATTGCCTATACTGAAGAATCCTTAAGGAACCCCTTTCTAAGGGTGTATTTTTGGGTAAACTGTTAAGGCATGAAGTATTATGTAGTGCCTTGTATCCCTTATCATTTTGACAAAAATCGTGATTTTCCATTGTTTGTAGGTCATTAATGTTCTGTCAGTACAGGACAATTTATGCCTCTGTGTCAAATTTATGCTGTGACCGTACTGCCCCAGAAATGTAACTATGCATTGCTGCAAAATAGAGGCAGCAACTGATATTGGTTTGGCTTGTGTTCCTGCTTAGCCTACACAAAAAAATACTTTTCTAGATGGGTCAGACTTTCTGATAAGTTACAGAAATGTGTCAACCATTCAGTAACAGAAGATAAAAATGAACAATGTTGGGGTGAAATCCTTTCATTTTTGTGCATGTGTGTCATGCAGCAGTATGAGCTCAAATACTTATGCTTGTGCTCCTGTATCCACTGTAACTGTAGATGAACCCTTATTCAAAAACAGAAATAAAGGGAATCTGCGAATAATATGTAATGCTCACTTATAATTTGTACACGTGCCCATAAAGTTAGCCTGGATTCTGCTCAACACAAGCAAAGGCATCTTGCAGAATTTACAGCGTTCTTTATCATCAGGTAGGTGATAAAAACATATAAAAACGCGATATTTTAAAACGCGATTCTCTAACCGCACTGGCTGCGATTTGACTGGTCACGTGACTTGGGAGCGAGCCAAGCCGAGGACGAGCGGAGCATACCTGAGCAGTGCGGTTCGATTGAGCAGGTGTAAAAACAGTAATCGCACTCGGGTGCGGATCAAAAGAACCGGACCGAGACCACCTCCTCTAGGTACCAAACGAACTCTGGAGCGGTTCGCTTGTGGTGAGAACGTGATCCGGTCTCGATCGGATCCACCTATTAAATATAAGCCATTTATTTGAGCTAAACTGCTGATAAAGCAAGCATAGTTTAAACGAATATATTAGCCAGATAACGCTAATTACCACAGCTGTGAACAAACACTGTGTCCAGGCACGCGCTGCATTCACTGCTCTGTTTATTATGTATAAATCTGCGCTGCATGCAGAAACACTATGTCTGAAAGTGCAGTGTTTCAGCGTTCAGTGTTAAAGCACAGATATTCGCGCTGGAACACAAAATCTTCTCGCTGTATTTACTTTTTTTCGTATATTTATATTTAATGTACTCCCGTGTCAGACAGCTCTGACCAATCAGAGGACACAGGCTGCTCGCGTGGTTTATTGATGCGCATTTTGGTGCGTTTACATTTATGCCTGTGGGAAACCAGACCGAACAGAGCGAGAAAACGCTCCAAGTAAACAAACTCATTAGAAACGAACTACAGGTGTGAAAACGCCCTTGTTGCACAATGGCTTCAGGCTCGACAGAACACATCAGTTGTGTAGAATTACTTTGGATTTAAAAAAGAAGATGCTGCTCAACGTCAGGTACTGTGCTAAACGTGCCTTGCTACTGTTGCTACGACGCGAGGTAACACTACAAACCTTTTTCAGCATTTAAAAAACACCACAAAGCCTTGTGTGGTATTTGCAAGGCTAAAATGCCAACGACCAGTGCTGCATCTTCAAATACAGAAAATAACGAGTTGGTAAAAGCAGATTCTCTTTGTTTTTTGCACTTTAATTTTTCATGATGTTACTAGCTGGAGAGCAGTAAGTTAAAGTAAGTTAACAATCTATTGTTTTTCCTAATTAAAAAAAAATGGTGAAAAGGAAAAGCTATTTATGTATTTATTTTTCTATAAAAAAACAAATGGTGAAAAGGAAAAGCATAGATTTTTTTGCTTTATTGTTATATGTGCTTTAAATAAATCTGACATTGTTTATTATTAAACAGATTGATTTATTGCTTCTGTTGTTGAAAAATACTTGAGAAGACAAAAAAATCGCATTTTAAATCGCAATTGCAATTTATAGATAAAAAATTGCAATTGGATTATTTTCCAAAATCGTTCAGCCCTAGTAGGGCTGAACGATTAATCGTTTTTTAATCGAAATCGCGATTTGAATGGACGCGATTTTTCAATCGCAGGAGCTGCGATTTGAATTAGCCAATAGCCTGCAAGTGTTTCCAACTTATGTGGTTAAAAGCGCCTGTTCTGTGTCTGAGAGGCTTGTGTGTGTGTGTGAGCACACCGCCTGCTCTTCTCCGATTGGCCTGATGCAGCAGGGGCTGGATTCATTTGAATATTTTTTTCACTGGAGGGCGGGGCTGCGTTCAACGCAACGAAGCCAGCATGCACTGCCGCTCTCTCCATTGCAGCTACATCAGGGTGAATTAAATTTAAAGTGGCGCTTGGACATGAGTGGAAGACTTGGATAAAATAATTTAAAGCCAGGCGGACACTGTGCAATTGTTTAAATGCGTTGTAGAGTTCAGATTGTCTGCGAACCCGAACCTGACTTGATGCCCGAACTCGCGCCGGGTCAGCAGAGAATTCCCTCCGCTTTCCTTTGCGCTCTGTCAGATGGTGCTCCAGAAAATGGTCTGTGAGGTAGATCTGTTTTAATACAACAAATCACACTATGATCTTTATGATGTACCACAAGTTACACTGTTATAATCACACAGTGCTGCACGCGTGTCAGCAGCTGCAGCTCTGCCTGTTTAAAGCTCCGCGCGTGGGTTAATCGGTTTGCGCCGCACACATCGCCGGGGTGACGACGCGTCTTTTTGGGGCAGAAATAATATTTCTTTATTTTATTTCTGCTATTGCGTGCCGTTTTTCGTTTATATCTTTTGGAATTCGTTATATTGTAATTTTATTAGTATTTGGGGATTATTAAATAAAATATAAAAGTAATATATAAACAGTATAAATAAATATCAGTTTGTACCAGTGTTGGGAGTAACGGCGTTAAAACAGCTTCTGGCCGCTGTGCCTGTGGTTTGGCGTGGTGAAGTGAGGCACAATTGTGACGATTTGCTGCTCTAATCAATTCAGTGATTGCCGTGGACAAGCCAAGTTCCGAATTAAGGACGTTAAGCTCTTTTTAGCTGCTCCGATGTTTGTGGTGCTGCTGCTTTCTCTTTTAGAGCTTAGATTTTCTGCCCGAACCTGACCTGACCCGAGGACCGACCCGAAATCGGGCTCCTATTTTTATTTTATATAAAGCTTTGGTGTGCTAATCATAATGTTGCTAAGTAACCAATTATTATTGTTCACTAAAGCGAACGAAATAGCGAAAACTGAAAGTGAAAAACATTTGTGTTAACTGAATCTGATAAAAACGGCAATTAAAAGAAAATAACATAACTATCTCGAACTGTATTTTGTGTTTATAAAACTAACTACAACTAACTGAAATTACTGATAGAATACCCTCATTTTCGTGTTAAATTAATTTAAAAGCGCTGTTGTACAGCGGAGTTGTACAGCGGGCGGTGTTGTGCCGAGCGCGTGGCACCTGGTCCGTGGCGTTAGTTCTTGTGTAAAGCGCTCGCGCTAGCCGCAAAATACGACAGAAAACACTGAGAAACTGCAGAACTATCTATGGGATTACAATATGAGCGCCAGGCAGATGAAAGAGAAACAGCAGATACAGCGTGAGAATATTTACCTGTGAGTAGTAACTCACACCAGAAATCTCTCTCTCTCTTTCTTTCTCTCTTGCAAAACGTGCACGTTTTGGGCCTGATCTAAGCTCTATTCTCTTTTGGCAAGGCTGTTGTTATATTAATACCATTTTAACGGTCATTAGATTGTTGTTTTTGTCCATTATTTTTTTTGTTTATATATACATATTTCCTTTGAGGGTGGCTTGGTATGTTTAATTTCATCCCCAGACGCGTTTTTCCGTTTTTTCCGTTTTTTTCAGTATTACAAGTTTTAGTAATTTTCTTTGGTTGTGTGGAGAATTTCGTTTTATTTTTTTTAAATTCGTTAGATTATATTTTTGTCAACATTTTGGGTTTATTTTCGTTTGTTATTTTTCTAATAGTAAATGTATAATTGATTTCCTTTTTTGATGGGCGAATATTAAAAAGTAACGCGATTAGTTACTTTTACTGGTAACTAATTACTTTTATAGTGGAGTAACTCTGTTAGTAACTCAGTTACTTTTTTGGAGAAGTAATGAATAACTATAACTAATTACTTTTTCAAAGTAACGTGCCCAACACTGGTAGCTACCAGTATGAAGCTAACAGCTAAAAACTGATTTACTTTTAAGTTCATTTATTTGTAAAAATGCATCTCAAAACTCAAAGAGTTTAGGATAAAACCGATATTTTGCTTTTTTTTTAGCTTTTCTGCTAAGGCATTACTGTCCACAGCGGACCAGTCAGTTACTGATGTTGCAGTTATACCTTTTGTGCATGCAAGCATTAATGATGCTACTTTTGCATTTAATGTGCAAAAAAACTGATTTACTTTTAAGTTAATTTATATTGTAAAAATGCATCTCAAAACTCAGACTTTACAGTTACTGATGTTGCAGTTAAACCTTGTTATTTATTTTGTTGTTACTTGCAATTTAAAAATAAAACTGAAAACTGCATTTAATCTGAGATACCTGTGAATATTTTATGTGGAAGAAGTTTATAAATTTATTTGATGGGTATGGTAACCACTAATACAGGTTTAGGTTTTTGATGGATTAAAAATAATCGCAATTTAAATCGCAATCGCAATATTCTGTGGAAAAATCGCAATTAGATATTTTGCCCAAATCGTGCAGCCCTAAGCCCTAGTGTGGCCTGCATTGGGCTGAATACTTGTGCTGTGTGCATGAAGAACAAACTGTGTGCATGTGAACGATTCAGAGGTGGATAATGTTATTTTTTTAAGAGGGCTACTTAGTGAAGGTCAACAAGCCAAACCATCAGTTGAAAACCCTTCAGTCAGCTGAGATTCTTCGAGTTTAGCAGACGGGGGCTTTTTAAAAAGAGACAAAAAAAAGAAGACATTTTAATTATATCGATGCTAACTGGTGTGCTTGCAAAAAAAAAATCCACTTCTCAACCTGCACTGCTAAGCAGAAAGCTGAGGTGGAATAGGTGTCACACAAGCAATAACAATATCTCAGAAGACAAATTTCAAAAGAGGATCGTAATAGTTGCATGCAAATTCTGCCTAATATTTCATAACTTTGAGCACTGCAAAGCTCTTCAAACGGGTGGGTTAAGTGATAGAGCAGCAAAAGCTTTTACTTTAGACATATGAGCTGTCTGCTGTGCAGGAAAAAAGACCAGAGATAAGCATTTGCTTTATCATCTTTAAAACAACGATGTTTGTGTTATTTTTGTTTGCCAAGATTAATTTAATATTTACAGAGAAGTATAGGTGCCTAATAAGCCTGATAATCCTGTTATTTAGTTATTTTGTAGTGGGTAGCACTGTGAATTTATTTTCAAGAGTTATTTTAAAGAATTGGTTATTCATTTGTATGTTAATTTTAATGTTTAAATTGAAATCAAAAATAAAATTGGTCTGTACAAGCTTATTTGAAATTGGGTTACAATTCAGATTGTTGATTATGTAGGGTTGACGTCGAATCAAATAGATCTTCATGTAAATTATCTTATATTAAATCATATAAAATCAGAAATCAATCTTTAAAATATTTTTTTTTTCTTGTGTGTCAACGTCATCCATCTTCAGAGCCGAAGAGCCATCTGTAGCTAAAGGCCAGCATTCAGGCCAGCAGTTCCAGAACATGCCGTAGTGTTTGAGAAGCTAATATTAACGACAAGTTTTATTTTTCCTCTTATTTAATTTTATTAGAGCCTGCAAAAAAAGTTAAACAAGATGCCTCTTATGTTTTGGGAATTCGCATTTCGCTAGCAAACAAGTTAGCATTTTAGTATTAGAGAAGCTAACATTAGCAACAAGTTTTATTGCTCACTCAGATTTACTATGGCCTGCTAGACTACTTAAACAAAATGTATGTCTCACTAGCATTTAGCAAAAAATGATTGCTTTTTTTGACAGATCTGTATACTCCAGCAAATAATGGGTGAGGGGACCCATCTTTTAAGCTATGTCCAAAACACGGCTGCCATTTTGAAAGTCGCCATATTTTGTTTCTGAAATAAAAGGTGTCCTGTGACTTTTGAGTGTACAGTTATGCTTGCAATAATTTCATGCATTTTAAAGAGAAATGAACATTTATAAACGTTTATATAGAATTTTAAATATAAATTAATAAACACTGTTTTTAAACAGTTGACATACATATTCATTAACATTAATGTGCTCTTTCTGCTAAGAAAAACATTATGGGCAATATTCCATTCCACCTTAACCAGCTTTTGACCAAAAGCTTCAAAACCTGCTATAGTTTAGCTAAAGAACTAAAAAGCTAATGTTTGTGACAATATTTATTATTTCTGTCATTCAATGTTTGTAGAGCCTGCCAGAGTAGGTAAACAAGATGTGTCTAATGTTTGATAATAAGCATTTAGCTAGCAAACAAGTTTTGTGACTGCTGACTTTCTTATTGTGGTGTACATCAGCACTGGAAATCAAACAAAGGAGATTTTATGATTGCTAGATAATTATATGAGGGAAAAAAGTTAAATATTCATATTAAATGGCCAAATCTAATTCTGACATGCCCTACATTCATATGTAAAATGAGTGTGTTTTTCTAAAAGGTCATGCTGTGAAAGTGTAGACTTTCCTTTTTGTATTTGTGTGTTTGTATTATAATAGTATATTATGACTAGCGTGCTCACAGTGGGGTGGAGAGACTAAGTTCAGAATAGTGAATAATTTCAGCACCTGAGTCTAAAGGATCTGTAGTGGTTTGAGAGGGTTAGCTCCTGTTGCTTAGTAACGGTCGGTTCAGGAGGTCAGACGTGGTTCACTCCCACTGCTTACCATTGTTGAAGGTTGGATAAAATATTAAATGATACCACACAGAAGAACAACTCTGAAGGTCAAGTGATAAACAAAGTACAAGTAGGAGCTGAAGCTGAGCTGCCTACTGTTTCAGCTGTATTTGAATGTGTTGCTATTAAAGTTAAAGTTTTAAAGTGAAGTGGAAGCTATTTGATTTTAGAAAGCCAGTAATTCAGATGACTCAAATGACGAGAGGATCTTCTGAAACGATCCACTCCAGGGGTTTCTTTAAGTGAGCAGCTAATCCTGTGTTTGTCAAGCTGTGTGTTAATGAGACTGCGGTTATAGGATTAAGTGGTGCCGCTTTAAGTATATATCATGGTGTAATGTGACTAGCGAAGGTACATGCAGTGTTTATCACTGAAACCTTTATTTATTAAAACTCTGTTGCCAAAATATGCAGCATTTGCTGAGGCTTCTTTCAGCCGATGTTTTTACTACATACCTGTAGTCTATTAAAATGTGTCTTAAAGTAAGTCATTCTCATTTATGTTATTTTATTGTGACAAATTAATGATTAAAAACTACAAATGCTGCTTACGTAAGTGACAGTACTACTGGCAGCATGCTGCTTGTTGCAGTAAGAGATTAATCAGCTTTGCTCACTGTTTTCTTTGTTTTTCAGGGTGTTAAAACAGTTAAAATATCTATAGATTATACATTGGATTGAGATCTAGACTTTTACTTGACCATTGTAGAAAAATCATTAAAATTTTTGATAGTTTAACAACACTTTGACCTTGCTTTGAGATTATTTTATAATCTTTTAGATTTTGAGCAATAGATCACCTTGCTTATAGTATTCAATTATATTGCGATATTGTGCATCATGATCAAGTATTATATCATCAAGTACTTAAGCAGGTGTAAATTACCTTAAATTTTTCCTAATCTGTGGATTTTCAGCAGAAATTTTAAGCAGGTTTTTCTGTGCTGTCTTGGTCTGGTATTTGCTGTCCATCCATTCTTTAAATTTGGCAAGATGTCCAGTTTTAACATGATAATCTTAATCTGATTATTTTTTTGAGGGTACTTATAGCTGAACTACTGGATTTCTCAATAAGCAATAAAGATAGATGAGTGTGTGGAACTTTCTGGGTTTTATTACTTGTAGTCTGAGAAAAGTTAATGTAGCTATTTCAGCGTTCAAAGATCCACTTCACCCTCTTAATACATTTTGAACACAGGCACCTAAACCGAATTTGCTGTTATCACTGCATTACTTTAATCTGTCTGTGCCAAGTGTGTCCGAAAGTTATGAGCTTTTTTCCTTTTAAACTGAAGAGTAAATTGCTTTTTACACTTTCTGAACTTTAAATGAACACCATATCCATACATAAATGCGTTCAGTGGGAAGTAGTGTTGGGACACTTGTGCACTCTTAGTTACTTCAACAAAAGCAGGATTAACTCTTATTAATACACTTGATTAAGAAGAAACAGTAAATATTGTACAGAAAAAGCTTTCACTGTTTGAGACAGAATCATTCTTCATTATTGTTCTACAGGGGATCCACTTCATTTTACTCTTGTTTTATTAGTTTGTAAGTAAATATCAGTATCCTGTTGTTTCTCAATATTTTTTTCTTTTGCAGTGCTGTATTGATTTTTCAAAAACATAATACAGATTTTTAATTATTAGTTTAATTGTAAAGTTTGGTGTTGTAATTTTTCTAAACTTGATGGTATGTTTTTCATGCTGTGACAGTTCACCTAATAATAGATTAAAAAAAAAACGCAATATAGTGCCTTGCATACTGCATCACAATATATTATGGTTTGTTGAATCATGACCCCTGTGTCGTGATGTCCATCACCAAGTTCTTACCAATTTGATAGCTCTATTTTTTTTATTTTTTTATTTAATTTTGTTCTTGTCTTTAAGAACCAAGACTCTCATTTTAGCATCTGTTCATCCTTTACATAGAAAAATATATATATTTACTGTTTTATTAATGTTTAAAATAAGCATATTACAATGCTTAGGACACAAATGTCTCAACTAATAATTGATTGACGCTAGTTAACACATTATTTATCTTCAATACTCAATTCATTGTCATTTACATTCTCATACAATTTAGTCATGTGTATTATTGTCTTAATGAGTGTCAATTAATAATTAGTCTGTACTTTAATTAACCATTTAACAATGTTTGTTTATTTTTGTTGTTAGTACTGTTAACTGTAACTTATTGAAATCAGATTGTAACATATTTGTGTTACCCAACATGTCAGATGTTACCAATGTTTTCCCTGTACAAATGTATACAGGACCATCTCTATGTAACGTCTCTTGTGTTTTAGTAAGTGTGTCTTTTACTGCTTTTAATATGCAGTACACTGTAAATTTATAGTATTATAGTATAGTATTCTCCCCACTCCCTATAATCAGGGTAAAATGATGATCCCTGTATGTGTGGTGATACCGGTGGGAACTGGGAGGGAGGACAAGACGTACAATAGGAGCATAAGAGCAGTGAAGCTTAGAAACGTTGTCAAAAAGAAGATCAGATTTATTTTCACAAGTCTGTTACACCCTTACAAAGGCTATCTGTTCTCTCTGTGTCTGCAGGCTGCAGAATCTGGCATTGTGAAGATTAAGACCATTGCTGCAAGAAATACAGACATCCTTGCTGGTAGGACTGTTTATTATGGCTTGCTTTGGCTTAAATGTATAATTGTTCTTTGCATGTCCACAAGGTGTTCCTCAACACCAATAAAAGCTGCTATTTAATAGTCTTTAAAGTCCATAAAGCTTCAATGATGTTAGAAATTATAAAGGAAATAATTTGTCACAAGAAGTCTTACTGACAAAAAAATAATGCACCCTAAACTGTTTCTTATTAGATATGTTTAGTCACTAGGTCTTGCCACAAAAGGGCCTAGAAGTGCTTCCCCTGCTGCCCTATAAAAAACTCTCAGAAGCCATTTTTGGGTAGTGTACCTCTTTGTGAGAGATCTTCTACTGCTAGAAATGCCTTTATGATGCGCCCAAAGACATTTTGCCATGTTGACAGAATTTAAGAGGAGAGGAGCAGAACTAGGAGACACGGTAATGCTCGTCCACACACACCATGAGTTTCTGAGGAATGATACTGCTAGATTACAACACTTCCTTGGCCTGCCTGGTCGCCCGATTTATGTCTAATCAAGCAGTTATAGGACCAGCTGGGTGTCAGGTTCAGCTTCTGCAGCATCTGAGGGCAATGTGTCGCAGGATAACATGTATGCCTTCATGCCCATCCATATCTCATCTTGTATCTATAATAGAGGCAGCCCATTTGTACAGTTTTCCAAATAAATATATTCTTTAACGTCTAATTTTGTGATTACACATCATCATTACATTCATACATTAACTGCTTATTTATGTTTTTTTTTTTTTTTGTCATTGTGTGAAATATGTATCCAATCCAATATTATATTTTTCATAATTTCAAAGCAGAATTTATTGAAAATGATGCTAACTGTGTATTCTGTCTCTCCTCAGCTCTGAAAGAGAATAGCTCGGAGGTGGTGCAGCCGTTTCTTATGGGCTGTGGCACCAAAGAGCCCAAAATCACCCAACTATGTCTGGCTGCCATCCAGAGACTCATGTCCCACGAGGTGGTGTCAGAGGTACGTACTGCCTTACACACTCTAAAACCCTTCTAAACTCATGTACATGTGGCTGCAGTTGCTAATCATGAACATTTTATTTTGCCTAGAAGTGTGCCATATTGTATCATACACAATAATACCTTGATAATGTATTATTTATTTGTTTTTTATTATTATTAGTTCATACAAAGCAGAGTTAGTTAAGTTAGAGCTGGACACTATATCAATAGTTTTTACAGTAAAATAGTACAATTGTCTTATTGTAACAACAATATTCATATCGAGGATATCATCACTGCTTATAGAACACTGACCCGACTGTACATTTTACTACAGTTAGTGTAAAAAAAAAAAAAAAAAAAAAACCTTGCAAACTAAATTATGTACAGTAAAAAAGTAATAAAAATCAGTGTACTATTTAGTACAGAGTATTTAAATAGGAAAATCTGCCCTCTCTGGTGAGAATGGGTAATTGCACCGAGCATGCGGAAGAATCACTTTAAACTAGGCAGGTGTGATGAGATCTCCTTTCAGAGCGGATGTATCCGATTCCAGGTTCAGTCAGAGAGAGAGGGAGAGAGCGCGCTCAGTCAGAAACTTCACTTCTTCGTTTCTTTGTTTTTATTATGAGTGAATGAGCGGCTGAGCTCTGAGTTTCCCCTTCTGAAGTCTCCATTGCTCCACCAGCCGCTTGCATTCATTAAAACTGAACCGGATCCTCTTTTAGAGGCTGTACATGTGACGTAAATATGTAAAGACGTGTGACGTGGCTAGAAAAACTAAAAAAATCTCAAAAAGTGACCCATATGTAACGCATATATTAGGCTTAGCAGGGATGGTCGTTCCAGCACACTGATAACATTAAACACAATATTTTATCCCTTCTCCACTCAAAAATGCTTACAAAATAATACAGACACCTTAAATTATATGATATAAAGTTTTACTATATTGTCCAGCTCTATTAGTGTGTGATCCAAGTAGAGCTTGGAGTTCTGGTAAAAACATTAGGTCACAATATTTAATATATTTTTTATGATGCACAATATGCGTCCCAATGCAAAATGCATCAACAGGGGCAGATTCTTAAAAACTGCTATTTAAATACTCTCTCATGCACAGTGAAGTTATTTTTTATTATTATTATTATTATTTTTATTTTTTTTTTTTTACATCATCCAATTAAAAAAACAATAGGCTAAGGTTAGCATTCTTTAAGCACTGATGATATCCTCAGTATGCTTTTAAAATAAATAGCATTGATATGATAAGAAAATGTATCACAATACAAGAAAATATTTTGTCCTATTATTCAGCTGTGCACAGTAATATATTCTTAAAATAAATACAATCTTTTTCAGTTTTGTCATGCAGACCAAGAAAGTTGTTTTCTCAAAAACACACTGAAATTTTCTGATACTATGTTAGGGCTTTTTCAGCCAGCCCTAATTTGGACATACCGCTCCAGATCAGATTTGGGCCACTGGTTTATATAAACATTTCCAAAAGTTGTTCTGCAGCACTGTTCTGTCTGACTTCACAAAAATAATTAGGCTTATAGTAATTAAGAAGGAAAGAATGGTTTTGGAATTGGGTAACTCGTGTTTTCATCCTGGTTTCTCCAGAGCATAGCTTAAAATACCTCTAATACCAAAAGGCTTTGCAGGCATTATGCCTCTCGGAACGGCTCTCAAGTAATACTGTAGCCCACAACAGGACTAGGGACATAAATAGCTTTGGGTGGAGTACTGCAAACCAACAGTTTTTGTAGACGTGTTGAATTCCAAGTTCTGTCACTAGGGATCTGTTTTGACGCTTTTCTTTAATTAAATTAGATTAGATTGGCTTAGATTCTGTTTTTGTCAATAAGTGAAAGTACAAACCAGTGATTTGCAGTGAGCATTTAAAGTAGGGAACTTTATAAATAAGTGAAAAATATATGTGCAACCAAAAAAGGTTTACACCTTAATTTGTGTGTGTGTATGTGTGTGTGTGGTATACTAGTGTTTTTAACACGTTAGCGCATGTGATTTATAAGGAAATTTTAGCACGGTAATTTATTTTAGCGAAAATTAATCACATGACCAAGTTTACACAGCCTGGTGACTGATTACTGGTGACTGATTTTTTAAAAGAGAGAACTCTTTATTACTCTCTTATCTCTTTTTTTTCTCTCTCTTCACACACACACACACACACACACTAGGGGTGGACGATATGTATGGCCCTAAATTAATATCACAATATTTAATGGTATTTTCGTGATAACAATGCTCTGGTGATATAAAAACATTGAACTAAAAAAATATTTTAAGAATGCACTACTGAAACAAAATAAAAAATACATTTTATTATTGCATACAATATGATTCCAGGATTAAAGTAAAATGAATCATAACTGGACATATATAATCTGTTTCTAGTAGATACAGTGAGTCCAAGAAGTATTTGATCCCTTGCTGATTTTCTTTGTTTGCCCACTAATAAAGACACTATCCTTCTGCACTTTTAATGGTAGATATATTCTAACATGGAGAGACAGAATATCAAGACAAAAATCCAGAATATAATTTTAAAGAATATATTTTAATTAGTTTGTATTTCAATGAGGAAAATAAGTATTTGATCCCTCTTGCCAAACACACTCAATACTTAGTGGCAAAGCCTTTGTTTGCAAGCACAGCGGTGAGACGTTTGTTGTAGTTAACCACAAGTTTAGCACACACACCAGGGGGAATTTTGGCCCACTCTTCTTTGCAGATCCTCTCTAAATCATGAAGGTTGGTGGGCTGTCGCTTGGCAACTCTGACCTTCAGCTCCCTCCATAGATTTTCGATCGGATTGAGGTCTGGCGACTGGCTGGGCCACTCCATGACCTTAATGTGATTTTTCTTGAGCCAATCCTTTGTTGCCTTTGCTGTATGTTTAGGGTCGTTATCATGTTGGAAGACCCAACCACGGCCCATTTTCAGATCCCTGGCAGAGGGGAGGAGGTTGTCCCTCAGGATTGTGCGGTACATGGCTCCATCCATCTTCCCAGTGATGCGGTGAAGTAGCCCTGTACCCTTGGCAGAGAAACACCCCCAAAACATTATGCTTCCACCTCCATGCTTGACGGTGGGCACAGTGTTCTTGGGGTCATAGGCAGCATTTTTCTTCCTCCACACATGGCGGGTGGAGTTGAGGCCAAAAAGTTCAATTTTGGTCTCGTCTGACCACAAAACCTTCTCCCAATAACTTGGTTCATCTTTCAAATGATCATTGGCATACTTGAGGCGCGCCTGCACATGTGCTCTCTTCAGCAGGGGTACCTTTCGGGCACTGCAGGATGTGAATCCATTGTTGCGCAAAGTGTTGCCAATTGTTTCCTTGCAAACTGTGGTCCCAGCTGCCTTCAGGTCATTTGCTAACTCCTGTCGAGTGGTTGCAGGACGATTTCTGACCGTTCTCAGCATCATTGCCACCCCACGAGGCGAAATCTTCTTTGGAGCACCGGGCCGAGGTCTGTTGATTGTCATGTTATACACTTTAAACTTTCTGATAATTGCACCAATAGTTGTTACTTTCACATCCAACACCTTACTAATCTTTTTGTAGCCCATTCCAGCTTTGTGAAGGTCAACAATTCTGACTCTGAGGTCCTGTGACAGCTCTTTGGTTTTACCCATGTTGGAGACTTGAAATCTGTGTGATCTGTCTGATTCTGTGGACAGGTGTTTTTCACAGAAGTGATTAGTGAGAACAGGTGGCTTCAGGTCAGGTAACAAGTTGATTGGGAGTGTCTAACTGGTCTGTAAAAGCCAGAACTGCTAATGAATACTAAGGGATCAAATACTTATTTCACTCCATAAAATACAAATCAATTAATATATATTCCTTAGATTTATTTTCTGGATTTTCTTGTTAATATTCTGTCTCTCCATGTAAGAATACATCTACCATTAAAAGTATAGAATGATCATGTCTTTATTAGTGGGCCAATGAAGAAAATCAGCAAGGGATCAAATACTTCTTGGACTCACTGTATATAATAGGAAATAAGAACAGTGTGAATTTTTCTTTTGCGGAAAACAGGAAAAACAGTAGAATCCTGATGTGATCATTAGGGGTGGGTGATATGGGACAATATTTCATGGTGTAATATTGTTCACGGTATTCAAAAAGGTTGGTGATATTATTGCGTATGATACAATATGGCAAAATGGATTTTAATATACCGCTACACTAGTGTTTATTCCCCCCATTAACACTTTAAACTCAGTAATTCAGTATCAAATTTATATAAAATTATATAATTTATATAAATTATATAAATATTATAAAAGTAAAAAAGGCTCTAGTCTGCCAGGTATACTACACTACACACTACACTATACTACACTCCCAAACATACAAGGATATTCCAGTTTAAAAAAAAGATTATGGTTTTAATTATGATTAATTACAGAATATTTTTCTGATTAATACAATTAATATTTTAAGCAATTTGAAAATATTATTTTTTCTACAGTTAAATTCCAGTTATTATCAGCTTATTCTTAAGGAGAAGATGTAGAGATGAACAGGAGATAATAGTGTGGATACATATCAGACTATTTATAATAATAATAGTAATAATAATATGTATTGTATAGAATTGTGTAGTTTAATAATAATGTAACCTGTAAGATGTAGGTTGAGGGAAGTGAAGATGAAACACTTGAACCTAAAGACTTTAGGTTATGGTAACTTAACAGCTTTTGATTAGGTGCAGACAGTTTTGTAAAGTAGTTTTACATGTAGCTGTCAACTGTCTCGACTGTTCATTAAATGAAGAATAGGTATTAATTGCATTCCTTAGATTTTTTATTTAGTAAAGCTTTGCTTTAAATGTACATTATATCAAAGCACCCTTTGAACACAGAGGCTTGTTTTGCTTAGAATGTTAAGCAATGTGAGTTAGTTAAAGCCTTCTGAGGAAGAGTGTGTGATTCTTAAGTCTGTTTCATGTTGCTTAGGATACTGAAGTGATTGTATTCACACCAAGCTCAGCAACGTGTATTCATGTGCTAGTTTACCTGAAAGGAACACACAGCTGAGTGAATAATTATCAGATCGTTGTTTTTTTAAAACTCTGGGTGAAAAGTAACTTTGTATATTGTTTCTGCTAGGTAAAAAAGGAGGCAACCTTTTCTTTTATTTTGGTACATTTTGGTTGATCAATTTACTGTAATTGAATGGAGCCAAAAAGGAAAATTTTGGATTTTATGTCTATATGTACATGCATCATTTACAAATCATTGAAATAAGGATCACATATAAATGCAATGAACTGAATGAATCTTCTAAAACAAGACTGAATTATTGTTCACTTTAAATCTTATCTACCTATAGCAATATTTTTTCATCAGTTGCATCACATATCTCTATTATCTAGATATATAATATCTATAATATTTCTTGGATCTTGAAATGTAATCATAACACAGAAAATGTCTTTGGCTTCAGTGTGAAATGTTGTAAATGTTTGTGTGTGTGTTTTCAGGCTGCAGCAGGAAACATTATTAATATGTTGTGGCAGTTGATGGAAAATGGCCTGGAAGAGCTGAAGCTTCTACAGACTGTTCTTGTACTGCTCACAACCAACACAGTAGTGCACGATGAAGTCCTCTCAAAGGTAATACTTCCACACAAGATTATAACACTAATATTGGTGTAACTCTAATATTAATTAATATACATTGTTTGACTAACTACCTTTGGGTTAAGGGGAAATTGTTTTTTTTTTTTTTTTTTTTTCCATTTCTTTGCAAATGTCGTAGCATTTAGAATTAGTGAATGGTATTGTAATTTTAATATCTTCTCAGCATTATCTCAGTTAGCATTCTACATGCTCTATATTGCGAAGTATTCACTCATCTGCCTTTGAACACTCATGAATTGAGAGACATCCCATTTGTAATACGATGGTGTAATACGATGGTGTAATATGATGGTGGCTCACCCTTTGCAGCTTTAACAGGTTTAGGAGTGTGTTTAGGAATTTTTGGCCAGAAATGCTTTTTTTGAGGTCAGACATCAACTAGTGTGGGGTTTTGGCTTTCCCCAAACTGTTGCTGCAAAGTACGAGTATGAGTATGGTTATGAAATTGTCCAAAATCTCCTGGTATGCTGAAGCATTTGGTGTTTCTTGCACTGGAATTAAGAGGCCGAGCCCAACTCCTGATAAACAGCTCAACACCATGATCCCCCCTCCACCAAACTTTACACTTTGGCATACGTCAAACCCAGACTCGTCCATTGGATTGTCAGATCCGTTGGATTGCACCGTTTGTCACTCGAGAGAACATGTCTCCTCTGCTGGCATATTTAGTAGTGAGGATATTTCTTGACTGGATGTGTTTCACAGGTCATATTGTATCACAGTACCACGCTGAAATTCACTGAGCTTCTGATAGCGTCTTATTCTTTCACTAATGTTTGTAGAAACAGTGGATGAGTAAATACTTTTTAGCAGTGGTGTGCAGTGAGGCTCTTCTAACAATACAGAGAAAGGGTGACAATAGGTGCATGTAAATAATTACATAATTTTTAATCAAGAAATATATATTATAGTCATTGCATATAAGCATAGATTTTGTAAATTAACTAAAATAAAAAACAGAAACTAATTCAAAGCATTAGTCTGTGTTTTTCAGTTGCAACAGGAGTTTTATCTGACTGACAGCGATACTGACCAATCAAAGCTTTTTAAAATGGCTTCTGCCCCCGCGTGTCTCCGTGCCCCTTCTCCTGATTTTGAGAAGGGTGTAGTAATGAATCGCAGGACAATCTAACCAATCAGATTCATGATTTTCACTATGGGGGCGGGGCCATGGCTGCCTAACCCCTTCTCAGCGCTGTGCCGAAGGGGCTACGCGTTGCTTGGTGTAAAACGGACAGCATGCTGGATTAGTTTAATAGTTAACTAACTATCATGGAATTGCAACGGTAAATGAGACAAATATTGTGGTGAGTTTTTGTGTGTGCTTAATGTTTTGGCTGACCTGGCAGAAGGGGTACCCACTATATTAACTGCACGCCGCTGCTTTTTATCAATATAGTGTAGATAACAAACTGTATACTAAAGATGCCAAAGGCCCAATTCGCACTCCTCAAAAGTATAAGATAAGAACGTTCCACACACACAAACATACACACATATACACACACATATATATATGTGTGTGTATATGTGTGTATGTTTGTGTGTGTGTGTGTGTGTGTGGAACGTTCTTATCTTATATATATATATATATATATATATATACATACATATATATATATATATATATATGTATGTATATATATATATGTATAATTTTTGTTTGCAGTTTACTTTTATGTTCAGGTGGAGATGGGTTGAATTCCTAATCGTCTGCGATTATTTATTAAGATGTTAGCTGATGCAACATTCTGAAACTGCAGTTACACTTGGTTGCTCGAGGCTAGTCTGTTAAACGAGACAAAATTGATTTCACCACAGTCTGCTGAAAACAGAGGGAACACAGAGAAATGACTTATTGTTTCTTTTAACAATGACAGTCAGTAGTCAGTACCCATCGGCAAGCTTGCATTCCGTCTCAGTGAAGGCTAATTAGATTTCTAAATGGGTTTGATTGGTTTGATCTCACTCTGAGCCCAAACATGAAGGTTGTTCTTTTTTATAAAAAGAAGTTTACAAGCAGTACTTTCATGCTCTGCAGGCATGTTCTGTTCGGTGGTATATCTTCAGCTTCATGATTAAAGATTTCATGGATTCAGCTGCATGAAAATAAGTTATTTTCGCTTCACAAAACTAATTATAACTGAGTTGCAGTCAATCTTACAGGTTACATTCAGAGCAAATGAGGTGATTCTAACCAATTTATTGCATTTAATTCATTTTCTCTGGTTATTTTTCAGGCGATCGTGCTGTGTTTTCGTCTCCACTTCACTAAAGACAACATCACCAACAACACAGCAGCAGCTACAGTCAGACAGGTCGTCACTGTGGTGTTTGAGAGGATGGTTGCAGAGGATGAAAAATTTAAAGGTATGAAATAGATATATAAGTATTAGTTAAAAAAAAAAAAAAACTAAGAATAACAGCGTTTTTTGTGTTGTACTATGTCAATTAGCAACAAATTTTGGCTTTTGCTGCAACAAAAGACATACTAGAGCTATACAATATATTTTTTTATGATTCGTGACATACATATGCTTAATAGCTGCAGACACACAATGTTTTGTGTGATATCATGATCATGCAATCGTTTACTTTGGGAAATTTTCATGAGAAGTTCTATATTTTATAACATTTGGGGAAAAAAAGACCACAGTTTCCGAATCAGTTTGTATGATTTTGCTATTTATAGGTATATGTATAAATAAAATGAATGTTTATTTTATAAACTACGGACAACATTTCTCCCAAATTCCAAATAAAAATATTTAGAGCATTTATTTGCAGAAAATGAGAAATGGCTGAAATAAGAAAAAGATGCAGAGCTTTCAGACCTCAAATAATGCAAAGAAAACAAGTTCATATTCATAAAGTTTTAAAAGATCAGAAATCAATATTTGGTGAAATAACACTGGATTTTAATCACAGTTTTCATGCATCTTGGCATGTTCTCCTCCACCAGTGTTACACACTGCTTTTGGATAACTTTATGCCACTCCTGGTGCAAAACTTCAAGCAGTTCAGCTTGGTTTAATGGTTGTGATCGTCCATCTTTCTCTTGATTATATTTCAGAGGTTTTTAGTTTGGTAAAAGCAAAGAAACTTATTATTTTTAAGTGGTCTATTTTTTTCAGAGCTGTGTATCACAGAGCAACAGAATATTTCAATTACATAAAATCATCATAGACATGGATGTCATTCCAATTTAGTTCTTTTAGTGAGTTCCTTTTTTATTATTTAATAGTTTGTGTCTTTATGTAAGGAAGGTTTCTGAAATCAACTTAAGGTCTAAATTCTATAAATAGTATCTATATATAAATGCACCCACTTCTCAAAAGAGCAGAATTAGGGTTTGGATCAGAAACAAGCTGCAGCTGACCTTAGGAGCTTTTTGTAACCTTCTGGATAAAAAAAAAAACATTATGGTCAGATATTAAAACATTTATAAACTGTTGGTGGTGTTAGGTATATGGTTTTGAGCTGTTTTGTTTGGATAAAAAAATTGATGAAATTATGAGAAAGGAAAATATTTTATTTTTGCGACATGCATATTTTTTTTTGTTTCGGAAGAAAAGAACAATTCGTAAAATTAATTGAAAGCCCAGTATTGATGTGACATTTACCCTGTTCTACTAAACAGAGCTGAGCAGTAGGATCAGTGACCACAGTTTTTCCTCTCAGAAAGTGTGAATCAGTTAAGATGTGATTTTTAATCCCATCTTATCTCAGAGAACATGCGTTATTTATCTAATCGTATTCTCATCTCCTGTTTTCCCGGTCAGGCATGGCAGAGCAGCCTCCCGCTGTGCAGGGCAACAGTAACCGCAGGTCTGTGAGCACTCTCAGACCGAGTGCTAAAGACGCCTACATGCTGTTTCAGGTACAGTTGTAACCCATCAGTTTTCATATGTCAGTTTATAATAGTTCTTATATTTGTTTAGCAGGCTTTTTCTTTACAGATTTCTAATTAGTGGATTTAGTGTGTTTTTTTCAGTCAGAGTTTAAATGCTTGTATTTCTTGGCATGTCTGACAATTATAGAGTCTAATGTTTTTCATACACTCTTAAAAATAGAGATTCAAAGGCTTCTTTGAGAGATGCTATAGAACAAACCTAGGCATTTTATGGCCAACGAAACACACCCAGCCCTTTACAATTGCATACTCTGCCTTTTTCGTATCCACCTCAGGAACTATCCTGAACCCCTGCTACAGGATAACTCTTTTATTTTACATTAAAAAACATTAAAATAGATTATTAAATGAGTGGAAAGAAACTTTAAAATTGTAAAGAACCACTAAGCCACATCTTTAAAGCTTTAAAAAGGTTCTTCTGTTGGGCTGTATATTAATAAGAACTTGCCAATGATGATGCCAATTGCAATATTGTAAGCAGGTTGAAAAAACACAAATAAATCTAAATAAATACAGGTTAACCACTGTCTACTATCAATTTAAATATGTCTAAACCAAATTTAAACTAATAATCAAAAATTTATACAGTATTGTAAAATAAAATATTACAATACTTCAATTTACCGTATTTTTCACTGTAAGGTGCACCACATTAAAAGGCGCACTATTAATGAACGTTTATTTTCTGGTCTATTTTCATACATAAGGCACATTTTAAGTGACACAGTAAGGAACTTCTAATTTAGCAGGTTATGCTGCTGAGTGGAAGTGGGGGTAGCTAACTAAGTTAAGTAAATCTAAATTAAGTAAACAAAACAATTTAAAAAAAGACTTCCTTTTAAATTCAAACGAGCATTGGATGTTAATCTCCACTTTTTTTTCTCCTGAAAACTGTTTATTTGGGTGGGTAAACGCTTCCGTTTATTTGCAGTAAGACTAGATTCCTGAATTTAAAGCTAAAGCATTAGCATTAACGGCTAACCTTTAGCAGCAAATACTAATGCTGGTCCAGCAGTGCTAGCTGGGGTTAGCAGCAGGCTACAGGTCGATAACACTCACCTTTGAAAGGGGAAATAGCAGTTAGCAGCTAATGCTAATGCATCTCCAGTCTCGGTGCCGGAGAACGAAACTAAAACTCCTGTAGAACGCTGTACGCTGACTTTACTTTTCCTAAACAACCTGACTGGAAAAATTCATACATAAGATACACTGTATTATAAGGTGCAATGTTGATTTCTGGGAAAATTAAAGGATTTTAAGTGCACCTTACAGTGCAAAAAATATATTACCAATATTTCCTACATCTGTTCTTCATACTTTTATATTCTTCTATTTATGGAACCGAAATTGTTTCCAAATCCTGGTTATGAATATCCTGCACCTTTTCTTGGTTTGCCTGCGTTAACACACCCACTGATAAATATACAAACTAAACAAACAAACACAAATTCTTGTTGTGACTTAAGTATCTTTGGAGAAAGGAAAGCAAGAGAGCTATGGAGGGCAGGATGGGTCCAGGACCAGGTTTGAAAAACAATGTTCTATAGAATCTCTTGTAGAAAACATTTGAAGCACTATTATTTCAAGAGTGTTCAATTACAATGTTAGTTTTCTTTGCAAGATCTGTAGTTTGAACCCATCTTTGTTCTTAAATCGCTTATCTCCTGTGTGATGTAGGACTTGTGTCAGTTAGTGAATGCTGATGCCCCCTACTGGTTGGTGGGTATGACTGAAATGACTCGGACTTTTGGACTGGAGCTGCTGGAATCGGTTTTAAATGATTTTCCCGGAGTCTTTCTACAGGTGTGTTAACTCCAGTATTTCACACAGTTCCACACTGACATAATTTGGATGCATTGCCATATATTTGAAATGACATTACTAGTCAGATTCTTTTATTTTCTCCACAAGAAATTGTTCCATTGCTGTGATTATTTTGTTTAGTAGTGATAAAAACCCACAGGTGAATTTGGACACATTTTCATTAACACACATTAGAACTGATCACATAAACAAGCACCTGAGAAGCTGAGCTGTGTTTTAAAGCTCTGTATACCCAAAAAGTGAGTGCTAAAATTTAAAAGTTTGTCAAATATTGTCTAGTAAGGTGGGCGATATGGCCCTAAAATAATATCACAATATTTTACGTTATTTTCACGATAAGGATACTCTTGGCGATATGACAAAACACTGAGTTAAATAACTTATTTCAAGAATACACAACAGTAACAAAATGAAATTTTAATTTTATGATTGCATAGGTATGACACACCCCTAACTGAGAATTTTATTAGATTTGTAACAGAAGTCAGTGATATAGAATGTCATGATCCTGATAATGCACTCCAAATATCTCCAAATATCCAGGATTAAAGTAAAATAAATGATACTGGACAGTTATAATCTGTCTATAGTAGACATATAATGAGAAAGGAGAACAGTGTGATTTTTTTTTCTCACAAAAGTAGTCCCTGATGTGATAATTAGGGGTGGGTGATAGCACGATATTTCAGGGTATAATATCGTTCAAGATATTCAAAAATGTCTGTGATTTTATTGCATACAATACAATATTGCACACCCCTAGAGTGTAGTATAGTACAATTTGGTTTATGTAACAATGTTTTATCTTTCCTTTTTTTACTATTATTATTATTTTTAATTTTTTTTATTTTTTTTTTTATGAGCCTCCCATTGACAAAACTACCTGGGAAAATATGGGAAATTCACGTTCAATAACTGTATCACAATCTGTAACTGTATCATGCATTTTAGTCCACATTCAGCTCAAGTGGCCAGTGAGCTATGGTGTTTACTATAAATTACGTGTGATCTATGATTCCTGACTGCTCTTTAACCTTTATATTCTTTTAACCTCTCTCCCCTCAGCACCAGGAGTTCAGTTTCCTGCTGAAGGAGCGTGTGTGTCCTCTTGTGATAAAGCTCTTCTCTCCTAACATCAAGTTTCGTCAGGGAAGCAGCAGCAGCAGCGCTGCATCTCCCGCCCCTGTCGAGAAGCCCTATTTCCCCATCTGCATGCGTCTGCTTCGTGTCGTCTCTGTGCTCATCAAGCACTTCTACAGCCTGCTGGTGAGGCCGCCATTCACACTCCTTCATTAAACCTCTCTTAGGCCTCACTAAACACACAGCCAAATGGGACAACTGGGGGTATTTCACATCGCTGTGTTCAGACTGCCAGCACAAGTACAATTTTTGGCATTTCTAGACTGCATCTAGATTAGGGGTGGGAATCACGGGGCATCTCACAATGCAACATTTTATAATACATTGCACACAAAAATAACATGATACTCTGATATTCTGAGCCCACCCTATAGTGACTTAGATCAACATTTGCGGAATTTTAATCACAAATAAACATTTTTTTCTGTACCTCTGTTTATTATTAGTTACATCCAAGTTAAGGTTACTTTACAACCTAAACATTTTACTCTACATTACATTTACTGTTGTTAGAAAAAGAATATGCCTGCAATGTCTGAATTATATACATATATAACAATCAGTTATCACCTAATCTTTAAAATATAACAGATTTGGTAATTATTATTATTATTATTATTATTATTATTATTATTATTATTATGTATTGGCATGTCAATTCTGTTGTAAATTTACATTTTGTCCACAAAAACTCAGTAGCGTTGTGTTCTATGTTTTTAATTTTTCTACTGAAAGCACTTCTTACGATGGGGTTCTTTTATTAAAAGAATGTAACTTTACATTTTAAGATTTTAAATTTTAAATTTGAAAATGAAATATTTATTAGCTGATCAGGTACATCAGGACAAGTTGAACATTACATATTTTTTTTTCTTAAACCTTGACTGCTTGTCTTGCTAATTCAATATCAGAAATAATGGATTTAATGGTGCGGTTTCTCAAAACAACCAGTATTTTTTGTCTCACGTTAACGCTATTAATTTAATTAGTATCAGTATATGGAGTAATGAAGCAGTAACTTTAGTCAGTAACATTGAAATCGAGTCTTGGGGAGTCTAGAGCACCTATGTTTTAATAAAAATATTTAATATTTAATGCCCATATCATATTTTTGATACCAGACACCACATAAAACCTGATTTTTGCTAATCAAATCTAAACCACATTTATAGGTGGTTTGAATATATCTGATATATGCAGATTGGGCTTAGTCAAAATTTCAGTGTGTCTTTTGCATCACTTACAATAGGACAAACAGCAACCTAATAAAATCCAGAGAGATCCAAGTTTGTCCATTGGGGTCATTCTAATCATGCTGGTTAACCAAATTGGTGGTGCTGGTAATGCCAGTCCATGCAACCGAATAATGAATGTTGAGCTTATTTAGGTTGATCATGGAGACCAGCTAAACCAGCAAACTCTAATGAAAACTTACTATATGCTGGTCAAGAGCTAAACTGGTCTATCTTGACATGATCAGTTGTTTTTTGCAAGTTGCTAATTTTCATTTGTTTCGTGTTTATCATGTTTTTTTATACTTTAATGAAAAAGAGGTAGCGCTTAGTGCAGTTAGCGGCTAATGCTAATGTTGCTCCTGCAGTGCTAGTCAGGGTTAGCAGCAGGCTACTGGCCGATAAATCTCACCTCTGAACGACGAAAGAGTTAGCGCTTAGCGCGGTTAGCCGCTAATGCTAAAATTGCTCCAGCCAAGAATCTGGACTAAACTGAACTAAAACTCCTGTATATAAAATTCATACATAAGGTGCACAGTTTAGATTATAAGGCGCACTGACGATTTTTGGAAAAATGAAAGGATTTTAATTGATTTCTATAGTACGAAAAATAAGTACTTGAATCTGTTCCTATGTAATCTGGTGTTTAGATGGGCCGATCAGTGTTTTGTGGCAAATTGCTGATTGTCTTGATATCGATCCATATCGATCAAGGATGGGCCTGATGCCACATTACCTTGGACCACCCCTAAAGAAACACTGGAAACCTTAGCTGTCTTTAAAGAAGCAAAGAGGCTTTACTCATTCAGAAGCGATAAATAAATATTCAACACTTGTTTGCTCAGACTTAAAGACATTCTGAAACTCCATCTAAGAGAGCCTGTGAATCCTCTGTAGCTACAACACCGTTGTGCTTGAAGAGGAAACTCAACTAAAAAGAGCTGCTTATCCAGCACTAAAAACGCTCATTATTTTGAACGTGATTGATTAAATGTGGTCTGTAGATTTTGCTGTTTTGTGCGGCTGAAGCAGTGCTTTATCTCTGGAGTTTCATCTAGCAGTTGAATAAGAAACTGCAGCTTTTTGTGACTGAGCATCCACAACAGTGAGCTACACAGCGAGCTACTTGCACTGCTGTAACATCTGAATGTGAACTGATCAGCTCTCAGGATCAATTTACTGCTGATCGAACTTTCCATGTGTGCTTTAAATAATATACCGTAATTTCCGCACTGTATAGCACACTTAAAATCTTTAAATTTTCCCAAAAATCGGCAGTGCACCTTACAGCTGGAGTAGCATTAGCATTACCTGCTAAACACACTAGCTCTTTCGAAATTCAGAGGCTGCGTGTTGACCGTGTTACAGAAAGCTATGTCGGATGAACCACTAGCTAATATTGGCCTGGCTTACCGGAGCACTCATGGTTCCTCAATGTAGCTTTGTCAGGCGGCATTAGCAGCTAATGGTTAGCCATTAATGTTAATACTCCAGCCTTAATGCTGAAGACATTTGGGCTGGAGAAATTCAGGAATCTAAGCTTACTGTAAATAAATGGAAATGCTTATCTTACCCAAGTAAACAGTTTTTAGAAGACAAACCTGTGTAGATTAACATCCAGCGCTCGTTTTACTTTAAAAGAAAGTTTTTTTATTTTATTTACAGTTTTGTTTACTTAGCTTAGCTTTACTAAACTTAGTTAGCTACTCTCCCCCCAAAATACGGTGTGCAAAATACGGTACTGTCTACAAAGTGTCTTAAACCTTTTCACACTAGTTTATTTGGTCATATAAATAACCACATTAGATTTCTTTGTCTGTGTTGAGTAGATTTTTAACTTTTCTGTTTCACATAACCCACTCTGTGTGCATTCTATAGGTGACGGAGTGTGAGATTTTCTTGTCCCTGCTGGTGAAGTTTCTGGATGGGGAGAAGCCTCAGTGGCTCAGAGCTGTGGCTGTGGAGTCAGTACACAGGCTGTGTGTTCAGCCACATCTATTACGGTGAGGAATGAAACGCACACCAATTATTCTTGCCATCCAGACTTTCTGTGGAGTTGATATGTCTGTATCTGTGCTGGCCCTCATGTGTGTTCTCTTTGTTCTGTGCTGTGTGTAGGTCTTTCTGTCAGTCGTATGACATGAAGCAGCACTCCACCAAAGTGTTCAGAGACATCGTCAATGCCCTGGGCTCCTTCATCCAGTCCCTCTTCATTGTACCCAGTGTGGGAAATGTCTCCTCTACCAACACACCCACAGGTCTCCCTCACTAACATCTGCATACATTTGTTATTTATAGGTCAATAATATTATATTTTCATTTTTTTGAAAGCTCTGTTGGTTTTATACAGCTTAAAACTTGAGCGCCAGGCTATATCCGAAGTAAAATGATGTACATCAATTTGTTTCCATACATTTCTGGACATGTTGGGAAATCCTGAACCATCCCTAAAAGTGAAAGAAACATGTGGACTGATGGATTAAATTAATATTACAGGATTTGGCACAAATATGACTTTGGTCACACAGGATTGCACATTGTTGTTTAGTCCAGTTCACTACACTGCACCAAGGCTGTAGTAGCAATAAAAAGGTTGCTGTTCTTATTACAAGTCATTAGGTGATTCTGAAGCTAATGTATTTAAAGATAAAAATGCTACATGGTTTTGCTTTAAGGTCATCACAAAGAAAAACATTGTGTTTATATGTTACATTGTAAATGTTTTTTTTATATATATATATATATGTCGTCACTGCAGTTGAGTTTAGAAAGTAAGAAACTTTTCATTTATTCTGAAATGTGCTGCAGCTTTTACTACCTCTCCCTCTCTATTGCGCTCTCTCACAAACTTTTCTGAGCAGATTAAAAAGATTCTAAATAAACAAGCATTAAAACTTCCCTGAGACATTTTAATAAAGTGATAATGCCAGGTATATCACACTACATAACTGTCTCTCCTCCCAAAAATAGAGGGGAATATCAGCATTTTTTAGCAATTGACATTATTAATATGAATATAATTCCTCTTTGCCAATCTTACATTCATTATGTATGTTTAAATCTCTGCTAAAATAGTATGAAGAAAAAAAGTGACAATCAAGACTCAATACAGACTGTTGCTGTGATAAATCTAATAAATGCATTGAATTGATTGACACCACTACATATATTGCTAGTAGTTTTAGCTCATGATGACATTATGTAATAATTTCAAACATACTTTGTGTTCTTTCAAAATGTCAAAAAGGTTAAAGTCATTTTAGACTAAGTTTTGGTAACTGCACTGACTGTTTAAAGAAACGTGCACACATAGTATTTACAGAATTATTTAAAACTTAGTGTATATAGTACCATTAAATGGATCTACTACTGACGTAATTTGTAGACTATAGAATCCTTTTTTCCTAGAATGTATATACGGTATTGGAAACTCTGACTACCTAATTTAGCAGTGCATAGCATACGAGTTTCCTTTTCTATTTCCTCACATCGGTTTTGTTTTTTTTCCTCCTTTGCTATTTTTATTCCCTCTTTCCTCTGCCGTCAGGTGTTTCAGCGTCTAGTGCTCAGGCTTCAGCTCAGGGTGGAGCAGGGGCAGCAGGGAACAGTGGGAGTTTGACCACTCAGGCTGCCTTTGAGTACCGTGGCACCTGGATTCCTCTGATGACCGTCAGCGTGCAGGGCAGTGCCAAGGCCACCTAGTGAGTCTTTTATCCTTTCTAGAAGCACCTGTAGAAACTTAGTGAGGCATGCTGGTTTTCTAATACATGCATTCAGCTGTTTATAGACTTGTGTAAAATTGTAAGTTGCTTGTTAATGTATTTGTACTTTATTGGTTAGTTTTAATTTACAAATGAATCTACACTGAGCAACTCATTCTGATCCTATGCCTCAGTCTGGAGATGCTGGATAAGGTGGAGCCACCCTCCATCCCCGAGGGCTATGCTATGTCTGTGGCCTTCAGTGCCCTGCTGGACCTGGTCCGGGGCATCACTTCCATGATCGAGAGAGAGCTGGCCAAAGAGGAGGAAGAGGCTGCAGCCAGGGAAGGTTCAGAGCCTGATGGCCCAGCTCAGAGCGAGAACACTCCACAGGAACCCCGTAAGTGCCCTTTCTTTACATTTCTGTAAACCACCGGTCTCAGTTTAGGTGTTTCTCTCATAGAAGTTTGCTTCTTTGGTTTTGCACTGAGGGAAAATTAGGCATAAACATGTGTATGTGTTTAATCTGCAGGTGTAAGGAAATATTGATATTGTATCATATTGTGATATTTTGTTTTGCAGTACTGCATCAATTTTCAAAAACAGTATAGATTTTTAATTAATATTGTACATGTTAACACTGCTGTTAGAAGTTTGTATTTAGATTGCACTCTGATTGGATAAAAAGGTAACCTTTATTTAACTTTGTAAAAGTTGTATAAATGTGTTTTTATGCTATTAGTTTTGTTTTTCTCAAATTTGATCAAACAGTCACAATATATCTCTTTGCTTACAGCAGTATTGCAATATATTGTCATATATTGAATCGTAACCCCTGTATCACGTTATGCACAATGCACAGCCCTAGTGTTCTCTGTATAAATGTTACATAGTTTGGATTTTTAATTTGTACCAATATGTGTAGTTTTAGTGTTTTGTGGCAGAATTCTTCAAAACAAACGATCATAAAAACGGTCGCTAGTAGTTTGTCTCAGTAGCTAGCTAGCTAACTTCCCCATCCCACAGTGGGGGTATTGGCGGGCGCGGTGGCGGGAGGGCGCTCTTAAAATGACAAGCAGACATTCAAGTGGGCTGATGTGGGTGAAATCTGTGGACTGACCATTGGGGGCGCTATTAATGATATACCTGTTTGTTAAATAAAAAAAAACAAACGAATAAAAAAAAATAACAGAATAAAGAAGCTAGCAGTTATCTAACAGCCCGTGGCTCTATCAAAAAATCTTTAATAAATTTTTCTGTTTTGGAAAATTAAGTTTCTAAATAAAGAGCATTTTTGAGACGGACAGTCCGATTTTTTTTTTTCATTATAGTTCAACCTCACGGGCCAGATGTTTCTTGCTTGCGGGCCGCATCTGGCCCGCGGGCCGCCTATTGCCGACCTATGCCCTAAAGTAAACTAGTTAACCAGCAGCTAGCTTACGATGCTCCTGATGACGTATTGGGTGCTTAAATGGTTTTTCCAATTCTTTTTTTTTTTTTTTCAATTTTTTATTTTTCCAGTGTGTACACATTTAAGAGGCGTCATTGACAGTTTACATTTTCTCATTCTAAACATTGATTACACATCTGCTCAATTATACACCAAACAAACATGTACAGGACAAATTACTTGGAGGATGCCTTAAATTATAGTAATACATCAAAGAAAACATAAATGAGAGTTCTGAATAGTAATTTATTCTAATTGTGTTTCGATAAAATCTGGTCTTGTAGTCTTCATGTAAGCTGTCCATTTTGACCATAGTTTTGCAAATTTTGGCATCTGAATCCTGATAGCAAATGTAATTTTCTCCATTATGTAAATTTGGTTGACTATATTTATCCATTCTTCCATTACTGGGGGATCTGGTGTACGCCATCTCTTTGTTATGGCTTTCTTACTGGCAATCAAAAAAATATTCCAGAGGTATCTGTTTGATCCTATTACTTGAGGATTGATCTCTCCTAAGAATAAAATATTAAATCTAAAGTTAATTTCCAAGTTCAGTATTTCTTGTAGTGTACTGTGCAAATCAGACCAAAAAGCCCCTAATTTTGGGCAGCCCCAAAATATATGCCAGTGACCGGCCTCCTCACCCCCACACAATCTCCAGCAATCCTGGTTCTCTCCAGGTCTCTGTTTAGGTGTAATAAAAAAACGAGTTACACATTTCCACCCAAATTCCCTCCAATTATGTGCACTAGTGCATTTCCATTGTTGCTCACATATTCTTGGCCACCTTTCATTTGAAATAGATTGACAACTTTCTTTTTCCCATTTTTGTTTAATATATTCAGTAGAATTTCCTGTCAATTCCATTAGTCCTTCATACATTTTAGATATTATTCCTGTCAGAGGCTGAGATTGATATGCCTCAATAAATAGTTTTAATATGCTGTCATCAAATGAATTAATTTTAATTGTTTTATTAAAGTAGTGCCGAATCTGAAGGTAACGGTAAAAGTCTTGATTTTCAAGGGAATATTTTTCTTTTATAGTTTGAAAGTCTTGCAAATTATATTTTACCATGATATTGCAGAACGCTGTAATCCCTTTTAAAGACCAGATTTTAAATCTTGTATCTAGTTTATTTGGTATAAAATCAGTATCATAAGCACACCACCGGATTACTTTCAGAGATTCTTTTAAATTGTATTTTTTTGTCACTTTAACCCATGTAATTAAGGGAGTTTTAATATATGGGTTTTTTATATTTTCAATTTTGTTCTTGGCCAATTCCTGATCCCCCAGTAGTGCCTGGATTGGTGGGTCTTTTATAGTTGAGGCCTCTATGTCTTTCCATCTTGCTGTATAATTGGGGTCACACATATAGATTAGTGGCCTTGTCTGTGAGGCGAGGTAATATTTTTCCAAATTTGGTAATGCCATTCCTCCCACTTTTTTAGGGTGTTGTAAAGTACGGAGTCGAATTCGTGGTTTTCGACCTTGCCATATGTATCTGGAAATAATCTTGTCCCATTCTTTAAAAGTATTTGCAGGGATTCCAATTGGTAATGCTTGAAAAAGATAAAGAAAACGAGGAAGTATGTTCATTTTAATGGATTCCACCCTAGAAATAAGGCCAAGAAATGGAATCACATCCCACCTTCGGATATCTGATTTAATTCTGGCAAAGAGGGGTCCAAAATTTTTCTCTGACAATTGAGAAAGGTCTTTGGGTAAGTTAATTCCTAGATATTTTATTGAATCATTATCCCATTTGAGATTATAATGTTGTTTAACATATAATGGAGGAATATAGTTAAAAGACAATACTTGGGTCTTTTGAATGTTTAATTTATATCCTGAAAACTTAGTATAAGCATTTATAACTTTCATTAATTCAACAAAGGAGTTAGATGGATCACTCAAAAACAGCAAGACATCATCTGCATAAAGTGCTAGTTTATGTTCTTTACCCATCACAGTAATTCCTTTTATGGTGTGCATTTGTCTAATCCACTGGGCTAGAGGTTCTATATATAATGCAAAGAGAGATGTAGACAGGGGACAGCCTTGTCTCGTACCCCGTTCCAGAACAATAGTTTCAGACAGGCTACCATTTATCTTAATACGAGCAGTTGGTTTGTAATATATTGTTTGTATACTTTGAATAATTTCTTCGTCAAACCCCAGTCTACTCAAAACTTTATACAGAAATTTCCAATCTACAGAGTCAAAAGCTTTTTCGGCGTCTAAACTCACCAAAGCAGCCGTGGAGTTATGTTGCTTAATATGGTCCAGAATATGCAGGGTGCGTCTTATGTTATCATGTGTCTGCCTGTTTTTTATGAATCCTGTTTGATCTTTATCTATAATCAGTGGTAAAATATTTTCAAGTCGTTTTGCTATTATACTTGTATATAATTTATAATCAACATTAAGGACCGAAATAGGGCGATATGATCCACAATCAAGCGCATCTTTTCCCTCTTTTGGAATTACAGAAATGATTGCCTCCTTCCATGAAGGAGGCATTTTCCTCTCTATCAATGCTGAATTAAATACTTCAAGCAGGTATGGCACTAATTCAGCACGAAAAACTTTATACCATTCATTTGGAAACCCATCTGTACCGGGAGATTTGTTTGCCTTCAAACGCGTGATGGCTGCTTCTAACTCTTCCTTTGTTATTCGGGACTTTAAGTCATTATTCTGTTCATCAGTCAAGGTCGGTAAGTCATGTGATTTAAGAAATATCTCAATCTTTTCTTCGTCCTCAAAACACTGTTGCGAATATAGTTTTTCATAATATTTTTTAAAAGCTGTTTGTATTTCCTCACATTTACAGAGCACAGTTTTAGTTTGTGGGTCTCTTATCTTATATATGGTGCTGTCTGCCTGTTGCTTTTTAATTTTTTTTGCTAACAATTTAGCTGACCTTGTACCTGCTTCATAATATTTTTGTTTTGTAAATATTATATTTTTTTCTATTTCCTGAGTATACATTATGTTTATTTCATTCCTTATTTTAAGAATTTCTGTCATGCAATTTGGATCTAGTGTTGCTTTATGTTTAATTTCCAATTCCTTTAGTTTAGCATTTAATTCGGCCAATTTTGATTGCCTTATCTTCTTCTTAAAGGAACAATAACTAATCATTTTACCCCTAAACACAGCTTTTAGTGTGTCCCACACAAACTCAGGTCCCACTTCCCCATTATCATTTTCTTCCAAAAACATTTTAATTTCTTGTTTCATTTGGTTTATAAATTGGGGATTATTTAGCACACTAGAATTTAATCTCCATGTTCTATTTCTTTGAGTATTTCTGAGCAATACAGACATCTATGGTTCCTATTTCACACCTTAACATTTTATGTCGTTCCTTTTTATAAGTAAAGAAATAGTCAATTCTTGAATACATTGAATGAGGAGATGAATAGTGAGTATAATCGCGTCCAGTTGGGTAAAAATCCCTCCACAAATCTATTATTCCTAATTCCTCCATTATAAGTCTGACTCTTTTTTGTAATAATGTTATTTTTTTAGGCGACGTATGTGATGCGTCCATTTTCGGATTAAGGTGAATGTTCCAGTCACCTCCACATATTAATACTCCTGTAGCCTCTGCCATTAAATCAAACATTTTCTGATAGAATTTTAGGTTGCTGCCCGGAGGAGCATACACGTTCAACAGTGTTATTTCCATCTCATCCACCCTTCCCGAAATTAAAATAAACCTGCCTTCCTTGTCTTTAGTCGAACTAATTAACTCAAAAGGTACCTGTTGTGATACCAATATAGCTACGCCCCTTCTACTCCCCGTTTTGTATGAAGAGAAAAATACTTTGGAGAAACCCATACGTTTTAAATGAAAATTTAAATGAAATTATTTTAAGTTCTTCATAGGTCATTTTGTTTGTCCCATGACGTCACATACATTCCCTCTCCATAGAAAACGCTAACATTTAAACCATTAGGCATCCTCCTGATCAACATAAACAATTGAAAACTATTAACAATTATAAACACGAACAAACTGTTCATCAACAGAACGTTGGCTTCCAAGGTTGAGGTTCGTTTAGTTTGAACCTTCTGAGAGTCTGATGTAAGAAGACCCTCGTAAGGGGGAAAAAAGTCCTCCGTTTTAGGGAGGGGGCCCTTAGTGAGAACTGTGTTGCGTTACTTGCTGCTTCTCTCACTTAAAACAAAATCAGGAGAGCCAACGTAGCCTCGACATTTTAAAGAAAGATGGTATATGTAATACAGAAGGGCATAATACTTAAATTATATAACTGCATGTGTTTAGAAAGCAGCAGTTCACAAGATTCACTCACGATCAGGAGACCTCCGTCTGAAACTGTGCAGTTTTTTCTTGTACTGAGGGACTGAGTGCTCCTCTGGTTGCACAGTCAGTTTATCTTTTTTTCGCCGTCCGTGTTTCTCAGCCACCTGCCACACAAACAACTTTTCAATCTCTTCGAGGAGGGTTGGAGGTGTGTGCAGCACCTTCACTGTGAATCCGCGCTTGGCCATATCTCCCGTAGCTTCTGCTGCAGTTTGGTATAGCCTGACCCCGTCCTCGTAGAAAACCCGCAGCTTCGCCGGAAAGGGTGTTTGAAATCTGATGTTCTTGCTCCTCAGAATTTTTTTAGCCTCTGTGTATTCCATGCGTTTTTTGAGGACTGTGGGTGGGTAATCATGGTCAACGAAGAATCTCTTCTCGTCGAGAAAGATCTCCTTCTTTTGCCAAGCACGCCGGAGCACGTCTTCCTTCGTTCGGGCACTCTGGAACTTAGCCACAATAGAGCGGGGTTTCGAGTCACCTTGAGCGGGTTTTGGCGCAAGAGCTCTGTGCGCCCTCTCGATTCGGAGCTCTGTATCATCGGGGTAATCCAACTGGCTTTTTAAGAGAGCTTCCAAAAAGCTCACCATGCAGCCTCCCTCCGCGCCTTCTGGAATACCATAGACGCGGATGTTTTCCCGGCGTGAGCGTCCTTCTTGGTCGAGCAGCCCGGCTTCAAGTGCAGTTTGCTGTTGTATTACCCGCTTTAGAACCGATTCCAAAGAGGTAATTCTTTGATCAGATTGCTCAATTCTGCCTTCTGCTTCGTCTAATCTTTTATTTGTGTTTCCCAACTCTTGTTTTATGTCCGCCAATTGTTGTCTATTGTCGCGTCTGAACTCCTTGATTTCACTCAAAATGCTCTCAAGGCTAGCCCGGGGCTGGTCGGCGCCATATTCCTCGTGTTCTGAGGAGCTGCTTTCGTTAGTTTCCCTCATCTCTGCTTCCATATTTTCCACTGGAAATGCTGTACTTCTGCTTCTAGTGACAACCCCGTCTTTCATACTTCAGAAAAATCTGTTTTTTCGTGAATACTTCGAGTTTTCAGGGTCGTTTTTTTCCAAATTGTCGAGGAGCACGAAGGTTATGCGGCCGTTCTCGGTGTCATGGCGGACCGGAAGCCCGGTTTTTCCAATTCTTAAGAAAAAAGAAGGGGTGGGGTTAAGTGGTAGGGCCAAGTGGTGAAATGGGATTGGGCCTTAGTTGTCACTCAAAAAACTAAATCATAAATGGCAGTTTTACAAGAGTAAACGTAAAACTTTTAGTGGAAATTAAAACACAGCATTTCTGTTGGTCAATTCGTTATGAATTTTAACACTATGTAAAGAAATGACCAAATTAATAAAAATAAAAAAAAACAAGACTATACAGATATTTTTGTGGTAGTGATATCTTAAAAAATGTTTAATAATGTAATGTGATGTCAATTAATATTTTAGTGTTGTTATAAGCTTGGTTATAAACTGGTTATATAACAGCTTTTCCAATGCAAACTAAAGAAGCAAACTATCCATATTAAACAAGTATTGGTACATAACTGTGAGACTTGTGAGTACTGTGTGTTCATTATTATACCTCTGCTACAGAACTCCATCAGGTGTGGGAAGAGATGGTGAGTGCGTGCTGGTGTGGTCTGCTGGCAGCTCTTTCTCTCCTACTGGACGCCAGGTAATTGGAGCTGCCCATCATGCACTGCTGAAACACACAAACATACAAACAAACAAACCTAGACTGCTTAAAAACACAAGCACACTCACAATCTTAAAAGCATTTGGAGAAAACAATATTCACAATATTATTATTTAAACAATATTAATTAATATCTAATATATATTAAATTAATGAATTTGTCTTAAAATAACGTAAACCCAATAATATAATAACATTTTTATTTTGTTGCAGTAGGCCTGTCACAATAATTACATCATCGACTTATCGTTCAATAAATTGACATGACTTTAATCATTTTAATAATCGTGATATCGTCCATTGTGTTTGCACTTACAAAAGGCACTTACATATTTAGTGTCTCTTAGATTCATGTTGCCTCAGTCTTCCTCTTACTATCGACTTATCTCTCAAGTGAAGCCAGAGTGTTTATGCCTGCCGTTCAATGCGGGCCAACTGGGACAGACTGTCATAGTGTGGGGCAGACCCGTGGTTCCTCTGCCTTCACACTTAGCAAAATTAGCTGTGGTTCCAAAATTAGGTGCGTGAATAGGAATGGCAATTTTTTTTTTCCAAAGGGTTTATTCCATTGTTATGATATTATGTTATAATTTTATTAGCGCCAAATTAGTGGTCTTAAACTGGCAGCAATATCGTTTATCGCAATAATTCCGTTCCCAAAAAAATTATCGTGACAGGCCTATGATGCAGTAGTGTATTCTTGATTTTTTTTTTTTTTCATTCAGTGTTTTGTCATATCACCAAGAGTATAGTTATTGCGAAAATACCATGAAATATTGTGAAATTATTTTAGGGCCATGTCGCTCACCCCAGTCACTATACTTCATATTGGTGTTTTGTGCCATTTCGTTATCATGAAATTGGTCCTAATTATGTCTCTTGAGTGTTAAACTGAAAGTTAAAGTCTTACGTAAAAACGTCTTACGTTTAATTCCCCATATACCTACAGACACCTTCATTAGTTATATATAAAGTATTTCTAATTAACCTTTTTTAATTGTCTGTTTTTGTGGTACAGCACGGATGAGACTGCCACAGAGAACATCCTGAAGGCAGAGTTGACGATGGCGTCTTTGTGCGGTCGTCTGGGTTTGGTGACTCCGCGAGACGCCTTCATCACAGCCATCTGCAAAGCCTCACTGCCTCCACACTACGCTCTCACAGTCCTCAGCAGCAACGCAGCCAACCTCTCCAACAAAAGTCAGTCACTGTGTGTGTGAGGGGTGGGGGTGGAGGGGGTCAATCTGATGTTCTTGTGGGTGTTTATCTTTGTTAGAGTGGAGTGTGTTTTAATGTGGCACTCTTTATTTGAGGACTGGATCATTATGACTGCACAGGTTTTATAAAGGTCTTTATTTACTGTCTATAGCTTGACTGTCTCTAATGTTTATATTACTCAAGCTTTTGATGGGGTGTCTGAAGATGCTTAACACGTCTTATACGGTCATTTTAATGTCATCCAAAGTCTGGAAATGTCGGTTACTATTACATTACTAAATCTCCTACCAACAAGTAATACTGTGATCAGAACTTAACCCCATATAATAAATTGCAGAAAGCTAAAAAAAAAAAAAAAAGGAACGCGTCAAACACTATATATGCATGATGTACATTTTATCCAAGCTAATCATGATTTATTTTTTTAAGTTAAACAAAAGGTAGTTCATAACACAGTTGATTTGAGTACCTTGTGGTGTGGTGAAAATTGTATTGTTTTCTAACCTGAGGCGTTATAAAGCACAACATTTTCATTTACATGTTGGATAGCAACCATGTTTAAATGAAATAATAATAATATTATATATAATAATAATAATAATAATAATAATAATATTCATATTATGGAATTTGGAATTTGTAGCCAAACCCAAGAAAAGAAAACATTCGGCATTCGGTCAAAGGCTGAGTACTGATTGAAGTTTTCATCAGTTTTGAATTGAAGTGCCAATTTAGTACCAGTATCCCAGCAGACATACCAAAAAAAGAATATTACCTTTACCCCAGTAGTGGACTAATCATTAATGTAATTTAACTTTGGTATTATAACTATAATTTTACACAAGGAAAGGTAGACGGACAGTTTGTGAAGGTAGTAAAATGAAACCAATCATGAGTTCAAGTGATGATGAACGCTAGAGATGGAAATCACAGGACATTTTACAAAGTTATGGATTAACCATGTGGAGTTATGAATCAATAAATTTAGTCAATGTCAAATTGGGAGGCAAGTCTAAGGGAGTTTATTTTGCCTGTTTCTTAAAAGAAAAATCATATTTGACGTGACGTATCATCAATGTATTGCAATCAGAAATTATTGCAATACTTATTGTCCCACCCCTACTGAACACTTTATTTTATTACATTATTGTCACTATTATGCAAAAACCTTTCTCTATTTTGAGAGTGTTATCTAATTTTGATCATGTGAATCTGGCAGTTCTTTTTTTCAGTAATATTGTGTTATTGTGAAAGTATTATTGTTTGGGTGTGTTTATTTTTTGTTACAGCGTATTCTATTCAAGGCCAGAATGTGCAGATTATTAGTCCGTCCAGTGAGTCTCATCAGCAGGTGGTGGCAGTTGGACAGCCCCTCACCTCACAACCTCAGGGCACTGTGGTGGTAAGAGACACCCATACACACATTGCTTTTATATATAATACTTTATCAGAAAAGTACATCTTTTTGTCAGTATTGTGAAACTCAATAGTCTCTCTCTCTCTCTGATTTTTCCCACTTGGTTTTATCTTTTACATATTCATTCTCTCTCTCTGAGTTACTTCTCCATATTTTACACATCATTCTCTTTCTCTCTCTCTCTCTCTCTCTCTTTCTCTCTGTCTTCCTCTCATTCTTGGTCACACTCTCCTACTTTTAGCTCACAGCCAAAAACATCCAGTGTATGCGGACTCTGTTGAATTTGGCTCACTGCCACGGGGCTGTATTGGGAACGTCCTGGCAGCTAGTGCTTGCTACCCTCCAGGTATTAACATAGTTTTAATAGATTCCTTTGTTACCCACTACCTTGTTTGTTTTCTTTTTAATTGTCTAGTCTATGACTAGCAAATATGCCCTGGAGCATGTTAGAAATTGTGCTGCTCTCGTCTTTTGTGCAGATATCAGCCGTACTACATATTTGTATGTAGTATGTTTAGAGGATTTGTTACCACACTTACTCCTCATTTCCAGGATACAAACGTTATTTAGACTATATTAGGCTTATGTGTGGGTCAGTGCTTCAGGGCTTTGAGGCATCCTGCCTATAATTAATTACTGTTCTGTTGTGGTTTATATTTATTAAGTGCAGATTCAATTATGTTTTGTCTGTCCCTCTTTCCCTCTCTTTCTTAGCACTTGGTATGGATTCTGGGTCTGAAACCGGGAATTGGAGGAGCATTGAAGCCTGGCAGAGCTGTAGAGGGTCCCAGCACTGTACGTCCCTGTTCAATCACCCCAGATAAATTCACATTACACATGGATACGCCTGTAGCACTTTTGTCTCTCTGTTGTAGGTTCTTACTACTGCTGTAATGACAGACCTACCAGTCATCTCCAACATCCTCTCCAGACTCTTTGAAAGCTCACAGTATGTTCTACACTGTTTCTATTCATCCGTCTCTGTGCATGTGTATCTGCTGTTGAGTCCTGTCTGTATTAAGTATTGATCTGTGGTTGCAGATACCTGGATGATGTCTCTCTCCATCACTTGATTAATGCGTTGTGTTCCCTGTCCATGGAGGCTATGGAGATGGCATACGGAAATAACAAAGTATGTTTCCATATTCACTCTCTGAATGTCTTTTAACTTTTTCAACGATTTCTTATGGTTGGTGTTGTGAAACTTTCTTTACAGTAACGATCAGCTGAAATATCGAAATGCACTGAATTAAAATATTTGTGTGAAATTAAACATTTGAATGTAGATTACCACACGATGTATTGTGCATATTTTTTTTTACCACGGCAGAAATGAAATAGCTTAAAAGTATTTTTTCCTTGCTTTTTAAAACTAGAGTTTAAAACCTACTTGCTAAGTATTTTAATAAAACATCAAAATTCACAATCATAAACTTAGACATTTTGAATGAAGATGGTGATAGGAACTAAGGAAATGAAAAATTTAATCTCCCACCTTAAAAAAAAGAATTCAGGTAGGATTTAACAGGCACAGCAGGCGATCTCGACTGAGCTAGAGCGGTTTAGCCACATGCTAACAGACACAACTCAGTTGTTGACCTCTTCTGAGGTGGCGCGGTTTAGCTGTGATGCTAACAGGCTTAACTGGTTTAGTCGTGATGCTAACAGACACAGCAGGCGACCTCGACTGGGCTAGAGCAGTTTAGCCACAATGCTAACAGACAAGGTTCAGTTGTTGACCTCATCTGAGCTGGAGAGGTTTAGCCGTAATGCTAACAGACACAGTTTAGCAGTTTAGCTGTGAAGCTAACAGACAGAGAAGGCGACCTTAATGGAGCCAGAGTGGTTTAGCCAGGATGCTAACTAGTGGGGTCTGTAGGATTTAGACCCACAGTGCTAACCGAAACAGAAGCCGCTCACAACTGGATTAAAGCTGCTTATTCTCGATGGTTACAGCCACGTACAGGCAAGTTAAAAGTCTTGGTGCTAACTGACACAGCAGACAGCCACTGTTGTGTTACAGCTAGAGACTGTAAAAAAAGATGGACGCCGTGTCGCCATTCCCATTCATTCAATGAAAATGAAGCCAAAATCTTCCGCCATGTTGGCGATCCCGAAACCCGAGTCTGCGCAGTAGAGACCAGAGGAGGGAGAAAGACTGTGGCGAGCAGCCCACTCATTTAAATAACCCCGCCCCTGAGGGCTGCCTCGTGGTCACAGGCTGCAGAGCGGAGCGAAGCGGCGCTGACGGTCCGCCCAAAACCAGCCCTTTTACCATAACCACACCTTTTTTGAATAGAGCTGAACAACATTTTAAAAAACGAATTCTGTGGGGATATAAAAATTTGACAATATAAGCAGAGGTTACACTAGCTGTTGCATTTAAATAATGGAGGTAGAATTACAGTATATTAGAAAAAAACGTGATTGAAAGTTGTCTGTTTTGCCATTGAAACCTATGGGGATGGGTGGGGTTACACAGCTTTCTGAAACCGAACAGCAGGGGGCGCCCCACCTGTGGTGGCTTCACTTTTGAGAGACGATGCTCTGTCCAGCTATATACAGTCTATGGTTACAGCATTTTAGCCATGATGCTAACAACCGGGCTCTGTAGAGTGGAAGCAGCTTTAATCTTTTTTTTTTGTTTTTTGTTTTTGTTATAAGATGATGCTAGCATACATTCTTATACAAGGAACAGTTTTAATGGTTATTTTCTTTCTGCTTAACAGGAGCCGTCTCTGTTTGCCGTCGCTAAGCTATTAGAGACAGGCCTAGTGAACATGGACCGCATAGAGATCCTGTGGAGACCCTTGACTGCACATCTACTGGAGGTAAAGACCACCAGCCTTGCAGCTAGCAGATGTTCTTCAGTGATTAATTTCTGAGTGTGGAGGAGGATTCTGTTGGAAAGTTTAAGGATTTCAGTGTATAGCCTGTCATCATTAACTTGCTCTGTGCCTGTAGTTTTGTGTTTGTGTGTCACTAACACAGAGCTTCCACTGTAGTCACTCGTGTACAGTATGACCTGACACAGAATGCTTGTCTTCATGTTACCCTTTTCGTCTGTCTCACTGTCTTCTCTTTGTCTGTCTCCCTTTCTCTCTCTCTCTGCTCTCTTTCTATTTGCAACATGTCTTCTGTCTTGCAGAAGGTAAGTTCCTAAACACTCTCTCTCTCTTTTTCTCTCACTCTCTCAGGCTCTGTCACTCTCTCACTCTCTCTTTAACTGAGTCGTGCTTCTGTCTCACATATCATTCAATCTTTTAATGGATAAAAAAAATCCTCCAGATTATTTTTCATCTTTTTAAACATGATCGCCAACTTTTTTTTGGATGAAAATGTGTTTTCAAGAATGGATCCATCCAAACTAATCAAACTGTGATTCAAGTGAATCAGCCAAGCCAATCAGATTTGGAATAGCGGTAGCCATGAGATGTTGAATTTGGCTATTTAGCTTCCTCTGTATTAATATTAATCAAATGAATGAGCCAATACATACAATCCCCTGCTTGATTTTGCACAACATTATTTTTGTGTGTGTGTATTTAGTGCACCAATGACTCTGTGCTTTTTTTTAACATCATTTGAGATATTTTCATCTTTTGAACGTGTATCTTCATGGTTAGGTTTCAGGGATGTAACAGTACAGCGATATCTATTCATAGACATCATTAAACACATTTATGCATTTTCCAGGCAGTTATCATAAATTATTCTTATGAGTCTACTCTACAAACAAACCAAAATGTACCAGTGTTTTGTAATGTGTTTCCTCTGTGTTGTGAGTACATTGATAATTTGCAGTTTCATAAAAAGTGTTTAGTTAGTACAGTTGCATCATATTCACCTGTGATGAGCGCTGTATAAGCAGCTCCTTTTCCAAAAGCTGCATAGAAACAACAGGTGTTGGCTGTAAAAAGTGTGACATCAGTGTTTTTACACTAATTCCACTTGCCAAATCTTTTGTGCAGCTGCCATCTGTTCATTTTATTATATACAGTTTTAAAGGTGCCATGGAATGGATGTATTCAGTGTGTATGTGTGTTTTACACTGTGTTTTGGTCCTAGAATAAAACCAACTTCTCTAATTGGTGGGTTCACAGTTAGGCACCAAGATGACAGTAGCATGATAACTTTTGTTACACTTTAATAATAAAATTGTGATTATATTTTGCACAATATTTCAGGGTATTTTTGTTAGAATGTTTTTGGTGATATGACAAACATATCATTTCTTTAAGTTAATTTCAACAATATACTACTGCAACAAAAATGTTTAAAAAAAAAAAAGTTTTGTACATTCAGTAGAAACAAATCTATAAAAGTTTGTCTTTCATAAATAATAACTTACCAAGATCCTGATTTTGTTTTAAATAATAATAGCGTAACAAAACAAAAAATGTACCCCCAAACTAAAGTGCAGCATATTTAGTGCATGCAAACAGACATTTAAAGGTAAATACAGTAAAAAAAAACGATTACAAAACAGACTTGATGGTGTCAAAAATGTATGGCACACCCCTAGTTTGTAGTATTTCACTTAATTTGACTGACCAAGATTTTATTTATTATTATTATTTTATTAGGTTTTCTATTCTATGGCACCTTTGACATAATCACATTTTAATATCAGAACTGTACTGTTTACACCCCTGACATATTTAGTTTTGCTCATGTTGTCAAAAGTATTTTCTTTGTCCGTCAAAAGTGTTTTCTTTGTTTGTTGTGTTTGGTCATCTTTCTGTGTTTTGTTTGTGTAAATCACACTCATATAAATGCCATAACTTTCCTTTTATATAAATACACTGTTCATATTAAAGTTCTTCTTGTCTCACCCGTGCATTTCTGAGTGTGTCTGTCTTTCCTTCCTCTTTGCATTCCTGTTTTTGTTTCTGTCAGGTCTGCCAGCACCCTAACGCTCGTATGAGGGAGTGGGGAGCTGAGGCCGTCACATCTCTCATCAAAGCTGGCCTTGCCTATAAGCATGACCCTCCACTGTCTGAGAACCAGGTAGCTACTCTTTATTTATTTATTTTTTTAATCCACTAAAATCCACTTTTTCTTATTTTTTGGGGGAAATACTATAGGTCTGTCTGAGTTGTATATGAATGCTGCATATAAAACTGTTCTTCAACCACCATTGTCTGCAGTAGCTAGGAAAAGAAAATGTTCAGGAAAACAAGTCGATCAGGAAAAGCACCTGCGTCTACGTCGACTCGTGAGTTCATGGTCTCGCCCACAGACAGAGCTGAAGCCGGGCTGCAGCAGAGCTGACAGTGTCTAGCTAAAAAGCTCACAGCTCTGTTTACACCAGCTAGTTAGCATTAGCTATCTTGTGTAAGTAACTATAGGTTTGAATCGGATCTCCGGTTGATTCCGTGTTTTACCGAGACCTTGGGGGTGAGATGTTAGAGCCACTTGGCCACGGGGAGACAAAGAGCCACGTGACAGAGCGACACTGAGAGTCAGACTTTAAGTGAAGTTTTAGGGTTAACTTTACCTAGCACTACATCTTTACAACTGAGGCTGTATCTCAGAAAACATTTTGTCCTTTGAGTTTTAGAGCTGTAAAATTGACGGCGGGGGGGAGGCAGGTAAGCGTTCTCTGCTGCAGTGCTTTTAGCCAATCAGAGACGATATGTTTGCATGTATGAATATTCATGAGCAAGAGCAGGATTCCTGTCTTTCTTCAAAGACCACTAATTAAGTGAAGTAAAACAGGACTAAATAGAAACACCAGAGCTTTTTTTTTTTTTTTTTTTTTCTTCCACAAAAAATGGCTCACATGGCAGTCATTCATACTAGAGACCACAACTACACATTTTAAACTGAATGAAAAAGTGACTGAATGAGACTTTAAGCAGTTTGCTGCTGTTAGTGTCCTATTACTTCTGCTTTCTGTTTTAGTGAGGGTAATGAACATGGGAAGAAGAATTTGGGCTGAATTAATGAGTGTTTAAATCCAATTAGTCACTGTCGAGTGCCCAAGGGACACACTAAGTGTGTTTATATTGTCTGCAGCTTATGACTGTTTTGGTCTGTTGGTTTTGGTCCACAGAGGCTGCAGCTGCTGTTGCTGAACCCTCTGAAGGAGTTGTCGAACATACTGCATGCTGACATCAGGCAGAAGCAGCTGGAGTGTGTGCTGCAGATTCTACAGAGTCAAGGAGACAGCCTTGGCCCAGGATGGCCTCTAGTGCTGGGGGTCATCGGAGCCATCCGTAATGACCAGGGGTGCGATGCACACAGTGTTACCTCTTATGTTTTTTTTTTTTCTTGCTCCTTGATAAATGCACTGGCATGCCAAAAGTGATGGGACAGGAATTGGTATTATATCACTCGGCTTTTGTCATGTCCTATAGAGCGTAAATAATCCTGCATGATGTGTGGGGTCTCCTGCACTGAGTGTAGGTGTGCCCGTCTATTTGCAGTGGCATTTTGTCATGTACACACCGGACTCTGCGCTTGTAGAGATGTTAAATATCCAAACAGCTTCAGAAATAGAATGTCCTATGCATCAGGTATCAGATCTTTCTCAAACTCTGTGTTTAATCTTACTCGATACAAGATATAAGAGAACACTTCATAACTTAAACAGGTGTGGGTGTTCCCAAGCCACCCCCTACGGAAACACCTTATGATCTACTTACATAAGGCTGTTCCATTACTTTTGGCATGTCAGTACATATCATATAAGCATGTTAAATTCATACACTTTGAAAACTTAAAAAAAAACTTTGAAAAAAGTTTTTCCACCAAGAAGGAGAAAGGGCTTGTTTAGCTGACACTAGTTCAGGTTGGAAAGTAAGTCTAGTTAGGTTTAAATTGTGACTTTTTTCATTGGCTGAAACTGTGTATGAACAAACACAATTTTTTATGAAATCTTTCAGTTATTAGTCTGTAAAAACTGGTGTTAACACATATGTGGAACAATAATAGTTTTGGGTAAATTTGTGTTTTACACAGTTTTAACTACCTTTATCTGTGTAGTTTCATCCTTGTCTCCACTGATCAACATTTTCTAACCCATGTTTTTACTTCTGCTTTCCAGGGAATCCTTAATCCGAACAGCATTTCAATGCCTCCAGTTGGTGGTGACAGATTTCTTACCCACCATGCCTTGTACGTGCCTCCAAATCGTTGTGGAAGTAGCTGGCAGCTTTGGTCTTCAAAACCAGGAACTAAACATCAGCCTTACCTCTATAGGGCTTTTGGTAAGATCTGGTTTAATAAACTGGTTTAAAGAAAATTATTTCAGAACATTCTATGAGCGCCATTATCAGCCAGTAATGCACTGTAACCGAAGCTCTCCATGTATTACTCCGCCACATACAGGTAACCTAGCAACGAGGCAGTGCTTACAAACCAAACAGCGCAGCTACAAACAGAGCAGCAATGGAACTATTTTAAACTCGTATTGTTTGTAACCAAACAGATCGTATTATCACGTCCTCTTTAACTCAAAATCTTTCAGTAAACTGCAATAATAAAACTGTGGTATAATCTCAGTGATACACTCCAGGTTCGTGCTATAACATGTAGTATTACAGGCCAGAGCACTCCTCTCATGTATTATTGCTTAATTAGTATGTGACGTCCTCAGTCATAAGAAAACCCTTGTTAAATCATAAGAAAACTCCCTTGTTCATCATTTAAATTCTTTCTTAATTAAAGGTATTGTGTAAGATTTAGGAGAATGCCTGTTGATGTCACTCCAATTGGTGCTACTTCAGTTCAAGTTCTGCCTCCAAGTTAATTACAGTTTAAACTACAGTTGCTGCTGCTAAGCAAACCAGCTATGATTTATCTATCGCTAACATTCACAAACAGAACAGAACATTACAGCCCTATTTCTAGCTCCATCCTCGTATATTTGACAGCAAAAAATGTCTACTTCTGATGTTCTCAAATAACTAATCTATGAAAAGCAGATTGAACCTGCCACCAACAACCGTACCTCTTTCATTTTTCCAGTGGAACATCTCAGACTATTTCTTCCAACGGGGAGAGATCATCACAGAGGAGCTGGAGAAGGAGGAGGCTGTTCTGTTAAAGCAGGCCAGGGAGAAGGGAGAGCCTCTGAACAGACCCTTTCATCCAGCTCCCCCCTTCGACTGTCTGTGGTTATGCCTGTACGCCAAGCTGGGAGAACTGTGTGTGGATCCTCGACCAGCTGTCAGGAAAAGTGCTGGACAAACAATGTTCTCAACTATCGCTGCCCATGGAACCCTGCTGCAGCAGCCCACATGGCACATAGTGGTGTGGAAGGTAATGCCAACCAAACCAAAGACATAGATTCTACTGTCTTGTTAAAAGATATCTGTGTGGTTTGTGGAATGATTGAGCATTGATTTGTTTGGATCGTGAGGATTCTAGATGAAGCAGAAGATAGGAAAAAAGAGTATGAAGTTTTAAAACACATACATATCAGTTCGGTTACTTGCTGTTGTTGATAACAGATTGTCTATACTCTCAGCTTTCTGACAACTCAAACAACCATTTGCTTAGATGCTTAAATGCTTCATCTAGTTAAAGTGTCCTTTTGTAGATGCATTTATATTTAACCCTTTAAAAAATACACAAAAAAAACACAAATGTTCCACTGTCAGTACAGTTCACAGAAACCTTTTTAATACTATATAAACGCACTCAAGAAGGTTCTATATAGTGCAATGCTTTTATTTGGCGCTTTTGTTCTTATTTCTGCAGGTGCTTTTTCACTTACTGGACTGCGTGAGGAGGTCATCCACCACTGCAGACAAGGAAAAGATTGAATCTGGAGGTGGAAACATCCTCATCCATCACTCACGTGACACCGCAGAGAAACAGTGGGCAGAAACCTGGGTGCTGACCCTGGCTGGCGTAGCTCGAATCTTCAACACCAGGAGATACCTGCTGCAGCAACTGGGTAAGAAGTGAAAGAACTGTGTAGAAACAGCTTTAAAACACTAGGTAGTGGTTTGAGAACTTCATTAAAAAAAAAAAAACATTAAAACACTGCAGATACACACGTGACTTCTTCTTTCAGATGTGATGTGGATAGTCAGTCTATGACAATAAGTTCCTTATTGAAACTGTACCAAACCCAAAAACTTCCCAAAACATTGTTTTATAAGACTTACATGACACACACAGTGCCCTCCAGAAGTATTAGAACAGTGTTGTCACTTACATTATTTCTGCTGTAGGCTAAAAACATTTGAATTTGACATTAAAAGATTAATATGAGACAAAAGATTTAGTTCCAGGTTTTTTTACATCTGGCTCTGATACACAATTCAGAAAATAGCACCTTCTGTCTGAACCCACTTATTTTTCTTTTTTTGGAACATGTGACTGTCAGGTGTGTGTTGTTGCACAGGTTTAATGTTTAATGTTAAGTTAGACAAATATCAGATGAAATGGCGGCAACTCCCGTGGTTGTAACGTTTGCTTCAACATAATCACAAACATGAACATGCAGTGACTGTAGCTATACTGCCACTACAGTTCCCTCAAATACCACTCAGATCCAATAGTTTACAGCTAAAGCTTATTGTGTGACATGCATACTTGTGAAATTACCTAATTTTATTCTAGTGGCACATATTGAGTAGTTTCCGTGCTAGTGCATGCGCTGAGCCACGACCCCTTGTTTGTGATACTCCTGTAAAAAAATTGTATTTGTTTTTTTTTGTTTGTTTGTTTTTTTACAAAAAATCTGATTTTTAATTATAATCGATTATTTCCCCCCCCCCCCTACGAAAAATCCAACTACAGGTGACAGAAATGGTTCAAAACTAGGTTTACCTGTTAAAATAAATAAAAAAAATTGGTGTTTGCCCGCTTTGGGTTGAGTCGACTCAATGAGTCGACTCATTAAATCATTGAGTGAATCAATGATTCAAAACACTGTTTACAAACCCATGAGTTCCTGTCATTCACTGACCTCATGTACACACACAGCCCTGGAGAAACTCCCACACTGACAGACACTGTAGTTATACTTGTATCTTTGTAACAGAAAATTGAGAAATAAAGAAACAAGAATCAAGTCAAAGAAGAAACTTTGAAGGAGAGCTTTTTTCATATTATTATTATTTTCCATAATTAATCACGGATCCTCACCGCGATGACTGCAGTTTTTAGAAGTGGGTTTATTTCCAGCAAAATATATGCTTTATCCCACCGAAGTAAGACAGATAAACACTTCAGAAATGAGTAGCGTTTTCGGATATTTTAGATTAAAAAGATAAAATGTCTGTATGTATAATTGCGATTACTCCATTTTGAAAATCGCATTAAGTAAAAATCACACTAGAAACACTAGTTTAATTGTTCTTTATTCCATGCAACAGGATTCTTAATAGTAAAAACATATTTATCTCCCGTCCATGCTGGTTTTCTAGGCCAGCATTGGATTCTCATGTTTATTAAATTCTTTTTTTCTTTTCTTTTTCGCAATTAGTGTTTATATATTCTTTTCTGAAATTCTGTTCTAGGTGACTTCTTCAAAGCCTGGGAGGTCTTGTTGGACCACATTCAATCAGCAGCGCTCAGCAAAAACAACGAAGTGTCCCTCGCTGCTCTTAAAAGCTTCCAGGAGATCCTCCAGCTGGTCACGCCCGTAAAAGACACAGACAAGCCAGATGCTCTGGGTGCAATGGACATTTCCTCAGTTCTCATGGACCCCCTTACAGCCTCGGGCCCTGGCAGACCCCTCCCTCGCTCAGACTCTCTCGCAGAGAGACTTGCTCAGCGCTACAGTGCCCAGCTTCAGCCCCCTCCACCTGGGGAAGAGCAGGACGACTCTGCCCTCTGGTGGTCAGCGTGGAGCACTTGGTACCGAACAGGGACTGAATGCACGAGGCCTCCGAGTGGCAACACAGAAAAACTAGCCTTTGTGCCCAGTCAGCCCTTTCTAACGGCGCTGATTCAGATTTTCCCTGCCCTCTACCAGCACATAGCGGGAGGCTTTAGCATGGAGGACTTGCGCAAGCTGGGGGTTATATTGCATGGAGCAGTATCTGTACCCATCAGCTCAGACGCTTCCCCGTTCATACTCCCCTCCTACACAGAGGCGGTGCTCACCAGCCTGCAGGAGGCTGTGCTCACAGCGCTGGATGTGCTGCAGAAGGTAAGAAGCCCATTGAGGGAGCGTTTCACTGACGTAGATACTAAAGCACATTAAGAAAGATAGAGAAAAATGTTTTACAGCAGAAAAACATTTTTAACATTTTGTTCTAGAAATCAGCTGAGAACTAGTTGTATGGAATGTAAAATATTAATTAAATCGATTAAATAATTAAACTTGTTGGAAAAGAGCTGTAGAAGCAAAACGCAAATACACTTTTAAGAGCTAGCTTTATTCTCAACACTACCTCAGCACTCCTACACTCTGTAAATAAGGTGAAAGGACCGAACACACATTCACACTCTGTCCTATGATGCTCTTAAGATGTTCAGTATGTGTCACTTAGAAGTTAAAGTAAGTTGAAGTAAAGTGTTCAGAGTGCTGTAAGGAATATTACACTGCTTTTAAAAGGTCTGTGACCCTTTAAAATAAGTCATCATGGATTTAGCAGGAAAAAATAAAAGAAAAAGAAAATGACACACATTCGAATTATATTTTTTTAGGCAATTTGTGTTGGCCCAGAGACCCTGCAGGTGATGTACCCTGCAATCTTTGAGCAGCTGCTGCAGTTTGTTGAGTTCTCTTGCAAACCACCGCAGTATGGCAAAATGGAAACCAAGCATGTGGCTAATGCTAAATATAATCAGGTAAGTGTAACTAACAGCATGTTTGGTGGGGTTAAATAATTAAATGGTTACGTTAGTTGCATGGACATGAAGTGCATACTTTTGAGATGAGTTGAGGTTAGTTGGCAATGAGGTGCAATGGCAGGGCTGCCAACTTGTACAACATCTTTGGACAGAGATTCCAGTTGGTCTAGTCCTGAATAAGGCATCTCAGCCTGAACCACAAGGCATCTCAACAGGCTTTGCTCACGATATTGGTGATATCACGATTCTGTGATACTTCCAGCATGACATTGACTCAAAACAAATGATCAGGGCAACAAAGGAGTGCTAAGTCACGTTTTGCATGGGAATTAGAAACCTTTTTTGCCTAAGCAAATAAAAAATAATGTCTAACATTTATTTAATGTTTTTGTTCTGAATTTATTTTTGAGATTTTTTTCTTTAAATTATCTGGTGTATTGGATTTGCATCACTTTTGATTTGTCTTTTTCGTTTATTTATTTTATTGTACTTTTCATTTTAGCGTTTTTATTCTTTCTTGGTGTATTGAGTAAGGACTAGCTTGTGGTTGGGCTGCTATGGAAAGCAGATTTTTGTGATAAAATACAATACAATCAAGTGTCCTTGTCTAATTTCACCTCTTGTATTTTTTCTTTTTCTTTTTCCTTCCATTCAACTTCGTTTTGGAATCCTTTTCTGTCCTTGGCACACAATCACTCTTCTACTTTCATCTTTATCTTGTTTTTTGTTTTTTTTTTTGTTTTTTTTTTTCTCTATTTTTGTGGGTTTTTTTAAATTCTGCATCTCTAAAGAAACCTTATCATAGCATATCTTAAAGAAGCAGCAGCTCTTTTCAATCCTTTATCTGTTCATTCTGAAGTTTCTGTCATTACTCTGTGCTGTCATGTGAAGCGGTTAACGTTTGTCCAATCTTCTCTCGTTCTGTTTTTTTTTTTTTTTTGTACATGTCATATGGATCCACTTTAGATCCAACTGTTTGCACCGGTGAGTCTTTCCCACCCCCTCTCTCTGCCCCTCTTTCAGCATAATTCGGCTGGGTGGTAACACTTGTGCCATGGGACGACTTCCTCCTGTCTTCATTATCACTTACTTCTCTTTCACCTGTTCTCCGTTCTTCACCAACCATTTCTTCCTGACTTCCATGTGCTGTCTGAACAAGCTCCAGCAAGTCTCTGAGGATGATGGCTATTTTAGATTTGTATAGTTTGTTCTGGTCAGATATCTTTCAGACTTCATGGAGGGATTTTCAGTGGTTGTTGGAGTTTGTAGGACAGTGTGTTGTAAGGTTTTGTTGTTGATTTTGTGTGTATATGTGTTTGTGTGTGCATGTTTAGCTTTAATTAATGTAAGCTTCTTTGAGAATGTTGCTTCTATGTGGTGATGGTTATTTGTACATATGAGCTGAAATGATTAATTTCATAACCATTCTTGCTGTCTGCTCTTTCTCTTGTTCTGCAGGCAGAATGGGTGGCCTTAAACTATGTGCCATTTGCTGAGAGGTCTCTAGAAGTGGTGGTAGACCTGTATCACAAAACCGCTTGCCACAAAGCTGTCATCAATGAGAAAGTATTACAGAGCATCATTAAGGTAATTCTATATCATTTGCAGGACATCGTATGAACCAGTACTGAAATTGCTATTATGCATGCTATTGTGTTCCTGTTAATATATATATTAATTATAATATATATATATATATATATATATATATATATATATATATATATATACACATATATTGTTGATGTTACTCAAATACATTTTGACATAATAATAGTCATAATAGCAATCGTTTTTTGTTACAAAATGAAATCTTTTAAACTTTGACTTCCATTGGAAGTTAAAAAATATTTGTTTCTTTACCTTTAAAGTCTTTCACCTGTACAGTTTATTTCATTATGTATTCTTGACTGATTTATTTATTTTAGTAGTTCATAGTGTCTTTAATATCTTATAATCTAATCTGACTGACCTTCCTGACCATTCAGACCCCAGTTCTTTAAAACACTGCAGTTTATGCTTGTGTATGTAGTGATACATGCTCTGGACTGGTATCAGTTGTTGTTTGTCGACAGTGATTTAGACTTATGTAATGTGTGTGTATTCGCATTGAGGTTATCTTTTATTTTACTTTGTTGTAAGCTCCGGTCAGCTATGATGTAATAATCAATCAACTTTTACTTTTATTCAACTTCTATTTTAACTCATGAATGTATTGAGGGTAACGCTCATTTTCAATGCAGCCAAGCAGTTACAACTTAAAGGGACTAATTTTTTTTTTTTTTTCATTAAAATCAAATATTTAATCAGCTTTAAATTAAACTAAAATAAGGAACTTCATAAACAAACAATAAAAAAATAATGACACCAAGCATTAGAAAAACAAAAAAAGAATTAGAAAAGCAAATAAACAATTAAGATTTAATTATGAAGAAATAAAATAATTCAGATTATAAGAATAAGTGGACAGGGTAAACAATAAAGCGATAAAGTAAAGAGATATAAAAATAATAAGAATAACAAACAAATGAAGTAGCTAAACATAATATAATATAAAGTGAACAGTAGAGATAAAATAAAAAGGTACAGCAGGAAATAAATAAAGAAATTAAATAAATAAAAAGGTGAAAGATAAAAAGATAAAACAAGTGAAAAACTGTGATTTAGAGCCGAACAGTAAAGAACTGACATTGCAACAGACTTTAACTCTAACTCTGCAATATTTACTATTTTACTATATATTATAAAAATTTGAGGCCATCAAATGGCGCTCTGAACACATTGGTTAAAACAAAGATTTGGAACTGAATTGAGATAATAAAAAAAAATAAAAAAAAACATTAAATACCAATACATTACAATAGGTCTGCATTGTCCCCACTCTTAGGTTATGTGAGTTAGGTACTAAGCTAAAATAAAGAGGTGTTGAGTAATATTCTTGACAATTTGTGGATAAACAGAGAATGAATTTATGATTCGTATGAATTTCATGAACTTCTCATCCTCATCCATGTTTTATCTGCTGCTTTAGACTCTCAGGATGCCCTTAGGGCTGAAGTATGCATGTCCTGCAGAGAGCACCTGGAAGCTGGCAGTTTCCTCTCTGCTCAAAGTTCTCTCCATTGGCCTCCCCGTCGCCCGGCAACAGGCGTCCTCTGGCAAGTTCGACACCATGTGGCCTGAGCTTGCCAACGCCTTCGAGGACTTCCTCTTCACCAAAAGGTTTCTGGCAACAATAATAAATAGTCCACATATTTTTTTCTTTCTTTTTTTCTTTTAATATTTTTAATACTGTTTGCTTTTTACATTATAATGCATCTTTGTTTGTGCACAAACAGAAAACATTATAATAGTGTTTTGCACGGCTAAAATCAAGTGTACCAATGTACGTTATTCTGTGTACAGCACACCTCCTGATAACCTGTCCATTCAAGAGTTCCAGAAGAATGAAGCCGTTGATGTCGAGGTAGGATTTAAAGTTCATACAGTATTGAGACATACTTTTTACAGCTGTTAACATGACTTATAGAAGAAATATATAATAATATAAAGCAGGGTTTTTCAAACTTTCCCACCTTATGGACAGAGACCTGTGAGTGGATTTTTTAAATACTAATCACAGCACCCAATTATAGATAAAGTCCCACCCTTGAGAGTGCAGGAGAGTCATCCTGCTGGTGAGGAAGCCCCCGTTGCTGTTGAGATTTTATCAGTGATGTAAAATATGTGGTTCAAATGACAGTTAGACCTTCTGTTTAGAGTATTTTAGAGTCTCTCCCCATTTAAACAGATAAAGGTTGGCCTTGCATAAGGGGATATATATATATTTTGTGTATTTATCTTTATCTATTTTATTCTATTTATTTAGTTCTATTTTATCTTACCTTCTTTCCACCTCATGTACCACGTGTGATGGCAATAAAGTCTCCTTGAGTCTTTGAATTCTAAAGACTTAAAAATTAGTGCTTGAACAATAACAAATTGTTTGTTTGTTTGTTTGTTTTTGTGATCAATAGTGTTACCATAATGAATGATCATCATTACTACAGAACAGCATAGCTGAAGTCATACTTAAAAACAAATTAAGCACTTTCAGAGCATATCTTCTCTGACAAGGTTTTTTAATAGAGGTTGTTTGTGGTGTGTTTTTGTCCTGCAGGTGGTGCAGTTGATCAGTACTGAGATTTTGCCCTATGCCAACTTCATCCCCAAAGAGTTTGTAGGTCAGATCATGACCATGCTCAACAAAGGATCCATCCACTCCCAGTCCTCCTCCTTTACAGGTGGGGAATAAGCACTTGTTTTATCCAACAGATTTCAATTTGAATTGCATGTGCAGTCTGTCACAACACTGAATTCATACACCCTCAGATAGAACTGTTTGGAAGTGTAGGAAATAAAGATGCGTAATAGAAAACAAAAAAAACAAACATTTAACCGTACTGTTATGCTGTGGCTCAATTTGTCCTGTTTATTACTAAAATATATATATATTTTTAGCAAATTTTGAGCATGTAACCATTTCTTCTGGGCTTAATTGGTGTAATGAACATGTAAATGAAAAATTACCAATTTTATGTGATTGTTATGTATGTAACAATGTCAATACCATAAAACTCATTTAACGGTAAGGTATGCAAGTGAATTTATGGTAGCTGCATTTACATAGTTTGTAACTGGTAAATTAACATGCACCTGTATCCATGTATCCTTTTTTCTAATACCATAGGCAAGACAATGGTCCTTACACGCACATAACTGGTTGCATTTATTTCTATTTGGAATTTATTTACACATATGTACAGTACCAGTCAAAAGTTTGGACACCTTTAATTATTATTATTATTTTTTTTTATAATTATGTTAAAATGTTCTGCCTCCTAGATTCATTTTAAAGTCATCCAAAATATTTTGTATTTTATGTTCTTCAATGTAGCACCCTCTTGTTTAGATGACCGCTTTCCACTTCTGGGCATTTTTTTAATCAGCTTTATGAGGTAGAGTCACCTACAATGACTTTCAGTTAACAGCTGTGCTGAACTTGTTAAGAGTAAATTACTTGATTTTTTTTTTGTCCTCCTAATGTGTTTAAGAGCATCAGTTGTGTTGTAAAGAGGTAGAATTACAGGTATACAGTGAACAGCCCTTCGAATCCATATTAGGATTTGAATAGCTTCTCCACTAAGTAAATAAACAAATGACTTGCACTGAAGGTCAGTTAATCTGTAAAAAAAAACTTAAAAACTAAAAGATTTTATGATAAAACTGGCTCTCATCAGGACTGCCCCAGGTAAGCAAGACCAAGAGTTGCCTCTGTTACACAGGATTAGTTCATCAGAGTTACCAGCCTCAGAAACTGAATGTTAACAGCTCCCCAGATAAGAGCAATCTAAATGCTTCACAGAGTATTTTGGTTTGTTTAGCACTTTTAAGTTACTACATGATTCCTTATGTGTTCCTTCATATTCTGGATGACTTTAGTATTCACTTACAGTGTAGGAAAAATAAATAAATAAAAGCAATGCATGGAAAGGTGTCTTTTGACTGGTACTGTATGTTTAAGCAATGGAACACATGTCCACAATATTGAATGTTTTAACTAATTATTAATTGACTCTAGTGAAGAAGTTTGTAACATTTTAAAAACATTTAAACAATTTTTTTTAACAACATTCTTAAGCATGAAAATGTTTAATAATGTCTAGTATCGATTAATAGTTTTTTTTTACTGTTGTATATACACTGGTGTTTTACAGTGTTGCCAACATATCTTTAGTGTTTATTAATGTCCGGTCATGTTCTTCTGGTTGCAGAGGCAGAGATTGATATCCGGATGCGTGAGGAGTTCTCTAAAGTGTGTTTCGAGACTCTGCTACAGTTTTCCTTCAGTAATAAAGTGACCACACCACAGGAGGGCTATATCTCACGCATGGCTCTCTCAGTGCTGCTCCAGAGAGCTCAGGATGTTCTCCGCCGCTACGTCGAGGACGAGAGGCTCAGCGGCCGCTGCCCGCTGCCGAGGTAATTCTGCCCCCGCACCTACACAGACTACACACACACACACACACACACACACACACACTGTGTACATACACAGAGAGTTTTAAGATGACCGGGTGAGTTAAAGCAACTTGAAACCTGAAAATCCCTTTTTACAATTCCGTTTCTCTCTTGGCCACATGACTGGCATGTTCTACTCATCTACATGTGCTGTTACAGTGTGTGAATCTGCCACACACTCAGAACCATAACAGTCTTCTCACTGTGTCTCCCTCAGTGCACTCAGGATGGAGCTAGAATGCCATCCGTACAGGTTAAGCCCATTTGCACCTTTCATTGGTTTTTATTCATTCGTCTTTTAAACAGTCAGCTTCTGTTTTGTTTTCAGTCCCCTTTTGTTCTCCCTCACCATTTGTTGGCAAGAATGTGACACAGTCTAATGGTACTATACCTGTTGGTGATCAAATGCTGCTCCTTTTGATATTCCATGTAATATATGATATGATATATATTTGGATAATTAGAATGGATTATGCAGTGATGCACAGTGTTGTTAGACCGTGTAAAGCATGATGACACCCGAATGTGTGTCGTTTTATTAATATTATTTATGGATGTCATTCATAATCAGTTTGCCCAAGGCCCGTGACAATAGTTACATTGTTAATCATTTTTACTAACCTCATACATAGTTTCATGTTTGTTCATAGAAGAATTATACTTGAGAAAAAATATATATATATATATGCTACAAGGTTTTGAGCACAATTGTAAAGCCCTATATCTTTAAAGCCCTTTCTGGACGGGATTGATTTCTTAGGGGGTCCTGGAGTAATTTTCTCTTTTATGCGGGTTCCTCTGTGATTTAATTCCTGTGCATGTATTTTTCTCAGACATCCTCTGGATAAATTACCTACTGTTTTTCGCTGAACTCTTTAATAAAATAGCTATTTGTTCACTGCTACGCACTGAAATTACAGTTTGGATGCGCGGCGATCTACATAAACACAACAGCAAGTGGAAATGGACACAGCTCACAGACGTACTTACATATGGACTCCCACACTTTGTTGCTTGTTGCTGAAATTTGGTTTCGTCCCAAACCAAAATAAGAGTCAGTAAATCGTCTCTGCTCCAGTGTGTTTTAAAGTTAGACTCCGCCATCACATGACAACACGATGTTATGTGACCGAGAAAGCCAAAAAAAAAAACTCACAAAAAAAGTGTGAAATATTTTTCACAGATGTCCCCCTGAGAAACTAATCCTGTCCGGATAGGGCTTAAGTCTTCAAAAGGGTGTCATTTCATTATTATGCTACTATATTATCAGTGTGTGAGTAGCATATAATTGTCTTAAATCGACAATAATATTGTTTATCCCAAAATCTCTGGATCAGTATACAATTTGTCTGAAAAACTTTTATTGTGACCGGCCTAGTTTGCCCCCTGTCTAAATTTCTGAATTTGTGCACATTTTGTTACATTATATTTAGTCTGATTATATAGACTATTATAGTAGCATAAAAATGGAATCTGGCAGAAACATTAATGCAATTAAGTTTTGTTCTTTATTCCTGCCTTTTGTGTGGAAGTTGTGAATTTTGCAGGCATCAGGTGTGAAAAGGTGTTAAACTTTGTTTTTAGACAAAAATCAATAAATTTTAAGTCCACCAAAAAACACCTACTGCTCTGGAAAAAATAAGAGAGGAGCAAAATCGGAGAAACTGATTCAGAAAGTGAAGTAGTCTCTTAATTTCTTCCAGAGCTGTAGAACCTGCAGAACCTGAAACACAGGCATGCCTCAGAGGCCCTTTTATATATTTTATTAGGTTTGGCATTAATATAATTTAGTTTAAAATCTGTACAAATTCAAAAGTTTAAAAGGGTGCACACATTTCTTTTACAGCAAAGTAAGAGCCATTTCATAGGATGACAGAGTGAAATTGAATTAGTTTTACCAGAGAAGGTTCTGTAATGTAATCTGATTTACAAATAAAAAAATGTCCTTCCAGAAGTAAATTTCACCCATTTTTGTTGTTTTGTTTATTTCAGGCAACAAGTGACAGAAATAATTTTTGTCTTAAAAGCTGTTAGCACGCTCATGGATTCCCTGAAAAAGACGCAACCAGAGAATGGTAAGTATGTTGACAGTGTATTGTTGGAATGCCACTACTGCATTTTAGCTGAATAATTTGGCAAATATTTGGCACATCCACAGTAAACTAATGTGTGTTCTCTGCCATTTCCTCTCTCTCTCATTTTCATTCACCTCCTCCATACTGTGTTGCCGCTGTGCCCGTGTTTCTGTAGTGGATGGGAATACCTGGGCCCAGGTGATCGCTCTGTATCCCACGCTGGTGGAGTGCATCACCTGCTCCTCCCCTGAGGTCAGCTCCGCTCTGAAGGAGGCTCTGGGGCCTTTCAAAGACTTAATGCAGCCACCAGTGTCCAAAGTGCAGAACGGGGAGTCGTGATCTGATACTCCCTGCAAGCTTTTTATCCAACCAGAACCATGAATGTGACTCTCTCACACACACACTCACACACACAGACTCTCTCTCACCCCAGCACATTGTCTTGCTGTCATCATGGAAACCAAGATCCATCGTTCTGAGCTTTTTCTAACACAAGTTTAAATTAGAGTACGATTGGCTGCCTGGACAGTAACAATGTATTAACTGCTCCATAAAATTTGCAGTGTTCATTGTTTTTATGCCCCTCCCCCAAAGCTTTTCTTTAACATGACAGGAGTTAATGTACATTGTGTGGTGATGTAGTGTTAATGATGTGACAAAAAAGACATATTTCCACATTTAATGATCTCAAGCCCAAGAATGGTTTCGAAAATACACAAATTAATAAAGTGGTCTTCTTTTTTGACATTTTCTCAAAAGCAAATGATTTTATGCAAGATCTTACTGTAACATTCCATGCCATCTTTAGTCAGCTGGAGAAGGGATGTACCCTGTGTGTGTAAAATAAATGGTACAGTTCTATGAAAATCTCATCATTTCTTTTGTCTAGGCATGTGTGTATATATACATACATAATGAACTAATTTATGTGGGCCACCATCATCGCTCTGCAGTGTATATAGAGCATAAGCCAAAACAATATATTGTAGAAAATATTATTGTGTTAAATGTTAGTTATTTTACGACACTCTTCTGCCACTGATATAATGAAAATATCATTCAGCAGCATAATAGTGCAATTACTGCTGTCCCTATGAACATGCAGACATTGGAATTAGAATATAAACATATTTTAATAACCTAAATCTATCAAACATAAATTAAATAAAATGTTGTTTTTAAACAGCAACAGTCAACATACCGACTCATTTACATGAATGGGCTCTTTTTCCTAAATAAATAAATGAATAAAACAAAAGAAACAATCAAAAATACTTACATACTTGTACATACCATATACAGTGGGACAGCAAAAATAGTTCTGTCCAAATATTGTACGATTAGTTGATGACACAATTATTGTGACAGGTCTAATGCAAATTGTTTTATTACTGTAACAATGATGAACTTAAAGCCCAAATCTGTGACTCGATTCCACACAACTGTTAACTATTTTGTTAATTTCATCATTGATATAATAGCATTGAATCATAGCTTTTGTACGGTGGCCGAGAAAGCCCAACGCAGTGCAAATTGAAAAGCGCTGCAAAAGCACAAAACACATCCATCAAAATTACAACACAGGCGCAGCAAATAGAAAAACGCGCTGCAAATAGAACCACAACTAGGGTTGCAACGGTATGAGATTTTCACGGTATGATAACCGTCTCGGAAAATACCGCGGTATCACGGTTATCACGGTATCACAGTTTGTTACATATATTATTAAACTGACCCTTAAAGAAATTACAACAAAGGTTTTTTGTTCAATTAACTATTTATTGTAGAAACTACACCATCAGGTGAAGGAAACCATGTTTTTCCACTACTCTTAAGGGCATTAAGAGTGTATATATATAAAAAAGTTGGTATATAACCAGATACTGCAGAAAGAGGGGATTTATTTCTGACATGATCCTCACAATAGAGATTTCTATTTTAAGGCTTTCATACCTTAAAACCTTCAACATATGAAAAACAGGCACGTCAGAATTTGAAAATAAACGCATGTAAATGAATGGCGTCTTTCACATCCAGTCCGGCCAGGACCTTTACACGGACACGTGAATCCATCGTAGCACGCACTTCACGCCTGTACCTGCGTGCCCAAATTTCGGATAACTCAGCGCTTTTGCGGGTGCTTACCGCATGGGTTGTGCACGACTACAAAGAGGTTTTATTTATGTTCAGATTAAAATTATAAACTGAACACATACTTTCCACTGCACAGCGGGGTGGTGTTTTCGAAGATGGGAGAACAGGTTTGATGTATTTCCTCCTTTAGCTGTGACTTTACGGCCACATTGATTACAATCTTGTTGATTACAAGATTACAAATCTGTTTTCAGGCTGTTTGAATGAGCGAAATATGATCAGAATTATGTTAATTAACACTAACACAGAAGCATAGAACTATTATTTAATTAAAATGATTTTTAAGAACAGCTAAACACAGTGCGGAGAAGTTCACGTGCGAGAGAGAGAGACACAGAGAGAGAGAGACAGAGAGAGAGAGAGATTTGCGTGTTCTGATGTGAGCTACTCACAGTTAAAGGTTCTCTTTTATCTCCTCGTGCTCATTTTAGTCCAATACATAATTCTGCAGTTTCTCAGTGTTTTCTGTCGTATTTTGCGGCTAGCGCGAGCGCTTACAACTAACACCGCGGACCGCGAGGTGCTGCCGCGCTGCCGCTGTTGTGCCGAATCCGACTCCCTGCTCAATCCGACTCCCGCTTCGCGGACAGAATCAGCACAACACCTCCCGCTGTAGAACTGCGGGAGTGAAAACAGCGCTTATAAATAGGTTAGTTAAGTTTCACTTTCAGTTTTCGTTATTTGGTTCGTTTTCATTAACAATAATAATTGTTAATGAAGCTCTAGTCTAGCACTTTCTGCCGTTCTCACCGCTGTGTGCTGAGTAGCTGAAGCGGAGCAGAGTTGCGCATGCGCGGGTGAGTTTCACCGCTGGCTTGCGTTTTACCGGTAATAAGCAAACACACACGGTATGATAACCGTGCATTTTAATACCACGGTATACCGTGAAACCGGTTACCGCTGCAACCCTAACCACAACACAACGGAAGTGAGTCACAACACAACGGAATTTTCCCGGGGGACCTTAAAAGATACTGTACCGGCTAAGCTGCATCTTCAGTAACGTCTCGGACTTCACTATGTGTACAAAGGACAATAAGTGGCAAACAAGGCGTTTGGTGAAGCAGAACTTTTAATAATATGCACACAACCGTGGTAATCACAGGTAATAAACATAACTTACTTTTCAGAAGCTTGTTTGCCACTTATTGTCCTTTGTATACAGCTGGAACAGCATCTTTTAATGTAATGATCAACTTGCCATGTGCCTGATCAGCCAATAACTATTTCATTTTCAGTGTTTATTAATTTAGGATTGCAGGACTTGTAAACTATATTACATTTTTAAAAAATCCATTCAGATAACTGGTTAGCTAGAAGCAGGATGTTGTGGTTAGAAAGAATTTAGTAGTTGGTAGTTTAAAGCAGTTTTTGAACCCTGGTTACTGAACTTTTTTTTCCGCACTGGATCCAACTGATCATCTAACAAACAATCCTTTATTGAGATTACCTATTAAAATCCCTCAGCTCCCTATGGACCATAAATAAATCATTATGTGTATCCAGCAGTGTATTAGACATATCATACCCCCACTTAACTTCATTAAGAGCCTTTAAAGCAGACAAAGCTCTAAATAACAGTGGGAATATGCAGGAACAGGATTGAAAAAAACTGCTCTAACCTGACTTCTGTTCATTTTGTTCACAGTAAGACCACATGTCCTGAGTAAATAGATCTTTTATAGATCTATTCCAAGGGATTCCAGGCAAATCCAAATGTTTTTTTTCTGGCTTTTTTCACTGTAATTGTATGTTTTGAGCAAATATACAGCAACTTATTCAGTAGTGTGACAATGTTTAAGCAAGTTTGAGGAAATTGTAAGAAGAACGAGAATAATGCAAACATAGTTACACAGGGAGACATCTGCTAATATGAATCAAAGCCCACCCTACAGTGTCTTAGAACAACATTTGTGGAATTATTTTTTCAATAACAAATAACCATTTTTCTGTACTTCTGTTTATCTGCTTTAAATGCACTTAATAAAGTAAGTGGTGGTATGATGTGTCTAATACACTACTGGATATACATAATGATTGATTTATGGTCCATAGGGGGCTAAGAGATTTGAACAGGTAACTCAATAAAGGATTGTTTATTAGCTGATCAGCTGGATCTTTTAATTTTAGGGCAGTGATCAGGGTTAAGAAACTAGCTAACTAGTTAAGCTATCTGAAAGAATTTTCCTTCATTATAGTTTACAGTAATCCTGCAATCCTAGTCACAAATCACAATAAGTCACAAGCTGTATTTTATTAGGCTCTGAGTGGGTTTGATCTGTGGGTTTTGATTCAGATACGTTTATTTTTAACCAGCTATCAGAAACAATATCATCACATTTTACATGGTTAGTTCCGTTACCTTCCTTCGCCGTATATCCAGATATGGATATACGTCAGCTGCTCCAACTCGTTGCTAAATCTAAAAAAAAAAATCCTTCACAGGGAGAGGGGGCTTCCCTACTCTCCTCTGTGCTCTGCAAAACCAGCAAGCTGATTGGCTGTTTCTTCTGAGAGAAGGAACTTTCTCCCTGAACTGGCTCCGTGATTGGCGCTAAGAGATTTCCCGTCCACCTGTTTCTGATATTGGGTGGGACATGTCCCATCCCCCGGTTCCTACGCCAATGTATTTAACTGAACAACTGAACAGATTTTTATCTCTGTCTGAACTCAGTGCCGCGCGCTGCGAAAGAGACAAGGCACAGTGCATTTTGGCCAAACAAAAATAAAACATTTCAGTATTGACTAAGATGTTTATAGTATGTTTTATACCATTCCTTTGCTGTTTAATCTTCACTCTATCCGACCATGTTTATTACGTCATTAAATATATTGTGTATTTCACTATGTGACCATGGTGATGAGAAACGAACGCTAACATATATTGGTTCATTTGATATTTAATTTAGAATCAAGATCTAAAAAAAATCTTTATTTCGTTTTTTTATATATATAATACCAAACAAAATGATGCAAACAAAAATGGGAAATTTAAAAAACGGACCAGAAGGCGAACTTGATTTGAGTCAGGTCGGGTTGGGTCAGGCTCTGTTTTTTAATGCTAGTCTTAACGTTAATAGAAATACTCTAGATTTTTTAGCGTCTTATTCGGATTCCTGTTCCACCTTAAATGCTTACTGCAGTTAAAGGTGGCTTTTTACAGTGAAAGGCCGCATTTAAAGCACAATGCTATGCAAACGCTCTGAATAACAGGGTTGCTGTGATTACAATCAGTTAACTATTTATAACCTGCTGCTTAGAGCTAAGATTCTCTGCCCGAACTCACTGCGGTCAAGCCAGCCCCCACTTCAAAACGCTTGGTCAAACTAGCCCCCACGCTGTTTCTTAGAGCGCGCATACACTGAACATTGCGGCAAGCGTGAGAAGGAACACATTTCAAAATAAAAGTCCCCCCCTTAATATCACGACATTATGCCACATAATATCACATGTTATGTCTGATATCACATGTCAATTTCATGTAGTCCTGGTAGTACACAAAATAAAAGCCCTGTAAATTATAACAATTGTGTTAATTAAATAATACTAATACTAATACTACTACTACTAATAATAATACTTGTATGTGTCACTCACTTAATAGCAGGGCATTATAATGTGTCATTTCAAAATAAAGGCCCTTTAAATTGTAACATTTATGTAATTTTACACAATGTTTAGACTGTTATTAAAAGAAATCTGTCTGATATCACAGTTCAATTTCAGATAGTCCTGATAGTACACCACTTGTATGTTTCACTCACTTAAAATCAGAACATTTTGATGCGTCATTTCAAAATAAAGGCCCTTTAAATTATAACAATATTTTATTTCAACAATGTTTAGACTGTTATTAAAAAAAATCTGTCTGATATCACAGTTCAATTTCATATAGTCCTGATAGTACACTACTTGTATGTTTCACTCACTTAATATCAGAAGATTTTGATGTGTCATTTCAAAATAAAGGCCCTTTAAATTATAACATTTATGTAATTTTACACAATATTTAGACTGTTCTTAAAATAAATCTGTCTGATATCACAGTTCAATTTCATATAGTCCTGATAGTACACTACTTGTATGTGTCACTCACTTAATAACAGAACATTTTGATGTGTCATTTCAAAATAAAGGCCCTTTAAATTATAACATTTATGTAATTTTACACAATGTTTAGACTGTTATTAAAAGAAATCTGTCTGATATCACAGTTCAATTTCATATAGTCCTGATAGTACACTACTTGTATGTGTCACTCACTTAATAACAGAACATTTTGATGTGTCATTTCAAAATAAAGGCCCTTTAAATTATAACATTTATGTAATTTTACACAATGTTTAGACTGTTATTAAAAGAAATCTGTCTGATATCACAGTTCAATTTCATATAGTCCTGATAGTACACTACTTGTATGTTTCACTCAATTACTATCAGAACATTTTGATGTGTCATTTTAAAATAAAAGCCGTTTAAATTGTAACATTTATGTAATTTTACACAATGTTTAGACTGTTATTAAAAGAAATCTGTCTGATATCACAGTTCAATTTCATATAGTCCTGATAGTACACTACTTGTATGTTTCACTCACTTAAAATCAGAACATTTTGATGTGTCATTTCAAAATAAAGGCCCTTTAAATTATAACAATATTTTATTTCAACACAATGTTTAGACTGTTATTAAAAGAAATCTGTCTGATATCACAGATCAATTTCATATAGCCCTGATAGTACACCACTTGTATGTTTCACTCACTTAAAATCAGAACATTTTGATGTGTCATTTTAAAATAAAAGCCCTTTAAATTGTAACATTTATGTAATTTTACACAATGTTTAGACTGTTATTAAAAGAAATCTGTGTGATATCACAGTTCAATTTCATATAGTCCTGATAGTACACTACTTGTATGTGTCACTGACTTAATAACAGAACATTTTGATGTGTCATTTCAAAATAAAGGCCCTTTAAATTATAAAAATATTTTATTTCAACAATGTTTAGACTGTCTTTAAAATAAATCTGTCTGATATCACAGGTCAATTTCATATAGTCCTGATAGTACACTACTTGTATGTTTCACTCACTTAATAACAGAACATTTTGATGTGTCATTTCAAAATAAAGGCCCTTTAAATTGTAACATTTATGTAATTTTACACAATGTTTAGACTGTTATTAAAAGAAATCTGTCTGATATCACAGTTCAATTTCATATAGTCCTGATAGTACACTACTTGTATGTTTCACTCACTTAAAATCAGAACATTTTGATGTGTCATTTCAAAATAAGGGCCATTTAAATTGTAACATTTATGTAATTTTACACAATGTTTAGACTGTTATTAAAAGAAATCTGTCTGATATCACAGTTCAATTTCATATAGTCCTGATAGTACACCACTTGTATGTGTCACTCACTTAATATCAGAACATTTTGATGTGTCATTTCAAAATAAGGGCCATTTAAATTATAACAATCTTTTATTTTACCACTAGGTTTAGACAGTTATTAAAAGAAATCTGTGTGATATCACAGTTCAATTTCATATAGTCCTGATAGTACACTACTTGTATGTGTCACTGACTTAATAACAGAACATTTTGATGTGTCATTTCAAAATAAAGGCCTTTTAAATTATAACAATATTTTTATTTTAACACAAGTTTTGACTGTTATTAAAATGAATCTGTGTGATATCACAGGTCAATTTCATATTTCATTTCATAATTTAAAGGGCCTTTATTTTGAAATGACACATCAAAATGTTCTGATTTTAAGTGAGTGAAACATACAAGTAGTGTACTATCAGGACTATATGAAATTGACCTGTGATATCAGACAGATTCCTTTTAATAACAGTCTAAACATTGTGTAAAATTACATAAATGTTACAATTTAAAGGGCCTTTATTTTGAAATGACACATCAAAATGTTCTGATAGTAATTGAGTGAAACATACAAGTGGTGTACTATCAGGGCTATATAAAATTGACCTGTGATATCAGACAGATTCCTTTTAATAACCGTCTAAACATTGTGTTGAAATAAAATATTGTTATAATTTAAAGGGCCTTTATTTTGAAATGACACATCAAAATGTTCTGATTTTAAGTGAGTGACACATACAGGTAGTGTACTATCAGGACTATATGAAATTGAACTGTGATATCAGACAATTTTTTTTTTAAGAACAGTCTAAATATTGTGTAAAATTACATAAATGTTATAATTTAAAGGGCCTTTATTTTAAAATGACACATCAAAATGTTCTGATAGTAATTGAGTGAAACATACAAGTAGTGTACTATCAGGACTATATGAAATTGAACTGTGATATCAGACAGATTTATTTTAAGAACAGTCTAAATATTGTGTAAAATTACATAAATGTTATAATTTAAAGGGCCTTTATTTTGAAATGACACATCAAAATGTTCTGATATTAATTGAGTGAAACATACAAGTAGTGTACTATCAGGACTATATGAAATTGAACTGTGATATCAGACAGATTTCTTTTAATAACAGTCTAAACATTGTGTAAAATTACATAAATGTTACAATTTAAATGGCCCTTATTTTGAAATGACACATCAAAATGTTCTGATAGTAATTGAGTGAAACATACAAGTAGTGTACTATCAGGACTATCTGAAATTGACCTGTGATATCAGACAGATTTTTTTTTAAGAACAGTCTAAATATTGTGTAAAATTACATAAATGTTATAATTTAAAGGGCCTTTATTTTGAAATGACACATCAAAATGTTCTGATATTAATTGAGTGACACATACAAGTAGTGTACTATCAGGACTATCTGAAATTGAACTGTGATATCAGACAGATTTCTTTTAATAACAGTCTAAACATTGTGTAAAATTACATAAATGTTACAATTTAAAGGGCCTTTATTTTGAAATGACACATTATAATGCCCTGCTATTAAGTGAGTGACACATACAAGTATTATTATTAGTAGTAGTAGTATTGTTAGTATTATTATTATTATTATTATTATTATTATTATTATTATTATTATTATTATTTAATTAACATAATTGTTATAATTTACAGGGCTTTTATTTTGTGTACTACCAGGACTACATGAAATTGACATGTGATATCAGACATAACATGTGATATTATGTGGATTCCTTTTAATACCACTCCACAGCATAATGTTGTGATATTAAGGGGGGGACTTTTATTTTGAAATGTGTTCCTTCTCACGCTTGCCGCAATGTTCAGTGTATGCGCGCTCTAAGAAACAGCGTGCGGGCTAGTTTGACCAAGAGCCGTTTATAGAATCTGCCGACTCCCTTCAAAAAACTATAAGGCGTTTATAAACTATGATTTTTATGATATTGCTTCATTGCTTCATTTAAACCCATTCATTTTAGACCTTCAAGTGGGTACCTTATTCTCCTCACAAGAGATACTTATGTTCTTGTGACAAAACATGCTTTTGGAGAGCAGCCAGATGAGTCAGCGAATTGTGGGCCTCATTTATACGTTTTTAATCTTGATTTAAGTATTAATATGCGTGAGGAAGGTTTTTACGCATGTACCTGCAGTTCCGTGCTTTAACACATGATGTCACTAATTCCCGCTCCCTCTGCAATCTTCTGAAGGGATACGCGTGCCTCAAATCTAGATTAAATGTACGCCCGTTTTTTACGCCATATATATTTTTTATAAATCACTGTTCTTGCGTGAGAGGTTGCGCACGCACATTTCAGCCCTTTTTTAATGCGTACGCACCCTCTCACGCAAGAACAGTGTTTTAACCCTTGTGTGGTGTTCGGGTCTGTGGGACCCGTTTACATTTTTTATCAAAGGAAAAATGATACCATCAAATACTAGCTGCGGTCCAATCTGAAGGGAGCTGCCTAGGTAGTCATTGCCTTCAAAGGCAGCTCCCTCGTTCGGCAGCATTTTCACCCATGAGGGATCTTATAAGGCAGCGCGTTCGGGACACGCAGCTACTATTTCTAACTCAAACTTATTGGCTTTGGGTCATTTTCTGTGAAGAACATATATCGGAACACATTTTTGATGAACACCCCCCCTACACATTTAAATTACATACAGGATGTTCGGGTCTACTGGACCCGGGGCTAATAAAGGTGTTTACTCTGTTCTCCTCCTGTCTGGGTGTGTAGTTTGTGTGTGTTTTGTTTCTGCCCCTGTTGTTCCTGTACCAGCTTGTAATATTGTTGAAGAATTAAATGGATACCTGTCAGAAATTGAATGCTCTTTTGCCCAAAAAATGAGCCACCATGCCCAGTGTGAATGCGACTAGGATTGGCGGATGGCAGTTTCCCCGGTACAGGACATCAAGTCTTTTTTTTTTAGCTTTTTATCCCAGATTCCATCCTAAACATTATTCTGAATTGCACTTATTTAGAGGGAAGGCCTGTTTTTAGAGAAAAATGGAACGGAGTTGGACCTATTCCATAATTTTGCAGAATTTAAAACATTAAAATGCAGCGGGTCCACCAGACCCATGAACACTGTCTGAGTAACAAAAATATGAACACCATACAAGGGTTAAATGAGCGTACATTTAAGCAAGGTTTGAGGCACGCGTATCCCTTCAGAAGATTGCAGAGAGAGCGGGAATTAGTGACATCAGAGAGGGGGTTGGATCTTTGCCTGACGGGAGACGGGCGGCAGTGGTGGGTCTTCGTGACGTCACCCGCCAGCCACTTTTTCATCGACCCGGCAGTGTCAGGCACGTACCCGGCAGTACTAAAAACTGTCAGGGAGCTAGCTGACAGTATGCCGGCACTACTAAAAACTGTCAGGTAGCTTCCTGACAGTACGCCGGCACTACTAAAAACTGTCAGGTAGCTTCCTGACAGTACGCCGGCACTACTAAAAACTGTCAGGTAGCTTCCTGACAGTACGCCGGCACTACTAAAAACTGTCAGGTAGCTTCCTGACAGTACGTCGGCTCTACTAAAAACTGTCAGGGGGCTTGCTGACAGTATGCCAGCAGTATTAAAAACTGTCAGGGGGCTTGCTGACAGTACGCTGGCAGTATTAAAAACTGTCAGGGAGCTTCCTGACAGTATGCCGGCACTACTAAAAACTTTCAGGGAGCTTCCTGACAGTATGCCAGCAGTATTAAAAACTGTCAGGGGGCTAGCTGACAGTACGCCAGCAGTTTTAAAAACTGTCATGGAGCTTGCTGACAGTAAGACCGGAGTCAAGCTATCCACGCTTCGGAAATTCTCAGTCAAGTCATCCGGGCTTTAAATTTAGATTCACGTATACGTGCGATTTTATGGTAAACAGCAGCGCAGGCGGAGAGCACACTTAAAAAAACACAGAGAACGGGAGACCGACACGTTTCAGTCTATTATATTAATTCAGACATACATTAAGCCCAGAAACGAGAAAAAATGGATTAAAATAACTCACCTCACTGTATATTTTGTGCAGTACATTATCTATTTGATATAATATCCCATCAGTGTTTAAGAGAGAGAGAAAGAGAGAGTTTTATATTAATATTACTTTTTTCAATCCATGCTTCAAATTAAATTTCTCATGAGTTTCCCATAATGCCAAAACAGTTCCACTGTTAGCATTTGATGCCAAAACATAGGCTATCTGTTGGTGAGGACCACTAAAGGACTGTATGTGCAGGTTCTAATGATGGGATGTGTGTTGTATGGGGGGTGTCGGTCAGAACACCATGAAGCAGTTGTCTCCTTTTCGTTTCTTTATTAAACTTCACACTTCAATTACATGTGCAAGAGTCTCAGTGGTGTGTGGTTTGGTTGGAATACACGCACACAACTCCTCACATGCTATTCTCTTGAGGCTGTGATCTAGCCAACCTGAAGTGGTAACTTGCCTGAAGCAACAGAGTAAAACTAAACAGCAGTAGAACTAGACCAAACTGCACGTGAAGGGGGCGGGGCTAAGATTCAATGCCAGAGTCTTTCTTACAGCCGCCCCCGAATTGCTGAGGCAATTCGCTCAAGAGAATGGTTTCAGGTGGACGATGGATGATCTCCATTGCTGTCGGAGTCAGGAAGGGCCACTGGACGGACGGGTGTAGACTCGGCCCTTTACCTGGACGTCTGCTGACCGCACCCGTCCATCTGCACTCCGATGAGCTGTGATGACCTTCCCAATAGGCCAGCTCGCTCTTGGTAGCTGTGGGTCTACCAATAAGACCACTGCGCCCACAGCGAGGTCCTCTGTAGTATCGTTCCACTTATGGCGACACTGTAGAGTGGGCAGATAATTGCGTATAAATCTTGCCCAGAATCGGTCAGCCACCACTTGACAATACCTCCACCTCTTCCACGTCAAACCTTTGTCCATTGGGTACACCACCTGTGGCAACGCACCATCGGGCCGCCCCATCAGAAGGACATTAGGCGTCACAGGGTCTTCATCAGCAATACTAGACGAGGTGTAGCCCAAAGGCTTAGTGTTCAGGATGGCCTCAACTTCTAGTAGAACTGTACGAAGCACTTCCTCGGACACTGACTGTGCTCCTATCACGGTGTATAGAGCATACTTTGCCGATCTAATCTCCCGCTCCCAAACCCCACCGAAATGTGGGGCTGCAGGAGGGTTGAAATGGAAGGCAATCTTCTGCTTCGCCAGGATCTTCTGCAGTTCTGGAGTCATGCTTGCAAAGGACTCGCGTAATTCCTTCGCTCCGGCCTTGAAATTGGTATCTTGATCTGAGTAGACCTCTGCAGGGGTCCCTCTGCGAGCGATGAACCTTCTGAGAGCCATAGGATAGGAGTCCACATCAATACTGGGTAAGAGGTCAAAGTGCAGAGCACGGGTAGTGAGGCATTTAAAGATAATGCCCCACCTCTTTTCTGTTCGGCGGCCAATCTTGATCTGGAATGGCCCGAAGCAGTCAACACCAGTTGAATAGAACGGTGGCTGGAAGAGCCTTAGTCGAGCTGCAGGTAGGTCGGACATTTTCGGCACTACTGGACGAGCTTTCCATCGGCGGCATTCTTGGCACTGGTGCTGTATGCGTCGGATGGCCTCTCTCCCACGCAGAACCCAGAAGGTGCGCCTCATCTCCGCAAATACGCGCTCAGGCCCTGGATGACATAAGCGGGAATCATAATCCTGAATCAGGAGCTTAGTAGCTGGATGGGATGGATCTAAGACGATTGGATGGATGGTGCTGGGATCCAGCGCCTCTGCTTGTCGCAGTCGTCCTCCCACTTTGATAATTCCGACTTCGGCATCCAGCTCAGGCGAAAGGGTAAGCAGCCGACTGCTCCTCTGGACAGGTTTGCCAGCCCGAAGAAGGTGTAGCTCCTCGGGGAAACAGTCCTGTTGCATTTGCATGATGATCAGCGTCTCCGCCTGCTGGTAGTCAGATGCAGTTGGGACTATAGATGGGGCAGCCGCCCCATTAAGCCCCTGGATAGTGGAGTCAACCAGGTCCATCCAGCAGGAGTACTGCCTAGCAGTGGTGACGCTGGATGGTTCAACTGTGGACGTCAGGCCACAGAAGGTAGACTTACGGTACTCTGCTGAGTCTGGCTCAGGCACTGTGTCAGGCCTCACTGGCCACTCCTCTGGGCCCTTCAGGAGGAAAGGTGGCCCTTGAGACCAACGGTTTGACTGGGCCAACTCTCCCAGAGTCTTGCCTCTGGTGATGTCGTCCACGGGATTCAGGGCACAGTCTACGTAGTGCCAGCAACTGGAGTCAGTAAGCTCTTGGATTTCGGACACGCGAGTGCCCACAAACACTTTAAAACGACATGACTCAGATTGGAGCCACGTCAACACTGTGGTTGAGTCGGTCCACAGAACGATGCTGACGATGTGCAGCGTGAGCTCTTTCGCTAGCAAGCTGGCTAGTTGTGCTCCAGTGAGGGCTCCGCAGAGCTCCAGTCTTGGCATCGAGGTCTGCCGGCGGGGAGCGACTCTGGATCTGGCCACAAGGAAGGACAGGTGGACTCTCCCTCCGATGTCCTCTGACCGTAGGTATGCGACCGATCCATAAGCCCTCTCGGACGCGTCAGTGAAGATGTGGATCTGTCTTGCATGAGCGTTGGCTTGAGCTGTGACGTAGGGACGAGGCAAGGATATCTGTGGTAGTAGCTGAAGCTCTGCTTCCCAGTCTTTCCATTCTTGCTGTAAATCCTCAGGGAGGAGTGGATCATCCCAGTGGCGTTATTTATCCCAGAGACGCTGGACAAGCACTTTAGCACGCGTTGTGTAGGGCAGAATATACCCCAGGGGGTCATACTGTCGAGCAAGGACCTTGTACACGTTGCGCATCGTTAGTGTGCCGTACTCTAGGGGCCGGTGCTTGTAACCGAGAGAGTCAGATTCCCATGTAACCGAGAGAGTCAGATTCCCAGTGCCACGTAAGGTCGAGGGCCGATTCTGGATGGCTGGTGTCACCGTGCGATAGCCAATGCTCAAGGCTGCTGGACTGGGCCTCCTTTGGGAGGTGACTGATGGCACATGGGACATTGCTCGCCCACTGGCGAAGTTCAAACCCACCAGTGGCAAGAAGTCCACAGAGCTTGTCCACAAGCTCCCTGGCCTCTTCGGCAGTGGGAACACTCTGTAGGCAATTATCAACGTAGAAGCACTTGCCACTCGTACACGTCTGGGGGATCTTCTCGCTTCATGTCTCTCCATACGAACCTGAGAAGAGGTCTGCCCTCCGGCAAGAGCCTAACTTGGTGAAACATGCTGCGTACATCAACGCTGATTGCTACTGCACTCTGTCTGAAGCGCAGCAGGACGCCAAGAAGCGAGGCACCCAGTGTAGGTCCAGGCAGTAGTGCTTCATTCAGGTTTAGTCCACGGAACTGGTACGAGCAATTAAACACTATGCGATTCTTCTCGTTGTGTTGTACCAGATGGTGGGGAATGAACCAGGATTCACCCTCCGTCGAGAGGTCAGGGCCTAGTTTCTTCACTGATCCTGCTTTGACCAGCTTATTGATCTCCTCGCAGTATGCCTCCGCCTGCTGTGGATCTCTGGCCAGCCTCTTCTCTGTGTTCCTCAGACTGGGCATAACCGCCTCCTTGGTGGCCTGAAAGAGGGGCATTTGGCGCTTCCGAAGCAGGGGGGTGGCATAGCGTAGGATGCCCTCGATTTCCACTCTGGTTGTCCTTGCTTCCAACAGAGCCACGGCCTCCGGGTCTTCCTTAGACCGAGTGACGACTTTGTCGCTACGGAATGGCAGCACATCCATCTGCCACAACTTCTGAACATTAGTCATCAGCTCCGTGGTCTGTGGAGAAACTGTGGTTAAGAGGCACTGCTGTTCTGGTAGAGTCTGCTGGACTAGCCTAGTGGGGCCTTGCAGGGTCCATCCAAGTCGGGTGTGGATAGCCGCAGGCCCCCCGGGTGGTCCCAATCTCACTGGCTCAATCAGTGTGAGTAAGTGAGGGTGGTCAGCACCTATGAGTACGAGGGGCTTAACCCGGGTAAACTGCTCAAGAGGTAGACCTACCAGATGCTTGTACTTCTTTTGAAGGGATGTGACTGGGTAGGAGCGCTCAGCGAGATTAAGGTGTGGTGATGTGAAGGCATGTGTGACTTTGAAGCTCCTCTTATGCTGACCAGCTGGAGATAGGTGGAAGGAAACACAGGCTCCTCTGAGCACCTGGACATCCTGTCCTATGGTGCGAAGATTGAGTTCTTCTGTAGAGCCCTCTATCCCCAGCTGTCTGGCGGCCTCTGGCAGGAGCATTGTGCGCTCCGAGCCGTCATCTAACACGGCATATGTCACCAGATTCCGGTTGCGATACCAAAGCACCACTTTGATGACCTTCAACAGGACCCTAGAGGACTCTGATGGGTGGTCTAGGTAGAGAACATCTGTGGTTGAGCTGTCTGCGCTGCTCCCATCCTTGGGAGGCTCATCAGTGTCTCTCTTGTTGACCTCATGAAGGACCTTTAAGTGTTTGCCTTGACACACCTCACACAGCTTCTTTAAATCACACTGAGCAGCCTGGTGGTTCCTTGCACAGCGCCAGCATCGCTTGTTTCCTTTAATCCACGCAGTCACTTGTTCCTTTGTGAGCTTTTGAATGGCTTGGCACCTATTCAGGAAATGCTCAGAGCTCTCACACTACGGACTAGCCTAGTGGGGCCTTGCAGGGTCCATCCAAGTCGGGTGTGGATAGCCGCAGGCCCCCCGGGTGGTCCCAATCTCACTGGCTCAATCGGTGTGAGTAAGTGAGGGAGGTCAGCACCTATGAGTACGAGGGGCTTAACCCGGGTAAACTGCTCAAGAGGTAGACCTACCAGATGCTTGTACTTCTTTTGAAGGGATGTGACTGGGTAGGAGCGCTCAGCGAGATTAAGGTGTGGTGATGTGAAGGCATGTGTGACTTTGAAGCTCCTCTTATGCTGACCAGCTGGAGATAGATGGAAGGAAACACAGGCTCCTCTGAGCACCTGGACATCCTGTCTTATGGTGCGAAGATTGAGTTCTTCTGTAGAGCCCTCTATCCCCAGCTGTCTGGCGGCCTCTGGCAGGAGCATTGTGCGCTCCGAGCCGTCATCTAACACGGCATATGTCACCAGATTCCGGTTGCGATACCCAGAGAAATAGCCTGTTTGCTGGGTGGAAGGCGAGCTAGCCATTGGCGTTGATCTTGAGGCAGCACTCTGCTTCAGTAGCTGTAGCTCATTCATCATTCTGTCTATTGCTGAGACCATTTGACCTTCATCGTAGCCTTCTGACTGTGGTGGCCATGGTGTGGGAGGGGGTGGCCAGTCACTGTAGTCCTCTCCTTCTCTGTCTGTGGCACGTGGTGCTGGAGGTGGAGGAGGGGGTAGATCTGGCGACTCTTCCTGTCGATGCTCTGCTTGAGCATTACTGAGGGTTGTCACTCTCTCTGTAAGCGACTTCACTTTTCTAAAAACATCTTTAAGTTCAGCCATACTGTCTAGTATATGCTGATGAGATAGCTGAAGTTTCATGTTCTCAATGCGAATCTCCTGTAGTTCAGCTCTGCATGCATTGACTGAGTCACTGCTCACATCATACTCAGCGCTGGATGGACGGGGCATCCCAGGCCGCTCACGCCGCCTCTCATGTCCTATGGCATGCAAGTGGGGATGTTCGTCCTCTTGTTCGCCGAGGGATGAATCCCACTGGACATGGCGCCTGGGATATGAGGTGTAAGGGCGTGTGGTGGGTGTCATCTCGACTGCTCCCTCCATGTTGGATGTCCCCTCCCTCCCTGGTGAGTGCATCTGCATCGCTGTCGGTCCACTGAGATGTTGCCTATAGCTGGCTGCATCAAGCTCATAATCTCCAAGATAGGCAGGGAGACGGGTCTGCCGCTTAGGACGAACTGCTTCACTGCTTTGTTGCATCTTGATCCCAAATCAACACAGAATCCGGCTCGAAGGACCTCAATGTTGGTGAGGACCACTAAAGGACTGTATGTGCAGGTTCTAATGATGGGATGTGTGTTGTATGGGGGGTGTCGGTCAGAACACCATGAAGCAGTTGTCTCCTTTTCATTTCTTTATTAAATTTCACACTTCAATTAAATGTGCAAGAGTCTCAGTGGTGTGTGGTTTGGTTGGAATACACGCACACAACTCCTCACATGCTATTCTCTTGAGGCTGTGATCTAGCCAACCTGAAGTGGTAACTTGCCTGAAGCAACAGAGTAAAACTAAACAGCAGTAGAACTAGACCAAACTGCACGTGAAGGGGGCGGGGCTAAGATTCAATGCCAGAGTCTTTCTTACACTATCACCTCTGCAAGTTTGGGCAAATTTCACTGTATTGTTTATATTATTATTATTATTATTATTATTATTTTATTCATGTTTAAAATTAAATTTCTCATGATCTCATGATCTCTACAATTTGAAAGAGTCTGTCCTAAGCTATGACTCCTGCAAGTTTGGGAAAAATTCACTGTATTGTTTATTTTATATTATTTATTTATTTTTATTATTCATGCTTAAAATTAAATTTCTCATGATTTTTCCATAATGCCAAAACAGGTCCACTTCCATATGAAAGAGTCCATCCTAGGTTAGCTCCTTGACAGTTTTTAAAACTGCCGGCGTACTGTCAGCAGGCTCCCTGACAGTTTTTAAAACTGCCGGCTTACTGTCAGCAAGCTCCCTGACAGTTTTTAATACTGCCGGCGTACTGTCAGCTAGTCCCCTGACAGTTTTTAATAGTGCCGGCGTACTGTCAGCAAGCTCCCTGACAGTTTTTAATACTGCCGGCATACTGTCAGCTAGTCCCCTGACAGTTTTTAATAGTGCCGGCGTACTGTCAGGAAGCTCCCTGACAGTTTTTAATACTGCCGGCGTACTGTCAGGAAGCTCCCTGACAGTTTTTAATACTGCCGGCGTACTGTCAGCTAGTCCCCTGACAGTTTTTAGTAGTGCCGGCATACTGTCAGGAAGCTACCTGACAGTTTTTTTTTTTTTGTACTTTATTTTTATTGGCACTTTAAAAGAACAAGCAGGCATACTCTACACCAGATAATTCCAAAAAATTAAAAAGAGAGAGGTTACATAACATCTACCTTCAGTCCTCATAATCTACATTATTAAGAAAAAGGTCCCATTTCCTCCAGAGTCCGTACATTCTTACTTTCTGCAGTCTCAAGGTTAGGGTCATACATTCCATTTGCTGAATCTCTTTAACTATTTCCATCCAGTGGATTATTGTTGGGGGTGCCACTTGAAGCCACATCTTGTGATAGCTTTTTTGCTGGCAACTGTGAGAATTCTGAATCAGTATTTGTCCTTCTCTCGCCAGTCATCTGGGATAAAACCCAGGTAAAGAGAGGTAAAGTTATGTGGTATGTCCAACTCTAAAACTGTGGAAACTGCATCCCTGACCTCTCTCCAATAAGGGGTTATCACTGGGCAGGACCAGAAAATGTGCGTATGGCCAGCATTTTTTTCACCACAGTTTGTTTGGGGGATATGAAAAAACGGATAATAGATTTCCAACCAAATTCCCTCCATGACCTTGCCAATGTTGTTCTAGGTTGGGAATTGCAAATCTTTCCCCATTCCTCCTCTGTAATGTTCATTTCAAGTTCTTTTTCCCAGCGTTTTTTAATATAGCTGGTTGAAGTTTTCATGGAAGACAAGATAGCCCCATATATTTTAGCAATCATTCTGTCCAGATTTCCTTTTTTATAAACATCAACAAAAATCTTTACCAAAGGTGACACATCCTTATCTAACTTTCGAACTTCTGTTGCAAAGTAACTTCTAATCTGTAAATACCTGAAGAAGTCTTGTTTTTCCAAATTAAATTCTAATTTTAAGTCTTCAAAGCATTTTAAAGTATCCTTCTGCATCATAACGCATAATGATGTAATACCTTTAGTAGCCCAATGCTTAAATCTTTCATCTTGCTGGGCAGGTTTAAAATGTATGTCATATCCTGGCCAAGAAAGCCTTTTTATGTCTCTATGTAGTTTATATTTAATTATCATATCTGACCAAATCTTAAGTGGGACCCCAACCCATTGACTCTGTTGTTGTTCTAAAGATTTTATCATGTTTATACTACTCAGAACTGATTGCAGTGGAAAACCTAGTGAATCGGTCTCAATGTCTTTCCATTTGGCCTTATATATAGGGCTACACCAGCATACTATAAATCTCAACTGGGCGGCTACAAAATAATTCTTTAAGATAGGTAAGGCCATTCCTCCACTATCCTTTGGAAGTTGTAGAGTTGCATATTTGACCCTAGATTTTTTCGCATTCCAGATAAATGTGGCAATTTGCTTATCCCACCTTTTAAATTGGCATTCTGGAATTTCTACTGGTAGAGATTGAAAGAGATACAGTAACCTTGGCAGAATATTAATCTTAACCGCCTCAATTCTACTACTGAGATCCAAGGGTAACAAGGACCATCTACTCAAATCCTCTTTTATTTTAGCAATAATCGGGGTATAATTTATTTTATATATATCTCCTAAGTCTTTTGGTAAATTAATTCCTAAATATCTAATTTGTGAGGAAGTCCAACTAAAATTAAATTTGGATTGGTAGATTTGTGTTAATGTACAATTATATAATAGAGCTTGAGTTTTATGCTCATTGATAACATAACCTGAACAGGATCCAAAATATTTTAGAAAATCCATAAGAATTGGTATGCTAATTTCTGGGTCCTGCAAGAACAGAAGTACATCATCTGCATACATACATATTTTATGTTCCACCTTACCTATATGAATTCCCCTCAGATCTTTATTCTGTCTTATTGCTTGGGCCAGAGGTTCAATGTATAAGGCAAATAGTGAAGGGGATAAAACACATCCCTGGCGTGTGCCTCTTTCTAACTGAAGTCTTTTTGAGAAATGGCCATTAATCTTAACTATAGCAGAGGGCGATGAATACAGAGTTTGAATGCTTTTTAGACTTGCCTCATTGAATCCAAATTTCTCTAAAACTTGATAAAGATAGTCCCACCCAACTGAGTCAAATGCCTTTTCAGCATCAAGGCTAAGTACCACAGCCTTTAACTTCCTTTGATTAATAGAGTCTAAATTATGCAATGACCTTCTTATGTTGTCCTGTGCTTGTCTATTTTGTATGAAACCCGACTGATCATTATCTATTAAATCTGATAATATTCTTTGCAGCCTTTTGGCTAAAATAGAAGCGTATAATTTATAATCTACGTTTAAGACCGAAATCGGTCTATAGTTGGCTACATCTATTTTATCCTTACCTTCCTTCGGTATTACAGATATCATTGCCTCATTCCATGAGGGGGGGGGGGATTCTGCTTTTTCTAGGACCCAATTGAAGCATCTAAGTAACAGAGGAGTTAATTGTTCTTTAAAAGTTTTATACCACTCCGAGGGGAAACCATCTGTTCCAGATGATTTATTACCTTTCAGATTACTAATAGCCTCTAAAAGTTCCTCAGGTGAGATTTCTGATGTTAAAAAATAATTTTGTTCTTCGTCAATAGTTGGAAGGTCTATAGAGACCAGGAAACTCCTCATCTTATCAATGCCTGCATTCTCTGGTTGGGTATATAATTTCTGATAATATCGCTCAAATGCCATTAAAATCTCTTCAGGTTTAGACGTTATTTTCTTTGTTATTGGTTCTTTTATCTTTAATATATTATTTAATGACTGTTGTTTCCTGAGTTTCCAGGCCAACATTTTAGTAGCTTTTGGACCCTGCTCATAATATCTTTGCCTGGTAAATCTGTACTTTTTTTCAATCTCATCCTCGTAAATTTGATTAATTTCTTGTCTTACTTTTTTTACTTCCAGGAGTAATTTAGAATCTTTGGTTTGACTATGTTCCCTTTCCAAATGTTTTAATGTAGTTTGCAGTTCATTCATTTTAGCCAATCTCAGCTTTTTTATTGTTGACATCCTCATTATTATTTTTCCTCTGAGCACAGCCTTTGCAGCATCCCATAATATTGTGGGTGAGACCTCCCCACTATCATTTTGCTCCAAATATACTTCTATCTCATCCTTAATAAATGATATAAATGATGATTCATTTAATATGCCTACATTCAGTCGCCATAGATGATTTTTAGCTGGGCTGTCAAGAGAAAGTGTAAGGTAAATTGGACTATGGTCCGACAAGTCCCTCTGACCTATTGTACATCCTTTAACCCTCCATCTATCCACACCAAACATAAAAAAATAGTCCAATCTGGAGTATTCCTGATATCGTGTAGAGTAAAATGTATAATCTCTTTTTGAATAATTGACATCTCGCCATATATCTATCAGTCCTAGCTCTTGGGTTATTTTCCTAATCCTTGACATTTTCAATGGCTTACTCCTCTGTTTATTTGTACTATCAAGTTTCGGATTTAATGTTACATTGAAGTCCCCCCCACATACTAGTATTCCTGATGCCTCAGTAGCGATCAAGTTGAATACTCTGCCATATAAGGCCCACTGTTCATCTGGAGGAGCATATACATTACAAAGGGTTACCTCATTATTGTCAATTTTTCCTTTTACCATAACGTATCGCCCTTCTTTATCTTTGGATACCGAAATACATTCAAAATTGACAGAGTTTGAAATTAACGTTGCCACTCCCCGTCTGCCTTGCTTAAAGGAAGAGAAAAAGGTATTTCTATAACCAAATTTTTTTAATTTTTCATGTTCACTATCAATTAAATGTGTCTCTTGGATCATAATTACATCAATCTTTTCCTTCTTCATTTTAGCTAATATTTTTGCTCTCTTTATGGGACTGTTTAAACCATTAACATTCATTGATATTATCTTAAGTTGACGATGCATGTCCTCTAAAAATAAGAATCAAATATTTAAAGTTACCTGCGAAAAGTGCCATGAACAGAACATTTTTAAATTCAAACAAAATCTGAAAAGTAAATACACAAAACAATGAGATTTCCAATGTCAACTGACCATTGTGGTCTCTTGCCTCTGAGAGAGAAGTCCACAGAAAGGACCCCCTACAAGAGTGGTTGTGTAGGAAAAACACTCCTACAAGCTAACCAATGTTAAGAAACTCCCCAAACGACGACTTAGTATATCAAAATAAATACCAGGATTAAGCGTTAAACTTTGTACTTCTGCGGAAAACCTTTTACGGCTTATGACGGAATCTTAGTTGAGTATTTAACACTTAATTATCATGTGGGTCCCGTCGGAAGCCTCTCAATTTTTCTCGAATAGTTGCTTCATGCAGGTCGTGGTTACCCTGCTGTACTCCTTGCTGGTGTACTGAACGGCGCTGTGACTTTTTCCCGTCCACAGTGGACCAGGGGAGAAGCTTTTCAAGTTTATTTTGTAAAGACTGAGGCTGTGTTTTTACCCGGTAACCCGACTGGACCCCTCTGTTTTCCAGGTCTTTTGTCGCTTCGTCTGCACTTTCGTATGTGGTCGCCCCATCTTCCCAGAAAACCCTCATACGTGCGGGGAAAGGAGTCTGAAAACGGATCCCCTTCCCTTTCAGCGCTTTTCTAATAAGGGTGTATTCTTGCCTTTTCTTTAAGACCTCCTTGGCGTAATCATGGTCGAAATATATGCGTTGGTTCTGATAGTGGAGTGGTTTTCTCCATGCTTCCCTCAGAACTCTTTCTTTCACTGTGTACTGGAGAAACCCGACCACGATTGATCTCGGAGGGGCACTTTGGGGCGGCCTTGGCGCTAAAGCCCGGTGAGCTCTCTGGATACCTAGCGGGGTCTCAGCTCCCTCCAGCAGCGTCGACAGGAACTCCTCCAGAAAAGCCTGTACAGAGGAACCTTCAGCCCCCTCCGGTATTCCAGATATGCGGATGTTATTTCGCCTCGAAAATCCCTCCAGCTCAGTTAGCCTGCTCTGTAGGACTCTCTGCTCTTTTAGCGTATATAGCAATGCTTCTTTAGCCGCTACCTTCCATGTCTCGGCTTCGCCAATACGTTGTTCCGCCTCAGATATTCTCGCGGAGGCTTCCTGGATTGCCTCCGTGGTCTCATTTAACTTCTGAGAGATATCCTTCTGTATTTCCAGCAGTTCCGCTCGCATATCTTTCTTGAGTTCATCTCTGAAGACGGTGAGTGCTTCACGAAGTTCACTGCTAATCACCTCCTTCATCATTCCCCTTAAGGGCTCCTCTGTTAGCTGCTGCGCGCTAGCTCCCACCTTAGCCTTCTCCTCCATCCGAGTATTTGTGTCTTCACTCACCGTCTTAGGATTTTGCTTCGAGGTGCTCTTTCCTTTATTTCCCCCCGACATTTTGCACGTTTACTCTTCTCTTTTTTCTTCGCTTAATTTCTATATTTCAGGGGGGAAAAACACCCGTTGCTTGGGAGCTCTTTCTTTATGCTGCCATCTTAGATCCCGCCCGACCGGAAACCCCCTACCTGACAGTTTTTAAAACTGCCGGCATACTGTCAGCAAGCCCCCTGACAGTTTTTAGTAGTGCCGGCGTACTGTCAGGAAGCTACCTGACAGTTTTTAAAACTGCCGGCATACTGTCAGCAAGCCCCCTGACAGTTTTTAGTAGTGCCGGCGTACTTTCAGGAAGCTACCTGACAGTTTTTAAAACTGCCGGCGTACTGTCAGCAGGCTTCCTGACAGTTTTTGAAACTGCCGGCTTACTGTCAGCAAGCTCCCTGACAGTTTTTAAAACTGCCGGCGTACTGTCAGCTAGTCCCCTGACAGTTTTTAATAGTGCCGGCGTACTGTCAGGAAGCTCCCTGACAGTTTTTAATACTGCCGGCGTACTGTCAGGAAGCTCCCTGACAGTTTTTAATACTGCCGGCGTACTGTCAGGAAGCTCCCTGACAGTTTTTAATACTGCCGGCGTACTGTCAGCAAGCCCCCTGACAGTTTTTAAAACTGCCGGCGTACTGTCAGCAAGCTCCCTGACAGTTTTTAAAACTGCCGGCGTACTGTCAGGAAGCCCCCTGTCAGTTTTTAGTACTGCCGGGTACGTGCCCGGCACTGCCGGGTCGATGAAAAAGTGGCTGGCGGGTGACGTCACGCAGACCCACCACTGCCGCCCGTCTCCCGGCAGGCAAAGATCCAACCCCAACTGTTTGGATGTTTAACCATGACCACAACTTGGAGGACAATATGCAGTTAAACATTTGATCTTCGGACTAGGTAACTTTTTTTGGACGTTATGGTGACAGGTGCAGGAAATTGACATTATTAAAGAATACATATCATTTTTTATTTATAATATATCAACATCATTGTTATAAATATTGTTAATCAGTATGAATATAGACTATTTGATTAAGCGTCATTTATTAATACTTATTTATTATTAATTATTTAGTAGATTATATTTTTGTATCTATTTAATTAATTAACGAATTTAGGTATTTATGTATGTATTTTTCTATTTGAAAATGCAATCTGTGCGGAAAATTGTTAGGTTGATTTTAACCAGTCAACACCACTCTGATTTGCTGAGACCGCACTGATCACAACCATAGACTGTATAAAAGTATAGACAGCACGACAGGGGTTGAAAAGTGAAGCCACAACGTCTCTTACGCCCTCTGGTGGCTGGTTTCAGTACAGCTTTTAACCCTAAAGCCTATTTCCATTCAACTGAATGAAAGATGACGGAATTTTAATCTAAAATTACACATCCAGGATTTTTTTGGAAAGTTGATTTCTGTACATTCTGCAAGCCCCACTCCTTTGTTAATAACCCCAGTGTTTTTTTTTTGTTGTTGTTGTTTTTACAGTACCCTCAGGAAAACTTTCTCTCCAGTTTTTTTTTTGGTAAGTGGATCATTTCTCTCCATCAGTTCATTAGTATTCATACTGTAGATCCATGCGGTTCTTGACTCACTTTCCAACTCGCGTTTTAGGTTTCCAAACCCAAGATTTATTTCTTTACAAAATAATACACAAGAAAACTGAACAAAAAACGATTAAAATGCTTATAAACAGAAAACTAGGTACTTCCCACTAAACATTAGACGTCTTATGGACGTGAAGATCATGTCTATATTGCGTCGGTCGGTCCAAGACCAATTCTGTACGTCTACACGACGTGCAAACTAGGTCCGCTATTTGGACGTCTAACTATGACCCCACTTGGACGTCAATATGCAGTTAAACATTTGAACGTCGGACTAGGTCACTTTTTTGGACGTCATGGGGACGTCTAATACAGGTGCAGGAAATTAACATTATTTAAGAATATATTTATTTTTAAATGTATGTCAAAATTGTTGTTATCAATATTGTTAATCACTATGAATATAGATTATTTATGATTAAGCATCATTTATTTCTAATTATTTATTTGAGTATTATATATTTTTATCTATTTAATTAATTAATTAATGTAGGTATTTATTTACGTATGTTTTTATTTTTATTTGGAAATGCAATTTATGTGGAAAATTGTTAAGTTGATTTCAACCAGTCAACGCTACTCTGATTTGCTGAGACCGCACGTCATCATAAACTCCACTCTGATATGCCGAGTCAAAACACGCTCAACATTTTTTGGCTGCTGCAGTAGCTCAGCTCAGCTCAGCTCATTCAGTTCAGCTCGCTCAGCTCAGCTCCGCTCCGGACCGGACTCAGCTGCCAAGCTATAAGGTAAGACGATATGTATAATAAGTTAATGTATTTGTAGTGTTAGTTGTTTTAGCTCTGTGGTCTTAAATCATCTGAACCTGCTGGCGTTGCCTCTCTTCCCAGGCAGTTAGCTAACTAGCTAGCTAGCTAACGATAGCTAAACAGTGGCCATAGTTAAAATGGAATTGGAATTACTTTTGAGAACGACCGTAATGCAAATAATATTTACTGTAACCGAAGCTTTAACGTAGAAGCATTGTCCGGTCATTAAGTCAATGCACTAACCAGAGCTAGGCTGATAAGCCAATCTAAGCTAACGTTAAATCAAAGAACCGTCTTTGGCTAAATTCGCTAAGCTAGCGTTAAGTTATATAAGTTTGTGGCACCCACAATTAACCTAGGCAACTGGGGGCAATATCAAGTGCATTTTGAATAGCCTGAAGAAGTAAGTTTATGTTAATATTACATAAATTAGGCAATTTAAAATAGTTTGTTGTGGGAAAACATTTATTAAAATAGCTTAATAGGATTTGTGAGAATTAAAACGGCACGATAATTCTGGTCAGGTGTTAAATGTGTATTCCCGCCTTTAGCTTAGCGTTAGCTTAGCGTTAGCTAAGCCATAGCATGAAGAAGTAAGTTTATGTGAATATTACATAAATAAGGCAATTTAAAATAGTTTGTTGTGGGAAAAAATTAATTAAAATAGCTTAATATGATGTGTGAGAATTAAAACGGCACGATAATTCTCGTCAGGTGTTAAATGTGTATTCCCGCCGTTAGCTTAGCGTTAGCTAAGCCATAGTGTGAAGAAGTAAGTTTATGTGAATATTACATAAATAAGGCAATTTAAAATAGTTTGTTGTGGGAAAAAAAAAAAATATTAAAATAGCTTAATATGATGTGTGAGAATTAAAACGGCACGATAATTCTCGTCAGGTGTTAAATGTGTATTCCCGCCTTTAGCTTAGCGTTAGCTTATCGTTAGCTTAGCGTTAGCTAAGCCATAGCATGAAGAAGTAAGTTTATGTTAATATTACATAAATAAGGCAATTTAAAATAGTTTGTTGTGGGAAAAAAATAATTAAAATAGCTTAATATGATGTGTGAGAATTAAAACAGCACGATAATTCTCGTCAGGTGTTAAATGTGTATTCCCGCCGTTAGCTTAGCGTTAGCTAAGCCATAGTGTGAAGAAGTAAGTTTATGTGAATATTACATAAATAAGGCAATTTAAAATAGTTTGTTGTGGGACAAAAATAAATGGCCATCTTCAACATTTTCTGAGATTTCTAATTTGTCTTTTTCTACTTGTGCAGATGGAGTCATGAAATGTGACGGGACAGCCACCGAGGACTTCATACTTCGGAGCATCTCAAACATGCACCACAAAGACGTGGAGGACACACCGCTGTCTCTCAGGACCTAGAATCTTAATGAAAGTATAATGATGTTAAGGGAAGGTGTAATGGAAAGGTGTAATGTAAAGTTGTAATGGTGTTAAGGGAAGGTGTAGTGGAAAGGTGTGATGTTAAAGGTGTAATAGTGTTGAGGGAAGGTGTAATAGTGTTGAGGGAAGGGGTAATGTTAAAGGTGTAATAATGTTGAGGGAAGGGGTAATGTTAAAGGTGTAATAGTGTTAAGGGAAGGTATAATATTGTTAAGGGAAGGTGTAATGCAGGGGTCTCAAACTCATTTTTGCCGAGGGCCACATTGACATATTGGCTGTCCTCTGAGGGCCAGATGTAACTTATAAATATAAGAAAATGTAACCAGATGTAATATAAAATGAATGTAATTACTCCTTAATGTTAAATAACTCTCAATATACTATTTATTCAATCAAATATTACAGTTGAATGGAAAAAATGTTTGCTTGTTGCTCTATTAACATAAATCCTTTTAATTTGTCATGTTATGAAATCCAAAAACTCCATCAAGAACCAAACTATTCAAGTGAATAGAAATTACATCAATTACAAGTTATATTAACTTTGATCAAAACGTTTGATACTGAAATAAGGCTTAATAAATATAAAATCAAAAATTGTGAGCTGTGACAGATTTAGCATTTCCTCAGATTTAGCAGTTCCTCATCCAACCACTAGTCGGAGCTGCAGCTGCAGCACCACAAGCCCGCAGTCTTTGCTTAGTCAGAGCTACAGCCCAACCACGGGCTACAGGACTCAGCTGAGCCAGTCTGGAGCGTTTTGAAATTTTTTAAGTTCTTCTGTGTATGAAATAAAATAACCCCACTAACCGGATAATACAGCTCTCTACAGTTCATCTTTCAGCCCAAGCAGCTAACAGCAGCAGTTTAGAGCAGCGTCACGGAGGCACTGCTGGGATTACATTATAAACAGGTCAGTTAGCGCGCTGCTAACCTCAGGATGTTTATAACTACGGAGTTTAGTGGACACACCAAGGCTGCAAGGTTAGACTGTTGAAGGCTACTGAAGACTACTAAACAGGCAACGCAGCGTAAGCAAAAAAAAAACAAAAACCACACACACACCAAAATACAAGTTAAGATAAAATATGAAAACGAACATAATAAAGCATAAATAATTAAATTGAATTGCGGGCCAGATGTATGTTTATTTTGTTAACCCGTGAGGGGCCGTATGAAACCGCGTGGGCCGGTACTTTGAGACCCCTGGTGTAATGTAAAGGTGTAATAGTGTTGAGGGAAGGTATAATATTGTTAAGGGAAGGTGTAATGTAAAGCTGTAATAGTTTTAAGGGAAGGTAAATGTTTAGTGAAATTGTTATGGTGTGAATCTAAGGTGTATGTTATGTTGATGTAAAATAAAGGCATTAACCCCAAATGAGATTTACTCATTATGTTTATTATTATATTAATGTTTCCCCAAACAGAAAGGGTCAATTTAAAATCGACAGTGGTTAGATGGGGGTAATTAATTTATCCCTTGCTTTTACTGGTTCTTTGCAGGTTGACATGTTTTGGAAAAAGTGAGAGGGTTGAAATTCAATTTATTTGTAAAGCATATTGTGTATAACTAACGTGCATAACTAGTTCCAGAAGGTTGTGAACCTGTTCCAGTAATTGTTTGGCTTAGCTTTGTATGCGTTTCCAGTTAACTGCTGAAGCTGGAACAATGGAACAGTTGCCACCGTCTGAAATGGCACTACAGTTATGCAGGGAGCCTCAAAGTAGTTGGTCTATAAAAACGTATACATGTAAATTTCACGTAGAAAAGACGTCCACAACGACTTAATTTAAACTAGAATTAGCCCTTATCCGGAGGTCTGGGGGACGTCAATACTGGACGTGCAGAAGACGTCAGAAAAAAGACGTCGTCTGGCGTCACAGTCTGCACCTTCAGGAGACCAAAATTGGACGTGCAAAAATGACCTAGAAAAGACGTCGTTTCAACGTCTCTTTGTTTAGTGGGTTATATTCATGTTCCTAATTCCTAAATCCTAAAACTGCGGTCAGAAAAGGTGAGGCTCCTTTGGCTTTTTACTGCTTGTCTTGTTTTTTCTCCTGCCCAAAAAACACTGTAATTATCCGAATCTAACCACCTACAGGTGCCTAGTGGTAACACACATTTCTAATGCCGTTATTGTTATACTAATACTATCCCTTACACATACTTCGTTCTTCTCCCTAATTTTAGTATTTACGTTAGTTTTTAACCTAGCCTTAGGTACTTAACGATAGTTAACTAGGTTAGCCAACTCAGGTTAGCTAAGTAAAGTAACTAAACTTGTTTGGTGAAAATTACGTGGAGTGGGCGGGGTTTGAGCAGTCACACGGCCCCGCCCCCCGCCTCCCACCTCTGTCACGCCAGTTCTGGCTCCAATTTGCCTCTGCAAGCGCAGGCAAGATGGCAGCTTCCGTTTCGGCCATATTTTGGCTTTAAAACGCCTTAATGAGAGTAAATGGGGACCGTCCAGTCCATACTTTTATACAGTCTATAATCACAACCCAAACTCCACAACGCGCCAAGCAGCACATTTTTAGTTGCTGCGGAAGCACAGCTCATTTAGGCTCAGCTCAGCTCACCTCAGGACTTGTTGTGCTACTAAGATATAAGGTAAGTTCGACCAGGTCCTTTATTTTATGATCATGTATGTGTTTGTAGTGTCTTACACCACCTGCACGTGCTGGCCTTGCCTCTCTTTCTAGGTAGTTAGCTAACGTTAGTTGTCTAAGGATAGCTAAACATTGCCATAGTTTAAATGTAATATGAATTGCATTTGAAAATGAGCAGATTTTTAAAACTTGTCTTATGAATAAGCTAATTTGAAATAGTTTTTTTGTGGGAAAAACCTAGATAAAATAGCTTAATGACGAAGTGTGAGAAAATTAAAACAGCTCAATATTTTTCCTCAGGTGTAAGCTTAGCGCTGTTAGCTTAGCATTAGCTCAGTGTTCGTGTGAAGAATAAAGTTAACGTTATATGTAAATTTCATATAAATAAGCCAACTTGTTGTTGAAATTGTTTTGTTAAAATACTGCACATATTTCTGGTCAGGTGTTAAAAGTGTATCCCCGCATTATATTAGCATTAGAAGTAACGTTAAGTAACTTACATGTAAATATTATGTAAATAAGCCAATTTTAAATAGTTTGTTGTTGGAAAAATTCAATAAAAAAGCCTAGCGATTAAAAACACCTTGCAAGATTAAAACTGCACATATTTCTCGTCTAGAGTTCAATGAATGTGTATTCCCACCATTAGTTTAGCACCAGCATGAAGAATGTAAATATTATATAACGTTAAATAAGCCAACTTTAAATAGTTTGCTATTGGAAAAACTTAATTAAAATAGCCTAGGGGTGAGACAAGGTCTGGAAAGATTAAAACAGCGGAATATTTCCAGTCCAGAGTTAACTGTGTTTTTGTAAAAGTGTATGGCTCCCCCGCTGCAAAAAGCCTGCAGTGTGTGGAGCGGTAGAGCTTAGATCGGGCCCAAAAATCCAGCCCGACCCGGCCCAAATCCATGCACTTTCTGCCCGAGCCAGACCCGACCTGAGCCATAAACTGTCATTCTGAACCCGAGCCATTTTTTAGTAATTAGAGCGTTAAAATTGAGCTATTTAAAACATTTTCGGGCTGTTTGAATTAGCGAAATCTGTTAAGAATTATGTTAAATAACCTTGCGACGCTGAAGAAGCATAGACCTATTATTATTTCTTTTTTTTTATTCGCTTCTTTCTTTCTTTATTCCTTGTCTGTTGTACAGGCAGTGTGAGGTTGGTGGATGGTGGCAGTCGCTGTGCTGGGAGAGTGGAGGTTCTTCATAGAGGGCAGTGGGGAACAGTGTGTGGTGATGACTGGGATATGAGTGATGCTGCAGTGGTGTGTAGAGAGCTGGGCTGTGGAGAAGCTGTAGATGCACTGGGCAAATCTCATTTTGGATCAGGATCAGGACCAATCTGGATGGAGGATGTGGACTGTAGTGGATCAGAGTCTAGACTGGAGAACTGTAGATCACCAGTATGGGGTAAACATGACTGCAATGAAACCCACAATTCTGGAGTCATCTGTTCAGGCAAGCTACACTATGTTCATATAATATGTGCACTGTATTGAATAGTTACATTGTGTGACTGTGCTGTCTGACTTTCATTTATTAAATCCTGTTGTTATCTCATTGTTTATGCTCTTGTGATATTTTAGGAGCCAGGCTGGTTTTAGGTTCTCGCTGCTCTGGGAGAGTGGAGGTTCTTCATGGAGAGAGCTGGGCCACAGTGTGTGATGCTGACTTTAACCAGCAGGATGCAGAGGTTGTGTGTCGAGAGCTGGGCTGTGGTTCTCCTGTGAAGGTTCTGGGAGCAGCTGCGTTTGGTAGAGGGGAGGGTCAGGTGTGGTCAGAGGTGCTTCAGTGTAGAGGAAACAAATCTCAGACTCACTTCTGTCCAAAATCATCTTCACTCAAACACAACTGCTCCCATGATAATGATGTGGGACTGGTGTGTGCAGGTAAGAACTGCATTCAGCACAATGAGCCTGTGACTTCATCTATTCCTACTTAGACAGCCCTCTGTCTCAGTAGCTCAGCCCTGTGCTCCATTACCTGTTTGCCATTAAGACCTGGTGAAATTAAATATTTGTGACTTATTATATTGTTTGTTTGGGGTGAGGGTGTTATGTTTGTGCAGCATTACTGTTCTGGCATTTGTTTTTTAGTGGATAATAGTGTAATAAAGTGTAGGGGATCTGTGTTTGTCTAGAATACCTTGCAGTGTGAGTTTAAAAACATTAAAAACACAGCTAGCAGAAACTTCCTGGTGGATAGCACTAATTATAAACACAATAGACTTTGGACAAATGTAATGAGTTTCTCTAGTCTAACAGACACAAGAGACTGTTGTTTTGGAGATAATTTGTGGATTTAAGCTGCAGTAACACATTATACAAAATGGCTACAGCAACATGTATCCATGTGAATCACATGTAATATTCTGGGTTGGAGTGGAACAGACTTAGAATACTTGTACTGGCAGCACATAGTTTAAAAGCAAGAATGGTGAATTAAGTATGTGTCTACTGTTCTGTTCCTCCAGTCCATTAAGCAGGTAACAAGACTGGTGGAGGTCATATAGTGTCTGGAAAATAACTGCTCACAGGATTGCCAACAAATTAAAAGTCTATGTGTATCTTTTTTATTTTTGTTATTTTGAAACTGTAAAGGGAAAAATATTAAAAATGCTAAATAGACGTGTCCACTTCAATGTTATGTGTTCTAAACATTAGGTCATTTTTATTTCCTTCTGTAGTCACAATAATATACATTTTGATTAGGGGTGTCCTGTGCTGGAGTTATCTGTTCAGGTAAAACACTGTAAACAGGGACTGTACATTATCTGCCATGTAGGCAAAGTGTACAGCACATATGATTTTTCTTTTTAACCCACCCTAAATCCTTGTTGATTGCCAAGGTAAATTGGTATGTTTAAACTGAGCAATCACCAAACTGTGCTGTACACTGGAATTCTCAACCAACAATTAATTTACTGTTTTTTTTATTTCATAATTTTGCTGATCCATATTAATTTGTTTAATGTAATTCATAGCTTTACTGAACTTATTTTGAATCCTTATACTCTCTTTAGTTTTTTCCAATGCATTTATGAATCATTCATTGTGCAATATTTAGCATCATCATGCTTAATCATTTATCATTACTGATAAATAAGCTTTCTTTTTTTCATGGTAATTTTTAGGAGTCCTGCTGGTTAATGGCTCTCGCTGCTCTGGAAGAGTGGAGGTTCTTCATGGTGAGAGCTGGTTCACAGTGTGTGATGCTGACTTTAACCAGCAGGATGCAGAGGTTGTGTGTCGGGAGCTGGGCTGTGGTTCTCCTGTGGAGATTCTGGGAGCAGCTGCTTTTGGTAGAGGGGAGGGTCCGGTGTGGTCAGAGGAGCTTCAGTGTAGAGGAAACGAATCACAGATTCACTTCTGTCCAAAATCATCTTCACTCAAACACAACTGCTCCCATGATAATGATGTGGGACTGGTGTGTTCTGGTAAGAGCTGCATGTTTGTGATTAATGTCATTAAGATTAGCTCAATGTTTATGTAAACTTTTTGTAATTCTGTCAAAAATGCAAATGTCTTGCTATTATTTCAGTTTTCAGCCACAATTCTACTTTACATCATTTATAGTGGTGAAAATACATGTTTTTTTCCATTCTTTCTCAATGTCTTGGTCTGTCTTACTCACTGTTGTACAGGCAGTGTGAGGTTGGTAGATGGTGACAGTCGCTGTGCTGGGAGAGTGGAGGTTCTTTATAGAGGACAGTGGGGATCAGTGTGTGGTAATAACTGGGATATGAGAGATGCTGCAGTGGTGTGTAGAGAGCTGGGGCCTCATGTACTAAGACTTGCGTGGACTTCCTACTAAAATGTTCCGTACGCTCAGATCTGAAAAGTTCCGTACGCACAAAAAAATCCGGATTTATCAAACCGTGCGTAGGCAGAATTCCACGTACTTTCTCTTAGTACATCACAATCAACTTGAAATCAAGCGCAAATGCACGAAAGCAGCACACTTGCCACGACTCCTCCCTCAATTACGCAGAGTATAATGTTATATTATTATTATTATTATTATTATTATTATTATTATTATTATTATTAATAATAATATTATTATTATTATTAATAATAATAATAATAATATTATTATTATATACGCATAGCGTATAATTACCCATGTTTTAAGTTTTATTATTCTAAGATAAATGCTTTCATTTAAATGCTTTAAATGAGTTGCCTACCAAAAAGACACACGTCACGCACTCAGCTTGTTTTCTTATGCTCTTGGAAATCTAAAACTGCTTATAAGCCAGTCATCATCATGGGCCAAAAAAACATAATGGTCACGGAAAATGCGCGCTCAATGAATTCGGCCATTAGCAGTATTTTCCAGTAATGCCAACGCTGCATCTCCAACAACTCCAGCGCAAACCTGATCTAGGCTAAGTGGAAACACGTTAAACGATTATTTCTGTAAGACAATGAAACTGTCTGATTAATTTACTTTATTTTACCCAATAATGCTTACTTCAATGTGTGCATAGAGGATATCTTAATAGTTGTAATTTCAATGCATCGCCTCTAAGTGTCGCCAAATGACAAAAACACAATACATACGCACAAAAAAAAGGCGTACGCCCAAAACAAAACTTCCGTGGGGGAACGCACTTTCACACGTTCAAGTCAAATTTAGTACATCAGACCGTGAGCGTGAAATATGGCGTACGCAATGTTTTTGTGTGTACGCACCTTTAGTACATGAGGCCCCTGGGCTGTGGAGAAGCTGTAGATACATATCATGAGTCTTACTTTGGATCAGCATCAGGACCAATCTGGATGGATAATGTGCACTGCAGTGGCTCTGAGTCTACACTGAGGAACTGTGAATCAGCAGGATGGGGTAAACATAACTGTGATCATTCTAAAGATGCTGGAGTCATCTGTTCAGGTAAATTGTATCAGTAAATTATTTTATGTTCCCTTCTGTTAACTAGGAACAGGAAACTGTTCATAATATATCACACATGTAAAACAGGGATGGGCAACTGGCGGCCCGGGGGCCGCACACGGCCCTCGTCATCACTCAGTGCGGCCCGCGAATAGATCAAAAATAATTTCATAATTTAAAAAAAAAAAAAAAAAAAAAAAAAAAACGTAATTCTACTTTTGACCGCTAGAGGGCGCTGCCAAACAACCACGAAAATTGACATTGACATCCAGTCCATTGTGAGCCAGCAGGCCAAACCACAGCTCTCTCATTGGTGGTCTAGTTTGGTCTAGTTTTCTGCTATTATTGAATGAGCTATTTGCAATCAGTTTTTAAATCTTTTTTGTTCTTTGTTATACATGAGTTCAAATGCCTTTTGCACTTTTATAAGCAAATGTTTTGTCCTTGTTGCTTATGAAGGACTTGTTATAATGAACTTATTTTACACAGAGGAACTACTGTATTTGCAAACAGTTTTTTAAGCAAACTTTTTGTTCTTTGATATGAAGGACTTCCTTTTTGCACTTTTTTTAAGCAAACGGTTTGTCTTTTGCCGTATTAAAATGCATTAATATGCAGAAAATAGTTGTTGATAAATGTTGGTGCTGTAAACATACAGATATAAATTCATATAAAATTTGTTCTTATTGAAAATCATTTATAGCGTTTTTCATATTCAATTATTTGAAGTGCGAGGTCATGTGGCCCTCCAATGGTCATGCTGAAAAAAATGTGGCCCTCTCCATCATGGAAGTTGCCCATCCCTGATGTAAAACAAAGTCTTGTAAGTGGTGGGAAAGGACCCATTTTAGAGGCTTAGGGTCCAGTTAAGCGTAGTAGTACTGTTTGTAAGGAAACAGATAGCGTTCATTTAGTCAACTTTTCCACTGAAGGTTAAATGCCATATCTATTTTGACCATTCTTGCTGTGTTAATGTCAGAGATTCAATGACATGGAAAGACATTTTCATGTTGAAGCAGTGACTCACATATGTTTAAATTCAGCTTTATGTTCACAATTTTTAGGAGTCCGGGTGGTTGGTGGTTCTCACTGTTCTGGGAGAGTGGAGGTTCTTCATGGAGAGAGCTGGGTCACAGTGTGTGATGCTGACTTTGACCAGCAGGGTGCAGAGGTTGTGTGTCGAGAGCTGGGCTGTGGTTCTCTTGTGGAGGTTCTGGGAGCAGCTGCTTTTGGTAGAGGGGAGGGTCCGGTGTGGTCAGAGAAGCTTCAGTGTAGAGGAACTGAATCTCAGATTCACTTCTGTCCAAAATCATCTTCACTCAAACACAACTGCTCCCATGATGATGATGTGGGACTGGTGTGTGCAGGTAAGTGTTTTTCAAAAAAATGTTTCCCATTTTTACTCTTACTAGTTCATAATTTGGTAAATTTTTCTTGTTCTTATTTTCTCTTACACAGACAGTGTGAGGTTGGCAGATGGTGGCAGTCGCTGTGCTGGAAGAGCAGAGGTTTTTCACAGAGGACAGTGGGGAACAATTTGTGGTGCTGGTGCAAATTTCATAGCGGGTTTTGTCATGTGTAAAGAGTTGGGCTGTGGAGAGCCGTTTAGGACTGATGCAGCTGTTCCAGGATCTGCACCGATCTGGATGAGTCATGTGAAGTGTACTGGATCAGAGTCTACACTGAAACACTGTGGATCATTAGGGTGGGGTGAACACAGCTGTAATCATAATATGGATATTGAGCTTACCTGTTCAGGTATGTTTTAATTAGACAAAAACTGTAATACGTACGTATTACATGTATTACATTTGTGAACTTTCTGAGAATGTTTCGACACATCATAGACAAAATCAAATCAGAGATCATATGATGGAATGTCACTGTTTTGTATACCTATTCCGTATTAAATATTCTATTACATAGTAAATTCTGACAGTTACAGCTAATGTGAGAAGCAGTGATGTTTTTTTTAACATTTGCTTTGACTTTTATTTAATTGCTGAAAATATTAACCCAAGATATTGTCTAGTCAGTTTCATTTTGTTTGATAAAATTTAATTTAATAAAAAAGGGTCTGCAGTACTGATTTGCTAGAGCACAACATTTGTTTTCAAAATTATAACCTGAATGAAACAAAATGCATTAGTCCTTTCCACTTCCAGACAACTTCTCAAACACTTTATGTGCCAAAACAAAACCAGTCAACACACTGTAATTAGAAACATAGTGCCATTTCCAGCTTAACAATTTAGTGCTGGACGATATGACAAAACTTATGTCACAATATATTAATTTTAGTCGATGTGTTATCGTTTTGATATAAATGTGTACAGCTCAACTGAACAACTTCCTGATGTGTACATTATCACACACTGAGATTGCCAGACTATGGTATTCTATACCACTCTGCTGTTTCGCTTAAAAAAAATCAGTCAGTAAAGATGCTGTAAATACTGTACATATCTTAAAAAAATTTATAAATTGATGCTCCTTTATTCGTATGCAAATGACAAAAAATATAAATGAAGGTCACACATGCCAGATATTCTAGGCTACTCTAAAATAGTTAACATTTTTACATTTATTATTACAATAACAGCTTAAATGCTTTGCTGTGTAATAATAAAATATACCAGCCCTGCTTAAAATGATTAAAAATAATATGCAAATATGGACAGAATTAAGATATCAAATATGGACAGAATTTAGATATTTAATTATATTTTGACCAACAAAAAAAGTCAGAATAAAAAAAAAAAACATTTATTGTTTTTCTATAAATCTTTTGTTATGATTTTCAAAATGGCGGATTAGCCACTATGGCTATTTGGCGATGCCAACTGTTTTCCTAGCTAAATTAATCTGTATTATTAACATGGATGAATTGGATAGATTATGTGGTTTGATATGATCTGTGAACTGGGATCTAGCGTCGGAGGTCAGAGGGCACAAAGTAGGGTAATTAATGAGCAGTATTTTTGTTATTTGTGTTCATTTTTTTTATTCATTAATGAAGTGAACATGTTAATTTGACAACTCTAGTATTTTTTCATCTCATTACTAGCCTTCTGTTTTGTTTAGCATTTGTCTATTATACAAGTCTTTATTTAATCTGATTGTGAGAGAGAGAGAGATTTGACATTTTTGCATTACACACAGATCACAGGACATCCAGACTTGCTGATGGTCCTCATGTTTGCTCTGGGAGAGTGGAGGTTTTTCATGGAGCGTCTTGGTTCACAGTGTGTGATGCTGACTTTGACCAGCAGGATGCAGAGGTTGTGTGTCGAGAGCTGGGCTGTGGTTCTCCTGTGGAGGTTCTGGGAGCAGCTGCTTTTGGTAAAGGGAAGGGTCAGGTGTGGTCAGAGGAGCTTCAGTGTAGAGGAGATGAATCTGAGATTACTCTCTGTCCAATAACCTCTTCACACAAATACAACTGCTCTCATGGTAATGATGTGGGACTTGTATGTTCTGGTACAGTATAATATGTGATATTATCGTCTAACATTTCTTTATATAATATACAGTATAGGAGAGAACTTGCTCTTTTACGAGTCTCTTGGTTGTAAATTCAGGTCACACTCAGGCTCGGCTGATGAACGGCTCAGATTCCTGTTCTGGTCGAGTGGAGCTCCAGTACCTCAGTGAGTGGGGTACAGTGTGTGATGTAAGCTGGGATATGAGAGCTGCCAGTGTCCTCTGTGCTCAGCTGAAGTGCTGTGGCTGTGTTGGGGTCAGACTGGTTTGGGGAGGGGAGTGGCCGGATCTGGGCGGATGTGTTTGATTGTCAGGGGAACGAAACACACCTGTTAAAGTGTCCCATTTCATCATGGAGTCGAACTGCATGCTCTCATAAACAGGATGTTGGACTCATCTGCAGTGGTGAGCTTTTAAGAATCTTAAACATTCTTATCAACGGGCTGTAAAGTGATTTTAGGAGGAAGTGCCCTTATAATGTTCTTATATATATATATTTTTTTACTTCACTTCAATTAATTTACTAATGTATCTCAGTTTTGAACATGTATATACATTTCCATAGACAATTTTGATTTCTGAAAATCAATTTCTAATTTTGCTCCATATATAGCTCAGCTAATGCAGCAGTACCTGTAAAAAAAACAATGTGTTTAATTTCTAAATCTGATTTATTTCAAGTGCTGTAAAAACAATCTTATTAAGCCTGTAAAATCTAAAATATATTTGTGGTACTTTCAGGTTCTTCTCTGGCGTCTCATGAGGGTGTAGTGAGATTGACTGGAGGGATGGAGTGTGAGGGGGAGGTAGAGGTTTTCTTCAGGCAGGACTGGAGGAGAGTTCTGCTGGACTCCTGGAGTGAGTCTGAGGCCTCTGTGGTCTGCAGACAGCTGGGCTGTGGTTCTGTACTCAACACCTCCAGCTCCTCTTCATCCAGTCCTGAACACAGCTACATGTGTGTGACGGGTTTCAACTGCTCTGGGAGTGAAGCTCATCTGAGGAACTGCAGCAGCTCACAAGCAGTTAACTGCAGCTCCACAGTACAGCTCTACATCACCTGCTCTGGTACATTTAATTCAAATTATTTGGAGTTGTAGTGAATAATGCCTGTTGTTAGGGGGAAATTGTTTTATTTTGTTTTATTGTAAGGGTTATTATAATTATTATGAATTTGAAATGAACCAATCATCATGTGACTACGGGTGAACTAAGAAATCATAATTTGAACAGTTTTCTCTTAATTTTAGGCTACAGCTCCATCAGGCTGGTTGGTTCTGGGGGAGACTGTGCTGGAAGGCTGGAGGTTTTCCACAGTGGATCATGGGGGACAGTGAGTGATGAATTGTGGGATATTGAGGATGCGCAGGTGGTCTGCAGACAGCTGCAGTGTGGAGTCGCCCTCAGTGCTCCAGTACCAGTACCAGCCCGGTTTGGATCTGGAACTGGACCCATTTGGCTGAATGAGGTGGAGTGTGAGGGGAACGAGGTGTCTCTGTGGAACTGCAGATATCAGCTGTGTGGAGAGGATGAATGTGGACACAAGGATGATGTAGGAGTCGTCTGCTCAGGTACAGTGTGCTGATTGCTGGTGTTCTTACATTGAACACTTCACCTGTCAGACCTCTAAATTTTCTCTTCAGTGCTGAAAGTGAGACTTAGTTAAACTGTTAAAATAAGACTTGTTAAACCAATCTAAAGTTGTTGCCATGTGGGTCAGCCAGACCTCTTCCTGTACCTTTTTTTTTTCTTGTTTTTTTTTAATGTGTCAGAATGTATCTAAAGGGCAAACTAAATTGTTTCAAATTGATCTGTATTTTGGTGTCTTTTTTTAGGTATTATGATAAAAGTGCAGTTTACTACAAAGTCAGCAGTAGAGTGCAGTAACACATTCTCTTCTAACTTTACTACAGACTAAGACTTAATTTATTCTTATTTTTGCGCCAATTTCCAAAGCTTTCTTTAAAACAAATATATTCAGGTTTTTTTTTTTTTTTTTTACACAATATACACTTTTTTGGGATCCTTTTCTGTTTAAAGGCCCTGGCACTGCTAACTTTTGTACCATTTGAGCACACTGGATTTTGTACCATTTCAGGTTATTAACTGGGCTGGAGAGCTTAAAAAATGGCAAAAAAATGGGGGTGTTCTAAAACTTTTAACTAATAGTGTAGATTCATTAAGTTTGTTTTAAACTACATGAAAACTCCAGGGTCTAACATAAAGCATTTTCTCTCATCAGAGTATAAAGAGATCAGACTGACTGAGGGCTGTGAGGGGAATCTGGAGGTGTTCTATAATGGAACCTGGGGGAATGTGTGTAACAATGGGATGGATCTGTCGGGAGCTGAACTGTGGAAGATTTAAGACTGAGAGAGCTACCAAAGCACGAGTGGAATCAGCTCCTAACAGGCTGGATGATGTAAAATGTAGGAAACATGACTCTACTCTGTTTCACTGTCCATCTTCATCCTGGAGTCAGAACAGTTGTGATAGAAGCAGTGAGGTGACTCACATTACCTGCTCCGGTATGTTGTTTTTCTTTGTAGTAGATGAGCATGAGTAAAACAGTTTTTCATGGAAAGTTGTGTTGAAAGAAAGTGTTGTGGTGACCGGATCACCCTCACCTTTCCTCATCCTCTTTCCCTGTGTAAGTGTATACAACCTGAGTAAATATAAAATAATTTTTAAATAATCATTTTATTTATTAAGGGAAAAAAAATATCCAAACACCCCCTAAAAAATAAAATGTGATTAATTACACTTTTTGGATAGATGAGTATTCAATTTCACTTAACTCAACCAGGCCTGATTACTGCCAGACCTGTAGAATCAAGAAATTCTTTAAATTCCTTTATTCCTGATCATTTAAAATGAGCTTTTTTTATGTTTACTCGGGTTATCTTTGTCTGATGTTAAAGTTTTTTTTAATAATCAGAAATCATTAATAATCAGTATATCTGTAGGGGGCAAATACTTCTTCATGGCAATGTATGTGTGCAGGATTGCTTGAGATTTTTTGGGACTACAAGCTACACCTTGCTGTGCTTTTTACACTCATCTGGTCATGCTGGGAACACATTTTAATAAAAAGTGTAAAGTGTATCAGAAAAAAATTACATTTGTGAGTGAAATAATAAGATATTTTACATTGAATTACATTACATTTGGCAGATGCTTTTGTCCAAAGTGACTTACAATAATGGTGTACATTTACTAATAGGAGCCTGTTCTGTCCGAAAATCGCACTGAAAAATTGTTTTTGTCATTGCTGGAATAGTTCGGTGGGGTTAGAGAAAAAGAGCAGTCTGGTGCAGCTTGAAGTTTCCTGTGCGCCCTGTTGGAATGCCTGGTGTTATTTGAAAATCAGCACAACCAGACTGACTTTTAATTCTGTGCGTTGGTGTGAAATGAGGGGGTTTGCCGCTCAATTGAAACTCTCAATTGTTATTGCTGAGATCATTATTTTAGTAATGAGTTTAGTAGTATTGATTTGATTTTTGTAGTATTTATAGCATGTGTCTCCATTTCTAGGAGAGAAGAAACCGCTTGCATTTGAAAACCTTCAAAAATTCTTCTTATTTCCAAACCAGGGTCAGTGCTCAAGTACGAATATTTGACTACCACTCCATTCACTACTTGAATAAGTATACATATTAATCAGATTTGTTCGTGCCTACATTCTAACTTGTTTTGTCAAATAATTCTTAACTTCCCTTTTCATCAGTTGATCTTTGATTTGAGTGAAAACTGATTAAATAAAAACACTAATGCAGTTTGCTGTAGTTTTGTTATAAAAATGTAATATTATTCATGTGTCTGTTCATGTGTGATGTAGATTACATGCCTATTAGGTTGAGAGGAGGAGAGGAAATCTGTTCTGGGAGGTTGGAGGTGTATCATAATGCTGAGTGGGGGTCTATATGTGGTGATCTGTGGGACATCAGGGATGCTCAGGTGGTCTGCAGGCAGCTGGGTTGTGGGCCGGCGCTGAGTGCTAATAGAAGAGCTGTTGATGGTTCTGGTGGAGGAACTATCTGGATGAACAGAGTGAAGTGTAGAGGGTATGAGATTCACCTGTGGGACTGTCCTCATTCCCTGAAGATCCACACTGGCTGCTCCCACAGTGCTGGAGTCACCTGTGCAGGTGTGCGAGAACGTTTTTTAATCTAGTATTAACTTCTCTTAAGATAACTATGGTTATGTTAAGCAGTGTACTCTGTATTTCAGTCAGGTTCAATATTATTATTGTGCTCCGCTGACCTGTAAAAGGGAGAATAGCATTTATATTATGGCTGATTTAGGCTCACAACACTGATAAATACACTAAGTAACATTGGCAGACAATAATGCAACAATATTTTTGAAAATACCTACAATATTACCATATCAGCCATATACTTCTTTTGTTTCAAAGACAATAAACACAAAAACAATAAATACCATTTCTTAAATAATGCTGCTCTAATCTCTTTCTCCTTCTGTAACCTCTTTTTCTTGACCATTTTTATGATATTTCTTTCAGACATATTTGTCACATTACCTTTTTCATCTGAAACAACTACAACTTACACCACAGGTACTCTTTTAATTAGTTCCTTTGTGTGATTTTTTTTTTTTTTAAGTTTAAACAACACTATGCAGTGTTCAACAGTGTTTTTATTCTGTGTTTTCAGTACCAGCACAGCTAACAGAGAAAAAGACAGTCCCTCCTTCAAAAAATCCATCATCTAATTTTCCATACATCTATCCAGTGTCTCTCCTGGTTCTGGGATCTGTGCTCTTCCTGGCCTTAGTGCTTCTGGTTGTGCTGTTTTATCAGAACAGAGTGCTCAGGAGAGGTAGGGAGATTTAGAGATCATCTAAAATCCACTTTCTGTACTTTCTCTAATCATCATTAGTACTTCAATCTGTCATCAGTCTCCTCTTCTACTGAACTGACTCCATGTTTCTTTCTTTCTCTCTCACAGTGATTTCTAAGGCGAGGAGGCAGTCTATGAAGAGATTAACCATAAATGTGTCACTAACAGATATACTAAAAGAGGTAAATTATGTGTAGAGAGTTTCACTGAAGGCAGTCTTCACACAGTATGTAAAGTGGATCTAAGGTCAGATATCAAATAGCAATTCTGAGTGTTTAAATGACTATAAATGAAAAAACTACATGCAGTAAATCAATTGTAGCATTGTTACCTTATCTTACAGGTTCAAAATAATATGTGTTACTCCACTGACTATAATAGGAAGAATTACATATCTGTTACTATCAATTCAGGCCTGTACTGCTGTTAAAAAGCAGAGGAAAGGGATGGGGTTTGTTAGCCAACTTTCCCATTTCACCTTAAATGGTGCAAGAGACAGCAGAGGCTGCATCATTTAAGGCGGAACAGAACAATTAAATAAAATGAAAGCTAATCCAAGCTCCCCATAACAGGAATTAAGAAATTGACAATTGTTCCTTAATCACCAACCTTTCTGAAGACATACAATGCCATTAAAATTAGCTAGGTTACTGAACCTTAGTGCTTCTGATGACGTATCTGGTGCATGAAGTGTTGTCCCAATTCTTATGGGGAGGATTTCACCCTTTACACTCAAAGAATGGTTGGGGTAAGTGGCAGGGCCATGGGGTGAAATTGGATTGGGCTTAAAGCCTCATCTCATTTTCAGACTTACAAATAAATTTTTTTGCTGTAGATTTTGATTAAATAATTGAACTTTGGCATTCTGACTGTTCTGATCTCCTTTAACAGGAAGTTTTATCTCTGAAGATCAGCATTCAGGATATGAGGACGTAGATGAGGAGCTTCTCTCAGGTAAGTTGACATATACTGAATGTGTGTTAGGATTTTTAATGCAGAAGAAAAAAACATATATATATATATTTTGTTTTATAGAAAAAAGTTCCATGCAATATGTGTAGGGTTCTGAATTGTTTTAGCAGTTAGCATCAGGCTTCAGGCCGATAAGACTCACCCCTGAACGGGAAAATAGTGAGCGTGGTTAGCGGGTAATGCTAATGCTAAATTCAATTTATCTTTGACTACTCCAGTATATCCATGTCTGGCACAAGTTAAAAACAATGTCTTGCCTACTGTACAGTTTGTAATAGTGATTTTAGGATTGCCCAGGGGTAACTACAGGATTGCAAAAGGCATGTTGAGGTGAGTTAATATCCTTTGGTGTGTGGGAGTTTTTTTTTTTTTTTTTTTTTTTTTTTAAAGGGACACACTTTGATTTGTCAACCAGTTCTGATCGCAGAGGACGACAGTACCAATACATTGAAAACCCCTTAGTATTTTAAAAGTTTGAGTCTTTGAGTAACAGTGTCTTGCTGCCATCATCCTGATGCTGCTGTGCTGCAATGCATTTTTTAATTTTTACAGAAAACTATGGCGAGGTCTATGATGATATCATACCTGCTGAAGAGAGCCCACACATTACAACAGGTTTGGATATTTTAATACGTACGATTTATTGTGGACACATGGTAAACATGCAAATTATATTTGCTTTTCACCTTAATCAAAAATATATCTATATATGTCTGTGCAGCATACATTATTATGGTTTTCTATATTATGATAATAAAGTGTGATTTTTTTCACACCTATAAAGAATGTGTCTTCTTTTTTTTTCATTTTTAAAAGCACACTGGGCAACATGTTTCAGTTAATTAATGCATTTCATACTGTTTTAGATAAATAAATTAATCATTACAGAGAGAATAAAGGTTTTCTCAACCACCCTTGTGGTCCCATGGGCTCACAAGTGAGGACATCCCAGACACCCAGACTGAGTGACGCGGTGAGTGACGCAACTTCCGGTCTGCGTACCTGCTTGCTGTTTGTTTAGCTCCTCTCTGTTTTAGCTATTTGTTTACGTTTTCTACTACTTATTAACTTTTAACCGTCTTATAACCTTCCTAAACTTATAAAATCCCCCAGGTAGCCATTATTTTTGTGTTATTTATCGATTTTTGCAGTTTTTTTGTGTGTTTTGTGCTTACTTCGAGGTAATGGCGTGTGCGGAGGATCGTGCTCTCCTGACACTCAGCGAGGAGCTCGTCCGTCTGGATCAGCAGATCCACCGCCTGCTCGAGAGGCAGTCGGAGCTCCACAGGCAGAGGACGAGGCTGGAGGAATCCCGCGACGCCGCCTTCGCGGCCGTCTCCAACCCGGTGATGCCGGCGCGGCGGACCCCGGCGGTCGTTTGCTTCACCCCCGCTCCGGGAGGGGCCTGGGAGCGGCAGCGCGGCCGAGGAAAGCGGGTTTCCCCCCTACCTTCTCAGCCGGATTTTGCCTCCGCAAACCGGTTTGAGGTCCTCAGCTCGTCGCCGTCGCCTCCTTCACCTCCCCCAGCCCCGAGGAAAACAGATAAGGGCAGTACCCTCATTGTCGGAGATTCCATTGTTAGGCATTTAAAGGTGTCTAACGCTAAGAGTAATGCTGCAGTGTCGTGTTTTCCAGGAGCTCGGGTCCTGGACGTCACCCGGCGGCTTCCTACGGTGCTTCGGCATCGCGGGGACCCCGGCACCGTCATCCTGCATGTGGGTACCAACGACACGTCCGCCCGGCGCAGTGAGGTCCTGAAGGAGCACTTTCGCACTCTTCTGGACACCGCTCGCAGACTGACCCGCGCCCGCCTCCTCATCTCTGGTCCGATGCCCACCTACCACCGCGGGAGCCAGCCGTTCAGCCGCCTCTACGCTCTCCACTGCTGGCTGCGGGACTGGTGCTCTGCTAGTGGAGTTGGCTACGTGGACAACTGGGAGAGTTTTCGGGAACGTCCAGCCCTCTTCCACCGAGACGGGCTTCACCCCAGCCGCCTGGGATCCACCGTCCTCTCTGGTAACATTGAGGCGGTGCTACGCCGGGACTGACTGGCCCTAACCAGTCATACCGGCCAGGTTAGTGGTCTAAGTAATGGGCAGTTTAGTAATATACATTGTTCTAATGAGTTATCTTGCCACTTTCCTGTGCATAAGGCTGTGAGTTTTAATTATGTGCCTTTTTCAGATACAAGTGCATTTTTACCTGGTAGGATTGAGACTGTGTCTGTCCCCCGTGTCGCTCGAAACCGAAAAACTCAGAAAATCTGTTTTAATAATCTTATTAAAATTAAAACAACAGCATCCGTCTCTCAGAGTACCAGCAGCGTCCGTATGAAACTAGGGCTATTAAATATAAGATCGCTAGCACCAAAATCAGTTATTGTTAATGATATTATTACTGATAATCACCTTATTGCACTATGTCTGTGTGAAACCTGGATTAAACCTGATGAATATATCGCTTTAAATGAGTCTACCCCCCCAGGTTTTAGCTATTTCAGTTACCCACGCAGCTCTGGTCGTGGCGGTGGTGTTGCCACAATCTATGACTCAATGTTAGGTATATCTCAAAACTCACAATTGGATGCTAAGTCGTTTGAAGTTCTTAGTCTTAAAGTAGCAGGCCCGTCTCCTGCTTCCAAAACGCAGCATTCGTTTCTGCTTATAACACTGTATCGTCCTCCTGGACCATACTCAAATTTTATTAGTGAATTTGCTGACTTTCTAGCAGCAGTAATTCTTCTTTCTGATAAGATCATAATTGTTGGAGACTTTAATATCCACTTTGAAAAGGACCAGGATCCACTAAAAATTGCATTTAAATCAGTTTTAGATGCTCTAGGCTTTAAACAAAATGTAATTGGCCCCACTCACCGATGTAGTCATACATTAGACTTAGTTTTGACACTGGGTATTGAGGCTGAGAATATAGTTACTCTTTCTCAACATGACTCAATATCCGATCATTATCTAATTATGTTTGAAATAGTTTTTAATCAAAATATCCTCCTCCCGCCCCGCTATATCAGCAAGCGTAAAATAACAACCGCAATTGCTAATGAATTTGTAAATAAACTCCCCGACTTAACCATCTCCCTTCCGTCCTATGAGCATGATCTCGAGCACAAAACAGAAAATCTACAAACTGTGCTCCGCTCTAACCTTGACCGCGTAGCGCCGACAAAAATAAAACAAATCAGGGATAAAAAGCTAGCACCGTGGTATAATGACCACACACGTACATTAAAACAAACCGCTCGTAACTTTGAACGTAAATGGCGACACACAAAACTAGAATGTTTCCGGCTAGCATGGCAGCATAGTCTCACAGACTACAAAAAAGCCCTAATTAAAACAAAATCCCAGTATATTTCATCGCTTATTGAGAAAAATAGAGACAATCCTAGATTCCTTTTCACTACTGTGGCTAAACTCACCGGCAGTCAAAAACAAACTAGCTCCGTTATCCCTGTCGACATTAATAGTAATGATTTCATGAAGTTCTTTGATGATAAAATTAATAGCATTAGACAAAAAATTCAGTATCACCCCCAAAATTTACTTATAGATATCGATGAATGCTGCTCCAGCTCTGAGACACACCTAGAGTGTTTCAGCCCGGTTACAGAAAAAGATTTACTTAGTGTAATTAACTCATCAAAATCAACACCATGTATATTAGATCCAGTACCCACACAATTATTGAAACAGGCACTGCCAAAGGTGGGAAAATCATTACTAGAAATAGTAAATTCATCCCTTAGCATGGGCTACGTACCCAATTCTCTTAAATTGGCGGTCATTAAGCCCATTATCAAAAAGCCAAATCTGGACCCCCGCGAGCTTGCTAATTATAGACCAATTTCTAATCTTTCCTTTATAGCCAAAATCCTAGAAAAAATTGTGTTTAACCAGCTGCGCTTGTATCTACAAAGTAATAGTATGCATGAGGTTTTTCAATCTGGATTTAGACAAAACCATAGTACTGAAACAACTCTACTTAGAGTAACTAATGATTTACTTTCAGCTCTTGATAGGGGCAGTAATGCCATCCTTGTACTGCTAGATCTAAGTGCTGCCTTTGACACCATAGATCACGCTATTCTACTTGATAGGTTAGAAAATCTTATAGGAATTAAAGGATCAGCCCTCACCTGGTTCAGATCTTATCTGAGAGATCGATTCCAGTGTGTTTACTTAAATAACGAATGCTCTTATCAGTCTAGAGTAAAATATGGTGTCCCTCAAGGATCAATACTGGGTCCATTACTCTTTACTCTTTATATGCTACCACTGGGTAAAATTATCCGTAGGCATGGTATTAACTTTCACTGCTATGCTGATGACACGCAACTTTACATATCTGCTAAACCCAACGAGGAGCTCTGTACAAATCAAGTAACAGACTGTATTAAAGACATTAAAAATTGGATGACACACAACTTTCTCTTACTTAATTCTGATAAAACTGAGGTCCTTCTATTAGGTCCTAATATTGATAAAAACATAAATGTTAATACTGTAGACATAGACGGTCACTTAATTATACCTGGTAAAACTGTGAGAAACCTTGGGGTCATCTTTGACCCAATTCTTTTGTTTGATGCTCACATATGTAGCATAGTCAAAATTGCATTCTTCCACTTAAGAAATATAGCTAAAATCCGCAGTATACTCTCTCTGGAAGATGCTGAGAAGCTGGTACATGCATTCATAACCTCCAGGCTGGACTACTGCAACGCGTTGTTGGCTGGAAGTCCACATAAATTACTCCATAAACTCCACCTAGTTCAGAATGCAGCCGCAAGAGTGCTTACCAGAGCTAGAAAGTTCGATCACATTACACCTATTCTTTCATGCCTACATTGGCTACCTGTTAGATTTCGTATAGATTATAAAATACTTCTCCTGACGTATAAATCCCTCAATGGTCTGGCCCCGCATTATCTACAGGAACTCCTTACTCCTTACAATCCGCCGCGTTCACTCCGCTCCCAAGACGCTGGCCTGTTATTAGTCTGGCCTGTTATTAGAAAAAACTATGCAGGAGGAAGAGCGTTCTTTTATAAAGCTCCCCAACTTTGGAATAGCCTCCCTATTAATATACGGGACTCAGACACACTCTCAATCTTTAAATCTAGACTCAAAACATTTCTATTTGCTCAAGCTTTTGAGTAATGTCTCATTACAATTTTCTTCCTCTTACAGCTTATCCAGCAAATATAAACCCTGTCCTAATCATCTGCTTTCTCTTTCTCTCCCCATGTCCTGAACTGCTGCTACCAGTGCCCATCCCACTCCAGCAGAGTTTTATAAAACCATTCTAACCCCTTTCTCTTCCCTCCCCTCTCTGTTCTCTCTCTCTATCTTTCTCACATGTGCTGAGACGCCTGGCCGGCCGGTCTTCCTGGATGTGTCCGTCTGTGGTTCCAGCTTTCAGGAATCAGCCCTGTCCTTCTATTCATCAGAGTTATTACACAGCCCTTCTAACTCCTGCTTTTTTTTTCTCTTCCTTTCCTTTCTGTTTTCTCTATCTATCTCTTTTACATGTATGGAGATGCCCTGTTCCTGATGTTCCCAGCCTGGCTCTCCACTGCCCGCTGTGTTGTTCTCCGGCTCTGCAACCCTGCACTGATTACCATTAACACACTCAGTATCTGTTTCTGTATTAGCCATAGCTCTATAGTTTGTGCCCATCACATTCTTATATTCATAAATTAGTACCTGTTATATTAGCCATAGTTCACATTAATTCTCTGTACTGTTTTTGTTCTGTTATTTGTTTGTTGTTTGTTTGTACTGAGCGGGTCAACCCGAGTAGGATGGGTTCCTCGGACTGAGTCTTGGTTCCTTCCAAGGTTTCTTCCTCTTAAAGGGAGTTTTTCCTTGCCACTGTGTCACCATAAAATTGGCATCTCTGTGGTGCTGCTCATAAGAGGTGTGGACCTGTTTTTCCTGTAAAGCGGCTTTGTGACAACCTTTGTTGTAAAAAGCGCTATATAAATAAATTGAATTGAATTGAATTGAACAAGTTCCTGGCAGCGCCAGAGTCGGCCCGTTTCTCATTATAGATTAAGCAAGTTTGGACTCTTGTACTTTGTCAGAACGAACTTGGTAAGTGACTTATCTTCATGGTGGATGTTATGTGTTTGGATCTGCTGTCTGCAGGTGCAGCTTTAATGCTGTACTCTCTCTGAAATGTTTGTCTCCAGAAGGTAGCTGACTTTGTACCTTCCTTTGCCCATAGACACACACACACAGACACAGACACAAGGAGGTGGAGCTGTGTTAATTAGTGCTGACGCTTTTTAAAAATATGGCGAAATGAAAAAAAAGCTTCTTCTGATTTGTCACTGAAAATGTTTGATAATTTCCTCTCCTCTTTCTAATAAGGTCATAGTGAGTGTGATTGGCGGCTGTGGGGAATCTCTCTCTCTCTCTCTCTCTCTCTCCCTCTCCCTCTCTCTCTCTGTCTCTCAGGTTCTTGAGTCTTATCTGGCTGAGTAGAGGTAAAGCTTGTTCTGCTGCTGAGTTGAGCAGTGTGTGTGCAAGAGATGGACATCCGAGTTCTACTCATTTTTCTATACGGCATATTTAAACTAACTTTGTGGACTGTATGTATACTGGCCTCTTTTTCTGTTAGGATGTTGTTGGAAAGGCAGTGAATGGTATAAATTCCTTTATCCTCGAAGAACTTAACTACTTTCTCCACATCGGGCCGGGGATTGTCATGCACCGTGAGAAACCACAGACTCACTGCGCCAGCGTAGGGTCTTACAATGGGTTCAAGGATTTCATCTCAATACCTAAGAGCAGGCAGGGTACTGTTGTCTAACCTGTAGAGGCCTGGGCATCTACAGGCCTCCCCAGACCATCACTGATCCCCCACCAAACCAGACATGCTGAATGATGTTGCATAAAGTGGCATTTAATTGAAAAGTATATATTTACTTTTTGATCTTACATTCATGTGATTTACACTTTGCTATCATCCAGTCAGCCCATTTTAGTATTGCTATAGAAGTACAAATTAGTGAACTGATTTCTTATGATCTCTAAATGGGAGCTTTTGATGTCCATGATTTGGTTTAAATGTATTTCAGCCTTGTTTGAGTATTATTATTTGAGTATAAGTGTAATTATTCTCTGATTATCAGTGTGTTTGTTTTTTTCTCCACACAGACAGTGTGAGGTTGGTGGATGGTGGGAGCCGCTGTGCTGGGAGAGTGGAAGTTCTTCATAGAGGACATTGGGGAACAGTGTGTGATGATTACTGGGATATGAGAGATGCTGCAGTGGTGTGTAGAGAGCTGGGCTGTGGGGAAGCCATAGATGCACCACGGAGAGCTCGCTTTGGATCAGGATCAGGACCGATCTGGGTGGAATATGCTAACTGTGCTGGATCAGAGTCTTCACTGAAGAACTGTAGGTCGTATGATTGGGGTAGACAGAGATGTAATCATGATGAAGACGCTGGTGCTGTTTGTGCAGGTAAGATGCAAAAAAATAAAACATATTACACAGAGATGTAAACAAATGTGATGAGGCCTGTGTTGGAATGTACTGAATTAATTAAACAACTGTTAGTTGTTTTATATACACCCCTGTAAAAAAACTTCTTTGTAACATGAAAAGTTTAAGCCTGAACCTAAATTCACTTTCATACACTTAATAAATGGATTATTACAGAGGTGGTTTTGAATGCTTTGGTTTAGAATTAGCAACTAAGAAATAATATATATATATATATATATATTTATTTTTTAAATCCTTGTATTTCAGTTAATGAAAAGTGCAAAATATAAAAATCACTGCCCCATATTATTTAATTCCCTTCTATTCAAATTAACCTCCCAGCCCTCCAAATGCTGTGTGTTAATATTAACGTACATGTTCTCTTTGCTCTTATAAACACATTGTAGAAGTCAGACTGGTGGGCAGATCTCACTGCTCTGGGAGAGTGGACGTTCTTCATGGAGAGAGCTGGGTCACAGTGTGTGATGCTGACTTTGACCAGCAGGATGCAGAGGTTGTGTGTCAAGAGCTGGGCTGTGGTTCTCCTGTGGAGGTTCTGGGAGCAGCTGCTTTTGGTAGAGGGGAGGGTCAGGTGTGTTTAGAGGAGCTTCAGTGTAGAGGCAGCGAATCACAGATTCACTTCTGTCCAAAATCATCTTCACTCAAACACAACTGCTCCCATGATAATGATGTGGGACTGGTGTGTGCTGGTAAGAGCTAAATGGCTTATGTATTAATTTTGAGATTCAGTCTGATTTTTCAGATTTCTACATCTTTTCCTCTCTCTTTCTCTCTCTGTTGTACAGACAGTGTGAGGTTGGTGGATGGTGGCCATCGCTGTGCTGGGAGAGTGGAGGTTTTTTATAACAGAACATGGAGATCAGTGTGTGGTAAAAACTGGGATATAAGAGATGCTGCAGTGGTGTGTAGAGAGCTGGGCTGTGGGGAGGCTGTATTTAAAAATGTTCAGTTTGGACCAAGATCAGCCTGGATGGATTATGTGAACTGTAGTGGATCAGAGTCTTCAGTGAAGCACTGTAGATCAGCTGGATGGGTGGAACAAATTTGTAATCGACTTGCTGGAGTCATCTGTTCAGGTGAGCTCTCCTAAATCTTAAAATACTTGTCGTTGTTTGTGTTTAGTGCTTGAACTGTTAATTGACTCCATGTGTAAGCCCACACTGCAGTTTTTCACTGTCATCAGTTCTTCACTAATATTAGTTTCATCGGTCCTACAGTAGAACCCTGTGGAACTTCTTAAGGTTTCCAAGTACTTAATGCTGTGTGTTAATGTTAATGTACATGTTCTCTTTCTCTTATAAACTAATTTAGGGGTCAGACTGGTGGGCAGATCTCGCTGCTCTGGGAGAGTGGAGGTTCTTCATGGAGAGAGCTGGGTCACAGTGTGTGATGCTGACTTTGACCAGCAGGATGCAGAGGTTGTGTGTCGAGAGCTGGGCAGTGGTTCTCCTGTGGAGGTTCTGGGAGCAGCTGCTTTTGGTAGAGGGGAGGGTCAGGTGTGGTCAGAGGAGCTTCAGTGTAGAGGAAACGAATCTCAGATTCACTTCTGTCCAAAATCATCTTCACTCAAACACAGCTGCTCCCATGATGATGATGTGGGACTGGTGTGTTCTGGTGAGAGCTACATATTTTATTTATTTTTTCTTTTTAGAGTCTTGATGAAAAGATGTTCTTTTCTTAGTGGTCAGTGTATAATGTACTTCATGAAACATATTCTTCTTAATTCTTTTATTGATATAGTCCATATTTGTGCATGCTGGAATATAGCACATGTGAATAGCATTAAAATGAAGTTTTACCAGATTTTAAAAGATGCAAAATGATGTTTGAGTTGTGCATTCAATCTTTCTCTTTCTGCTCTTTAGAAAGTGTGAGGTTGGTGGATGGTGGGAGTCGCTGTGCTGGGAGAGTGGAGGTTCTTCATAAAGGACAGTGGGGAACAGTGTGTGATGATAACTGGGATATGATAGATGCTGCAGTGGTGTGTAGAGAGCTGGGCTGTGGAGAGGCTGTAGATGCACTTAGTGGTGCTTACTTTGGATCAGGATCAGGACCAATCTGGATGGATAATGTGGAGTGTAGAGAATCAGAATCCATACTAAAGAACTGTAAATCAGCAGGATGGGGTAAACATAACTGTAATCATCCTAAAGATGCTGGAGTCATCTGTTCAAGTGAGTTACACTAAAAACTTAGTATGAACTTCTGTAATCAAAAAACCTTTTAACCCACTGCATAATGTTTATTATATTTTGATCATACCTAGGAGTCAGGCTGGTTGGAGGTTCTCACTGCTCTGGAAGAGTGGAGGTTCTTCATGGAGAGAGCTGGGCCACAGTGTGTGATGCTGACTTTGACCAGCAGGGTGCAGAGGTTGTGTGTCGAGAGCTGGGCTGTGGTTCTCCTGTGGAGGTTCTGGGAGCAGCTGCGTTTGGTAGAGGGGAGGGTCCGGTGTGGTCAGAGGAGCTTCAGTGTAGAGGAAATGAATCTCAGATTCACTTCTGTCCAAAATCATCTTCACTCAAACACAACTGCTCCCATGATGATGATGTGGGACTGGCATGTTCTGGTAGGTATTTCACTTCCTTTTGTCAATTTCACACAAAACACTGACAAAAACACACATCCACCAAATTCAGATAACAGACAGGTGACGGAGACACAAATCCACCAGTTTGATTGATTTCTGTATTGCACAATATTATGAAAAAATATATTAAGACATTAAAACATTAAGAAACCTTTAATTTGATTTGTCATTTATGTCCTTGAGGGCTAACCAGACTTTTTAAGTTTACAAGGAGTGCTGCAGAGAAGTCAAAAAGCAAAAGTTTTATACATATGAAAAAATGTTTAGACTTTGACTATGTTGAATTGTTTTTGGTGACCATTTTAAAAGAAACTTACAAAGTCTTATTTTTTATCTAAAACTACAAGTATGTTTTTTTTTTTTAATGTCTACCATTGATTTACAGGCAGTGTGAGGAATAATAAATTATTTCATTTAGACTAAGATGAGTAATATTTAAGGAACTACACATACAGTGTGTAATGCAACATGTCAGATGTGTGGCATTCCTAATGTGCTTTCACTAATGTGATTTTGCGATGTGGTAGAGTGCTGATCGTGGGTCCAACAGTATCCAGCACTTTTTAGTGGATTAGTGGATTGACCTGTCAATGTGTTTAGCCATGGCATAGCACATCTTTCTTCTGACTAGCCTTGTAATCTGATGCTTTCTTCTGGGTGCAGTGTTTTTTGATGATCAATGTACACAAATACTATACTGTAGGTGACAAGCGAAGACTTGTTGGTGATCCTCACGCATGCTCTGGGAGAGTAGAGAAGCTTCATCGGAATTCTTGGCTTCCAGTGTGTGATGCTGACTTTAACCAGCAGGATGCAGAGGTTGTGTGCAGCTGGGAGCTGGGCTGTGGTTCTCCTGTGGAGGTTCTGGGAGCAGCTGCTTTTGGTAGAGCAGAGGGTCAGATGTGGTCAGAGGAGCTTCAGTGTAGAGGAAACGAATCTCATATGTACCTCTGCCAGACATCTCCTTCCTTGAAACCCAACTGCTCTCACAACAAGGATGTGGGACTAAGATGCTCTGGTATGATGAAGTATGTTTGTAAAAGATTTAGATTAGTACTAAACTGTGAGCAATTAGTTTGTAATTACTGTATTTTTTTTTTTATTATTGTATTGTATTATTGTTGCCTACTGTTTTTCCTCTGTAAATTCAGGTCACACTCAGGCTCGGCTGATGAACGGCTCAGATTCCTGTTCTGGTCGAGTGGAGCTCCAGTACCTCAGTGAGTGGGGTACAGTGTGTGATGTAAGCTGGGATATGAGAGCTGCCAGTGTCCTCTGTGCTCAGCTGAAGTGTGGGAGTTCTGTGGCTGTGTTGGGGTCAGACTGGTTTGGGGAGGGGAGTGGCCGGATCTGGGCTGATGTGTTTGATTGTCAGGGAAACGAAACACACCTGTTAAAGTGTCCCATTTCATCATGGAGTCGAACTGCATGCTCTCATGAACAGTATGCTGGAGTTATCTGTAGTGGTGAGATCTTACAGTTGCAGTATAATAAATAACTGAAAGTTTATTACTCCCTCATTTTAAGCCAAGTAATATATTTTTTTCTCTTCAGGTTCTTCTCTGGCGTCTCATGAGGGAGGAGTGCGGTTGTCTGGAGGGATGGAGTGTGAGGGGGAGGTGGAGGTGTTCTTCAGGCAGGACTGGAGGAGAGTTCTGCTGGACTCCTGGAGTGAGTCTGAGGCCTCTGTGGTCTGCAGACAGCTGGGCTGTGGTTCTGTACTCAACATCTCCAGCTCCTCTTCATCCAGTCCTGAACACAGCTACATGTGTGTGACGGGTTTCAACTGCTCTGGGAGTGAAGCTCATCTGAGGAACTGCAGCAGCTCACAAGCAGTTAACTGCAGCTCCACAGTACAGCTCTACATCACCTGCTCTGGTAAGCATTGCACAGTTAATAAATGTATAATTTTATTTGTATGTATGATAACATGCAAAAGTGCCTCTATTATCCATATTTTTGAACATTTGAGAATAATTATTTGGCAAATATTAGTACATATACACAACATATATCTTGTGAGAGGAGTTTGAAAACATCTTTTGTATTTGTGTAAATTTTAGGTACATCTAACACAGTCCACAGCTCCATCAGGCTGGTTGGTTCTGGGGTAGACTGTGCAGGAAGGCTGGAGGTTTTCCACAGTGGATCATGGGGGACAGTGAGTGATGAATTGTGGGATATTGAGGATGCGCAGGTGGTCTGCAGACAGCTGCAGTGTGGAGTCGCCCTCAGTGCTCCAGTACCAGTACCAGCCCGGTTTGGATCTGGAACTGGACCCATTTGGCTGAATGAGGTGGAGTGTGAGGGGAACGAGGTGTCTCTGTGGAACTGCAGATATCAGCTGTGTGGAGAGGATGAATGTGGACACAAGGATGATGTAGGAGTCGTGTGCTCAGGTACTTCGTATCTTGAATTGCTCAGTTTGTAATGATCTTGTAATCAAGTACCAATGCCCTATCTATGTACAACTGGAGGTACATTTTGAATAATTAAAGAAGAAACTTTTGCACGTTTAAATCAATGTGCATAACTAGCTAGCTATCTTTCTCCCGCCAGAGTATAAAGAGATCAGACTGACTGAGGGCTGTGAGGGGAATCTGGAGGTGTACTATAATGGAACCTGGGGGAATGTGTGTGTAAATGGGATGACTGATGAAACGGCAAAATTGATCTGTCGAGAGCTGAACTGTGGAAGAACTGGCAGTGAGTCTTGGTCTAAAGCAAGAGTGGAGTCAGCTCCTAACTGGCTGGATAATGTAAAATGTAGGAAACATGACTCCACTCTGTGGCACTGTCCATCTTCTTCCTGGGGGGAGAACAGGTGTGATAATCGCAATGAGGTTGCTTGCATTACCTGCTCAGGTAGGCAGATATGATGAGGTGTTAAAGACTTTAAAGAATGCTAGAACTAATGTAGTTTGTAATTGGAATTTCATAATATTTGATTTTTTGTCCTACCACAGAGAATGGAAATACACTAGATTTGACAAATTGGCTGTGTGATTCATCTCCTCATGAGAGACCGTGCTCAAGTAAGAAAACTTATCATTATCAAAATGATCATGTCTTTGATAAACTACATTTTCTTTCTTTTTGACTGCATGTTCTGCCAGCATGCTTTCACTAATAAGCAATTCTTGTCTTTGCTCGCACTGTTTTATTTGTAGTTTGCATATTTTTTTGCACTTTAACATATTTTAGATAACACTTCTACAGTGATATTTTTAACAAAGGTTTAGAGAGGGATTCTGGGTAATGGAGTCCATCAGAGTGTCTATGTAAGTCTGAGGAATTCAGGTGTAGACAGGACAGGTGTGGTGGATGGGGGTGGGTAATATGGCCCTAAAACAATATCACGATGTTTCATGGCATTTATCGCGATAACAGTACTCTTGGTGATATGACAAAACACTGAATTAAAGATATTATTTTAAAAATACACTACTGAAACAAAATAAAAATTAAATTCTGTTTTTGCATATGATATGGCACCCCCCCAAACTACGATATAAAAAAATACAAGACTTTTTATCAGATGGTAACAGACATCAGTGATCAAGAAAGTCATGATACTATTAATGCACTCTATATAATCTATATAATTAATAATAAAGTAAAATGAATAATATTGGACAGATAAAAACAGCAACCCCAGTGGTGCCCTGCAGTGGTAATTAGGGGTGGGTGATATGGCACGATATTTCAGGGTATAGTATCGTTTTTTGCGTTTGATACGATATGGCACAGCCCTAGTGGTGGAAATAACAGGTGTAACAGACAGCTTGCTGAAGACAGACAAACTACACTCTATTAGAAGCAATATCTTATTTAAAAAAAAATATTAGTTTAAAAAAATCAACTGTTTCAACTAAAACGGTAAAACAAGGTAAGTGCTTTTTTTTTTTTTTACTATGGCTACTTCTGTTTTTTTTTCTCCTGCTCTCTTCTGCTTGTATATATTTTTCATCTTACAATGCTTTTTGTGGTTTACCACATCTCTATAAGAACATATTTCATCATACAGTATATACGGCTGTTGTAAATGTTTGTAAGACTTTGATGGATAATCATTTTTTTCCCTCTGTGGTGTGTTTGTAGAGCACATTCCTCTGAGGCTGAGGGGAGGAGTAGGAAGCTGTTCTGGATGGCTGCAGGTGTATCATAATAAAACATGGGGGTCTGTATGTGGTGACCTCTGGGACATCAGGGATGCTCAGGTGGTCTGCAGGCAGCTGGGTTGTGGGCCGGCGCTGAGTGCTAATAGAAGAGCTGCTGATGGTTCTGGTGGAGGAACTATCTGGATGAACAGAGTGAAGTGTAGAGGGAATGAGATTCACCTGTGGGACTGTCCTCATTCCCTGAAGAACCACACTGACTGCTCCCACAGTGCTGGAGTCACTTGTGGAGGTCAGAGGAACAGACACAACTGAATATATTTGCCTCCTAACTGTTACAGAAACTTTACACATGCTTGAGAAAAATACTTACATCACATTGTTATTTTATGCTCACTCACTAGGCTTCCTGTATCATACTTTGCCTTTAAATAATAAAAGAGGACAGATGGGACATTTTGTCTTGCAAGGTCAGGGACCACTTTTCTCCATTGTAAACAGGCTTGATAGCAACTTCGGTAACTATTGTTGATCGTAATGTTGGTCACACACATTTGGTTTCCATCATTTAATAATTGTAATGTTTTTGGGAAGGATAGAAAGTAACAATAGTGAGAGTCTGTATGTGCTTTGCACCAGTCTGTCTAGATCATTCTGTGTTTATAGACATTTCATATGTCATCTTCCATAATATTCATCACAAAATTATTCACATCCAATAAAAGGACTGTGTTCATGTATAAATTGTCTATACATTTTGTATATTTGTTTTTTAGATTCTCAACCACAGACAAGAAGAATCATACTTCCACAAACTCCTCCACCAGCTGTTCCCTCCATCTATCCAGTGTCTCTCCTGGTTCTGGGATATGTGCTCTTCCTGGCCTTAGTGCTTCTGGTTGTGCTGTTTTATCAGAACAGAGTGCTCAGGAGAGGTAGGGGGATTCAGAGATCATCTACAATCCACTTTCTGTACTTCCTCTAATCATCATTAGTACTTCAATCTGTCATCAGTCTTCTCTTCTACTGAACTGACTCCATGTTTCTCTCTGTCTCTCTCACAGTGATCTCTAAGAGGAGGAAGACTTCAGCTGAGCCTGTCTATGTGGAGATTGACACCAGGCTCATCCCTAAAAGAATTACTGTCTCAACTGAAAGTAAGAGTAAAATGTTTTTTTTTTCTCTCAAAGCAGAAATGTCTGGTCTTTACAGAAATAATGTAGCAGTTAATCAAATACTTGTCAGATAACTCTCTTTTCATATTGTTATATTTTAGTGTTTAAATATTTAGTGTTTTTTTTGTAGATTTTCTTCCTTTGTTAATAAATTACACCAATTTATCTATCTTTTCTTCCCACTGAATAATGTTCTGAATAATGTATCTTCTCATTCAATAAAATGTATTTATAAAAGCTATTGGATAAAAAAACTTTTAACAATAATTTTAGTTTTCTTTGCTTTTTATTGTTCTATGTATTGCTCTTTTATTGCAACTTTAATATTCACTATCATAGGGCACTACCAGTATTTTCAGTTTCCAGTAGAGGGCAATGTTAGACTTTTAGACCCTGTGGATGTTTAGTTTCTGTAACAGTAATGCAAGATGATTGACAGGGATTATTTTATTGTTTGTGCATGGAGTTTCTGTAGGTTCACATGTGCTGTAGGTACCAAATATGTAGCACCTCAAACTATCAAAATATGTTACTGTGCCTGTTTACTTTTTTGAGACCAGAAAGTTATTTCTGTGGCGAGAGGTCATGAGATCTTGGGGAAAAGGGAAAAGAAAGAAGAAAAAAAGGAAGAAATAGGGAGACACTTAAATCAGGCCCTCAAACCCACATTTACATTTTTGTAACAAATAAATAGAAAACACAGACACAAGCAATAACAATGAAAAAAACACTTATTTAGAAAGCAATTTACAAAGCTTTGATCTGCTCTCCCTCTCCTCTCCTCCTCTTTACATCCTGGAAGCCTCCTTCTGCTGATCTTCCTCTTTCGGGTGGGGATGGAGACGGTGGAGTGGCAAGTGCTGCTGCTTGAGCTCCAGGACACTGAAGATGCTGGGTCTTCGGGGACTGGGCCTGAATTTACAGAAGAGAAAGATCTGTAGATTTACTTTCACATAGTTACTGTAGTCCTGTAATAGTTTATCCAAATAAGAAGATCTACAGTTCTCCATATTTCATACATTTGTGTCATTAACATACACTGCTTTTAGCTTGTATGGGATCCTGGGCAAACCCCTGATTCAGCACTTCTCTCATACCATTTTATACACTGCCTGTATTTGTAATTAATGTACTAAACTAGAAATGTCAAAAAAGTAACCAAATAAATAACTTTACTGCAGGATACACACTATAATGATGAAATAATAGAATTAGTAAAACAACTATTTTTTTTTAAACAAGCAAGCCTGGATGAAAATGTTCAGAACAGAGAATTAAGAATGACAAGTATTTAAAATTAAGTACAGATACAGTCCAGCATTCATTCTGACAGGTGACTTTAATTTAGTTTTAGTCTTTTGTTTGTCACACTTTAGTCATTTAGTCAACAAAACATTTTAGCCTAGTCTAGTCAAATAAAAAGTATGTATTACATTTGTTTTTACTGTTTTAGATGTGTATTGTTTATTGCTATTTGTTTCGTTTAAATTAAGCACAAGCTATTTAAAACAAGGTGTATGTATGGACATATTGACAATTTAAAGAACAACTCCCAGGTTCAGATGATGCAAAAATGAAAGACAACCAAAACTGAGATAAAATGGCAATACTGCTAATTGACATTCTTAAAACTACATTTCATTTTAACAGTTTCTCAACTAGAATCTCTCCTTTACTCACAGCTAAATTGGTGTACTCTCATTATATATATGTATATGATATATATGTGTGTGTGTGTGTGTGTATATAATAAAATAGCATTTTAAAATCTAAGAACTTGCTGACAAATATGATTCATCTTTATTCTGAAGTGCTCAGAATAGCAGAGGACTGACAGCTTAGGTACCATACTAATGCATACATAACTACATAGGTAGTTAGTTATCTATATTGTAATAAGTTGTTCACAGTCATTACATTGCAAAAAACTAAATCTTAGCAAGTGAAATTATCTAAATTTAAGGCAATAAATCTTATTTTCTTCTCTGATAAGACTTTTTGTCTTACTAAGCATGGTGTAAGTGTTAGATTATTTTGCTTATTTTAGGGATAATTATCTTAATCATTCTTAGAATTTGTACCTTATTTTAAGTAATTTGAACTCAAAATAAGCACAATTAAGCAGCGGTCAAGTTATTCTGATTCTTGTGTCCATAAACAGTGACTTTTTTGCTTGATTTAGGTGTTACTTCACTCATTTTGAGACTTTGCCATTACTTTTTTGTAAGAAATCTTACTAAGAAAATTTTGCTTACCCGATTGGCAGATTTGTTTTGCTTAATACATATATTTGTCTTAATTTGCATATATTTTATGTCTAGTTTTTTTTTTTTGCAGTGTAGTGTAAACTGCACTGTGAAGTTTTAAATTAAGGGATGAAATTAGTCCCCCTGTGTTAAAAAAAAAAAGCTTCTTTTACCCGGTGAAAATAGTCACACTTCCATTACATTATGCTAACATTACTTTGTTTTAAAGCAACTGACCTATAAAGATAGTGAGCCAAATTTAGGTCGAGCCAAGTTTATGAAACTACACACTTTTACTGCAGTACAGATTTACACTCTCTACTAAATAATCCATCTCAAAAGCAGAAAAAACGTACTTTATACTGGGAGGCTATATCGTTAAATATAGGGAGTATAGGGAATGTTTTCTTCTGATTTTGAGCTGGACTTTTTAGCAGGGTCAACATTACTGGCTTTCAGGAGCCTAATCTTTAAATTCTTAACAATTAGCTATATTGTAGCGAAGCTGCTTTTATATTCTGTTCACTGTGAATTCACTGTTCTGTTCTGTGCTGGGCTTGTGATTGGGGTAGGGGGAGGGGCAGAGCAGGAAAGCGCGTGTGTGTGTGAAGGGAGAGAGAGAGAGAGAGAGAGAGAGAGAGAGAGAGAAAAGAGCTGCCCGTGAGTGTGTGCTGAGAGTGAGAGCTAGAGTTAACCAGTTAGCACTAGCCTTTTGTTATTTTTCGTAGTGATGGGCGTAACAGCTCTTTTAGATGAACTGAAAGATTAGAATAAGTTCACTAAAAAGATGGGAGACGGAAAGGTCTCCCGTTTTTTTTACAAGTGTTGTAAAAATATATATAAATAACAAATATTGAAATATGTAACTAAATGTTGGGTTTATTATACGATATCGTATAATAAACCCAACATTTAGTTACATATTTCAATATTTGTTATTTATATATATTTTACAACACTTGTAAAAAAAACAGGAGACTTTTCTTATTATGTTATTTGTAATGTGATTTATATATATAAATCACATTACAAATAACATAATACAAAAAATAAGTATGAACTTCTGCAACATAGATATTACATTAAGAGCAAAATTAACATAAAAAAAATACATTCAGAAGAAAGTATCAACTTCAATGTGCAATCAAATTGAAAATAAATAGCGTAACTGTAGTGCAAAACAAAAGGTCAAGAAACTAAAATAAATACATATAAATAAAACAAAGACACATCCATACGCTCACTGTTGTGGGTGCAGAACAAATTAAATCCAAACAGGATCATCATGATAAAGGTGGCCTTATGCCCTTTACTTCAGAAACTTTGTCTATTGGTTATGAATATGCTTGTTATACAACTATTATTACTAATAGTAATAATATTATAAAAAAATAACCACAATAACAATATACGTTATTATTACTATTACCAGGCCTCAACCTTGTTTTTCTTTCTCGAGAGCGCCAGCCCTGATAACAGTTCAGTGAGTGAAGGAATCACTGAGCATTGAGCAAGTTTCCTCGCAATTAGAGTCTCCGCCACCAGATTCGCCGGTGATTCAGTGATTCACAGACCACACAGCAGTTCCCCTGCCGGCCTGTGGGGTCGCTGCTGAGCTTAACTACTGAACTGAGAAATTAACGACTCAGCTGGGGAAGTGATTGGATTCAGTTCGTTCACTCAAATGATTCGTTCATGAACGACACAACACTAATTTTTCGGCGTGGTTGCGGCCTACAGCAACCTGTGTTCTAAGTTAAGTCAATAAAGCGACTTAAACTGCCTACTCGGTCCTTCTTTCAGAGTCCAGGCGGACGCTACAATATATTTATAACCCCTTCAGTCCAGTAACAGCTGTGTTTATTTGTTTTTTAAAGTCACTGGTTAGCACTGGTTGATCTCAGTTCATAATATTGCAGCAAATATCCAGCACAACAAACCCAGCTTTAAACCCAAACCATCGCTGTATAAACAGAGACAGAGGAGAAGTTTTCTTTCAGAAACAGCGAGGGTTACCTGCGTGTTTACTAATCCGTTACTCGTTCGTGCTGGCGTTAAGATCATTTGCACGTTAGGTGGATTTACAGGGCTAACGTGTATTTATCTTATTAATCTTTAGTGATAGCAGGTAAAATCTTGGCAATGAAAGCTATATGAGTCTCGTGGCTCGAGTTTATGGGGTGTTTGGGGACAGTAGAACCAAAACAGCTTAGCTATGTAAGTTAGTTTGCTAACTTACGGAGCTACTTCATGACGCAGATTAGTCCATTCATCATTAAATTATCATACAGTGCAAAGAACAAATGCTGTGTTCAGATGATGTGGTAAACTATTCATTTACATGTTGTTCTTTCTTAGCTATTCATGTGATTTTCTCTATCATTAACAGGGTGGTGAGCTTCCTGAGGGCTTTGAGGATGGTTATCCTGGTGCGTGTCTTTCGTCTGGCCTCTCAGAAGAAAGATCTGGAGAAGGTCACTACAAGAAAGGTGAGGATCTAAATGGGTGCTGGCCATCATTCTTTTATTTTAATTAAATTATATCAATTATTCATATAGATTCTAATGAAATGTTAAACTTAATTACAGTTTGATTATTTCATCATGATTCAGAGAGAATTAAATAAAAAAAATTAAACATTTTGATGTATTTAGAAATAGGTTGGAAAATTATTAAAATCCATCAAAACCTTTTAAAATACACCCAAGTTACTGTTTGTATGCTGATTTGTGGCATTTGTGAATCTTGCAGGTATCTGAGAACAAAAGGCGGTAACAAAAAGGATGGATTTGATTTGGATCTCACCTATGTCACAGGTTGGGATGCTTTACCTAATTATGTAATCTTATTTGAATCTAGATTTTCTGCTTATGGTTTGGGATCCAATAGTTAATAATGTTTTATTAAACACCTGTCTTTTCCCTCACCTGGAAAGCAGGCACTCTACAGAAATCCCATAAAAGTAAGCTTAACAATTAAGAAAATAAAATAAAACTGAAAAGTCTGTAGAAGGCAATTATTTTAGCTGAATTACTGATTTAAACAGATTTTTATGTAACAATGTTACAATGTGCTGTATTTCGGAAGCTGCCATATTTCTGGACACAAAGCATCCCGATCATTACAGAGTTTACAATCTCTGCAGTAAGTTAGATCATATAATATTATATTATATTGCTGGAGACACTCAATAAATGAGTGGTGCTGAGCATAGCTTTGGTCTTGTTTCAGGTCAAAAAGGCTACGATCCACTGTTCTTCCATTACAGAGTGCAACGAGTGATGATTGACGACCATAACGTACCGTCATTAGAGTAAGTAATGAGCAGCACTTTACTCAAATGCTTCTTCTGCCGTTAACGTTGTGTTCCATTTAGCTTTTATGTTGGATGTTGGAGCTGGGAATAACTTCACACCTGAGTCGACAACGTTCTGTTAAAATAACTGTACAAAATATGTCGAAAAAATGTCTTACCCTATAAGTGAAACTTGCACCTGTACATAACTAGCTATTATTGAGGTGTATATGAAGCACTGTGGAACAGGGTCATGAAAAACCTGGAAAAGTCAAGGAACTTGAAAATGGTCATTTTCAGGCCTGGATAAGTTTTGGGAAAAAAAAAACAAAAAAAACAAAGTCAAAGTCAAATTTACTCTTTGTGATCTTTGTGTTTCCATTTATTGACTCTGTTTATCGACTCCGTTTATCGACTCTGTTTATCGACTGAGAAAAGCTATTTAAAAAATAATTTGATAACTTGATTGGAGTTTCAGATGGAATATAACTGTAAATTCACAGAGAAAAATCTAGGTGTTTAGGCTGTAATTAAGCTTTTGCTCTCTTCCACTCTTTGGGAAGCATATTGGTTATATATGCAAGTAAATTACCAGTAATGGTGACAAGAAGGCAACATTTAAACAGATGCATTTAAAAGCTGTTAAAAAATAAAGAATCTACACAATATAGACACAACCTAAACATATTCCCTGACAGCCAGATATATGCCAAATTAGTTTATTTAAAAATTGATTCTGTTCAAAGTTTTAAACAGAAGATTCTATATCATGTTTGATGAAAGTGTGAAATACTGTTTACAGGTTAAACATTAGAAATGTTTATCAGTGTTTGAAATGGGCCTGAGCTGATTAATACATCAGTGCAGAGTGAAGTAATTTAGCCCTACATTATGGAGCGCTCAGAATTTGACACATTTTATTATTGAAGATTGTGTCTTAGCATTGCTTAAATAAATGTTTTTTTTTAATTATTTAAATATATTTAATGTAAATATAGGCCTACTATAATCAGTTTTGATATACATTCTTGTCTACTCTGATGTTTTAAACATGCTATGGTCATTAAAATGTGCTGCGAAAGCATAGAAAAGGCACAGAAAATAACACTATTTGTAATCTACATGTGTATACATATTTTACCTTTGTTTTATTTTTTTCCAGAGGGAATTATAAAATAAGCTAAAGACTTTCATGTTTACTACAACTTAATTATTAATCATGTACCAGTGTTTTATAGCAAATGTAACCAAAAAATGTCCCACATTATATGTCCCAGGTTATAATTTTTTGCATTGTCAGCGATACCAGACGCACATTCACACACACAATGGAAACATGAACAGCTAGACGTGCTAATGAAACGTAAAATACTACCTTTTTTAATACTGTTGATGTTTGGTGCAGCCATCTTGCGTTCTGAACTTGTGGGTTTATTCCAGTTGAAATGTTCTACTTAGAACTTGGAAATTTCCAGTTCTGAATTCCTACTTCAGATGGAATGCAGTATAAGGATTCACATTAGAGCTCGACCCAACCTGCCCCATACACTGTCATTTTGAGCCAAAGCCCGAATTAAACCTGACCTTTTTTGAGTAAGTAGAGCATTAAAACTGAGCTTTTAAAAAACATTTTCGTTCTGTTTAGAATGAGTGAAGAATGAATAAGACCTATTATTTAAGAAAAATATTATTAATTATTAGGAACAGATCTCCAAAAGATTATAACATGAACAATGCAAACAATGATCCAAAGGCCTAAACATTAGGCTACAACAATGTCTGAATGACTTTCCTCTAATCTAGTATAATATAACATGGTTTAAGAAAAGAAAAAAAATTCTTTTATAATTTTATTTATATTTTTTTTCCCATTTTCTCCCCAATGTACACAGCCAACCCACTCGTTAGGACCCCCCCTATCACTAGTAATGCCCCAACACACCAGGAGGATGAAGACTAGCACACTCTTTCTCCGATACATGTGAAGTCAGCCACCGCTTCTTTTCGAGCTGCTGCTGATGCAGCATTGCCAAGCAGCCAGCACATTTGGAGGAAAGCGCAGCGGCAGGTGAAGTGCGTAATATGGACAGTGTGCACTTTGCACTTGTGCAACTTTTTTTTTAAAAACAGTTTGATTTGTTTCTGCTATATTTTGATTCATAGCTTTATATAAAATGAAAATAACTTATAACTATATTATTTTCTTTAGCCCGAGGAACCTGAGGAAAGTGGTGGGAAATCTCGAGCCAGGTCAGACCTTGGGTTGGGTTTGGGCAGAGAACCTAAGCTCTTATTCACATATTGAACTTTGTGTTATTGTGTTCTCAGTGACATGTTGAACTACACTGCCAGTTTGAGGGAATGTCATTGCCATCCACTGCAAAGGAGGCAAAGGTGATGCTGAAGTTTTCACTGATTTAAAGACATCATCAATGTTTTCTATATGTATTTGATTTGATTTTTAGGTTAACCCATCACCATAGTTGTTCAGCTGAATGTCTAAAGCCATATCCAAACTGGATTCACTTATTCATTTTAGCTGAGGAGGTTTTTTTTTCACGGGTACGATGGTGTGTACATGGTTGATTGACAGCGTTTAGTTTGAGAGTGCGCAGGTACTGTATTTCTCCTGAGGTGAGGTGAATGTGTATGTATATATTCAGTGTGTCAGAACTGCTCCTTTAGTTTCTGCTGTGCTCAGTTGAAGACTGAGACCAAGTAGTTAAACATACAGCTCTGGGGAAAAAAATGGTTTTCATGCATCTTGGCATGTTCTCCTCCACCAGTCTTACACACTGCTTTTGGATAAGTTTATGCCATTCCTGGTGCAAAAATTCAAGCAGTTCAGTTTGGTTTGATGGCTTGAGATTATCCATCTTCCTCTTGATTATATTCCAGAGGTTTTCAATGAGATTTTTAAGTGGTTTCTTTTTTTCCCAGAGCTGTATGTCTGCACTCTCCTACAAAAGTATTGAAACACTGAGGCCAATTGCTTTTTTTTTTTCTTCTGCTCTAGTGAAAACATTTTGGTGTAACAAAAATATAATTTAAAGATGAATATTGAAGACAAATTGGTAAGTTCGGACAAAAGCTGAATTGTTGACCTTTTGTCTCCTATTCATCTTTTAATGTCAAACCCAATTTGTTTTCAGTCTAAAGCAGAAATAAAGAAATGAGACTGACTTATCAAGTACTTTTGGGGGGCAGTGTATGTTTAGGGGCTGTTTCCTGTGTAGTTCCAATTAAAATCTGCAGTCAGTCTGCTCCTTTCAGAGTGACTGCACTGTTATGTGTATTGGTTATGTAATTTAATGCTCCTGGGCATTGCTGTGTTTGTTGTGCAGGTGTGGGAAAGGGCAATGGCAGTGATCTGAAGGTGCGGATCATAGTGAAAAGAGAGCAGGTGTTCCAGTGTGTCTGTGCCACGCAGACGAACTGTAGGGTAAGCTAACTTTTAAAGGTTTTCTACAGTATAAAACTGTATTTACTTCCTCATAGTCAAATGACAAGAGTAGTTTCAGTACAAAAAAGTGAAAAACTGTGAACCTTAAACACAGTGGTTTCCTAATTAAAACCAGAGCTATATGGCATATCCAGAACAGACATGTGAAGTGGGCTAATCCCACAACCCCTAAATGATTTAGTAGTTTAGGGTGATTTCACACCTACTTTTTTTATTTGTCAAAATAAACTGTTCATATTTACGTGTAGTGCTGTTTGTTTGGACATGGATGAGTACAGTAATCACAACTGCAATGAGACTGCTGAGAACTGTTGGTCTGAACTCTGAATTGGTTGGTTTGTGATGAGAACATGATCTGACCTTGATCCAACCCATCTGTCAAGCATACTCAGTTTTAAGATGTGGAGTCAGTCAAATGAACACATGCCACCTCTGCTGTTGTTCCATGTTAAACTGCACAGAAATCTGTTTACTTTCTTGCTCCCAGCCAAGACAGCTCTGACCAACAACCAAAGAGATTACAAAGATTGTTATGACTCATTTTGGTGAGCTTGAATTTTATCCTCTGTTAAAACAACAAACCATGAGGGAAATGCTCCAAGAGAATCAATTAATTACCTGACTTGGACCAGAGCAAACAAACTATAGTGTGAAAAAACAGCCTTACATACACTATTAAAAGATTTTGTACATACATACACTAGTGAAAGCGTTTGTGAATCGGTATCATCTTAACCCCAAATCATATTTTAAATATGTACTAAAGAACAACTTTTAAATATTCAATAAGCTCATAATATTGAACCTTTAAAGACAGTAGCAGCCCACTAAAACATAAATCACATTGTAATTGTTGGGAAAGGTCTTTCAGATGTTTGTCTTATGTTCCTTTGTGTTTATTTTACTGTTCGCTCATATACTGTGTTCTCATATTTTACCAGCTGTTCCCAGATACTGAAAACAATGCCGTGGTGATCAGCTTTCAGGAAGGGCCAGTGGTTTGTGGTGATGTTAAGGTCATGTTTGAATCCAGGGCTGTAAATTCCCAATCTATTGTAACGTAAGAATGATTTTATGGACATTGTTTTTTCCAGTTGTTTGGCAAAATGTTTTTTCTCTATTGTTCTCTATGCCCAGGGTCTTCCAAAGGGGTATGAGGACTATCCTTTCTATTTCTGGTTCAACACTTCATTTGTAGAGAACAACAGGTGAGGTTTTTGCTGTCCATTGTCCTCAGAAGCAGACACTGGCTTTGTTTACCTACCAGACCACTCTGGTTTTAGATTTTATATATAAAAATGCCAGGCCACTTAATTCATTAATTAGAATATTTTGATATTTTGTCCCCTCTCAGTTTAGTAACATTACTGCTTTCAATGTAAAAGGAAAAATCATATGGACTGCTGCTTGAATGCAATCTATAATGCTTTGGTCCCAAAACAGGCTCTATCTGTCAAGGGAGGAACTGGACAACCCACGTAAGTCCAAAACCTGGCACATCTACAAGGAGGACTTTGGTGTGACCGTGTCTTTCAGTGACCCTGCACTTATGTAGCAGACGACACTTGCTTGTGTATCTCAACTAAAACCCTTAAGCCCTGCACAAGGTCTAAATCTTTGCTCTAATGCAGGTTTTCACACACTTATAAAAGGTGAGTGATGTTTAGGGATTGGATTCGGGTATATTGTGCCCCTAAAGCTATAGCTATATAACCTCAACTTTATGTCCATCCCCCATCTTCACTGTAAGAGCTTTTTACTGAGCCGTGCATACACCACAATATTATGCATTTGTTTGTCAAATGTTTTTTTGTCTTTAAATGAAGACAAATGTTTGTGTCAGTTTAGCATATTAAGCCTCCAAAATGTAAATCTTACTCTTTAAGCTTGAGTGTACATCAAATAAAGCAATCGAGGCTGCCACTGTGAAATGGTCAATGGTTATGTGTGCAGAAACATGTTTTTGTAGTACACATGTATTGAAATAAATACTAATGTCTCTGTAACACTTGTCTGTCTCTTTTTTGAATTAACAACTGATCTGGGTTGCTGAATTTCTGCAATTGTTTTTAAGGATAGATCTGAGTGACTTGTTTTTTTAGAAGTAAAAAGTCTGGTCTTACAGGTGGGCATGCAACTCTAAACTCTTTAGAATCAGCAGTTTTAGAGGTGACCTTTTTCAGAAGCGCTGTCAGTGCCATTCTCATATAAAAGGCTTAAAATCAAATATCAAATGTGCAGCTTATAATAGTAAATAAATTAATGTACTATGTAATTGTGTAGAACACAAACTGTATAAACACAAACTTTAATTCTAGAATTGATATACACTATCTGCTGCTGTCAGTACAAATGGATGGCTGGATCAAAAATCAGAGGGAAAATATTAAACTGGGGATTCACAAAAATGCTTTTTCTTAAGTTTATACTTAACTTAAGAGGTCTGTTTTGGTTATTTTTCTTAATGTTTATTTTGTACCAAAAATTCCAAAAATGGAATAATAATATATATACCTTTATGATACACTCACATTTCAGTGCTTGGTTTGACTCTGTTTTTTTATTTTCCTAATGTTTTCTTAAGCCTTCACATCAGTGTCTCAGCACTGGCATTCAGAGCCCCTTATTCACCATCGTACTCCATTGGACATTTCAGGGACAACAGCCTTTTTGCCCAATTATAAACACTCTTCTTGTAAAAGTTATCCAGACATAGGTTAAAAAAACAAAAAAAAAAAACAGTTGAACTATAAAGTATTGAAAGACTAGGATACTAAAAGCCAGTAATGTTAGCCCTGCTAAGACGTCCCTTTGCTGATCAATAGCTGGTTAACAAGATAGCCTCACAGTATACTGTATGTTTTTTTTTTACTGCCCTTGAGCTTTTATTTTTTTTTATTTGTACTGCAGTAGAAATGTGTTTTTAGAAACTTGGCTTTATTTGTCTCACTATCTTTATATATCAGTTGCTTTAAACATTATAATGTTAAGCATAATTTTATTTATAAATTTAAATATAACAAAACATAAATGTTGTTTTAATAAACGTTAGCAATAAATAATCTCAAAATAACACATCTAAAATACAGCAGACTAATAGTTTAAACCATTAAACCCAGCCTTTCATTGAGCTGAGAGAAAATTAAGTGTGCTGTTCAATTTCCAACGTTAAGAAATGGGTTAGACAAGCTATACTAATGCACCGTCCATCATCTCATCAGCAGCTGTGACTTTTGGAAGAAACCAAAGTCAATGGAAAAGAGGGGGGGGGGGGGTGGCTTGAGGGTGTCTGAGATTTAATATAACAATATTATTTTAATATAACTGTTCATAGTTAATTAAAATACGTACTCTGAATTACATAAGAGTTCTAGTAAAATATAAAATAAAATAAAAAAATATATATATAAACATTTCGGGGCACCGTAGCCCCCACACCTAGTTTTGAATGGTCGTGTCTCCCTTGATTCAGTCAGTAACAACAAGACAGTCGCCCTTTTCTTCGGGATGTTCAGGGAGTTTGCAGGAGGTGTAATTTATGGGGAACAATCATTAATGTTGGGTTAAATAATCTAGTGTTTTTTCACTCTGGTGCTGCAGGTCCGCTGCGCTGCTCTTATTGTGTTTCCCCTTTACTCTGTTTTCATTAAAAGCCCCTCAGTCTTAAAACAGCGGCAGTAAAACAGGCGGAGCGGTGGGCCTTCAGCAGCAGTAGTGATAACCCTGCTGGATTAGAGTGAAGCAGCGCGAAGGGAGCTCTTTCAGTCCCGGTGAGTAATTTAGCTAGCTGGCTGTTTAAGCTCTCGGTGAAGCGCGGTCTTATTATAATACTAAACTACAGCGTGGTGAGACTATTTAAACTGAAGCGTGTTAATGGCGAATAACGCTGTAAGATAGCTATGGTGCAAACCGAGCTACGGTGGAGCTGGCTAAGCTAATTAGCTTAGCCAGCTCCACCGTAGCTCGCTAGCCTTAGCTTCAGTTAGCCCGATTACCTGCAGCAGCTGCTCGTTCAGAAAAAAAGAAAAAACACAACCAGCGCTGTTTAAGAGCTGCTCTACGAGCTTCTCTCCCAGCATAGGGTGTGTTTTTCTCAATCAGCAGCTGCTTTTAAACCACGCTGTAGTTTAGTAATAAGATCGCGCTTCACCGAGAGCTGAAACAGCCAGTTAAATTACCTAACAGGACTGAAAGAGCTCCTATCGGTTCTCCGGTCTAATTCGGTCTAAATAAACCAAAACACCTTTGGTTTATTTAGATTTAAGTTAGCAGTTTGTTCTCTTTAGACAAAAAACGAAAATAAGAATAAAAAAAAAATAAATAAATAAATAAATAATAAATAAAATAAATAATAATAAAATAAGGGGGCGCAGTCTGCGCATGCGCCAGATTTTGCGGCCGCGCGTGCGCAATAGACCGACTTTTTTGCGGTCTTCTGCGCATGCGCGGCCGCAAAATCTGGCGCATGCGCAGAAGACCGCAAAAAAAATCGGTCTTCTGCGCATGCGCGGCCGCAAAATCTGGCGCATGCGCAGAAGACCGACTTTTTTGCGGTCTTCTGCGCATGCGCCAGATTTTGCGGCCGCGCATGCGCAGAAGACCGATTTTTGCGGTCTTCTGCGCATGCGCGGCCGCAAAATCTGGCGCATGCGCAGAAGACCGACTTTTTTTGCGGTCTTCTGCGCATGCGCGGCCACAAAATCTGGCGCATGCGCAGAAGACCGACTTTTTTGCGGTCTTCTGCGCATGCGCCAGATTTTGCGGCCGCGCATGCGCAGAAGACCGACTTTTTTGCGGTCTTCTGCGCATGCGCGGCCGCAAAATCTGGCGCATGCGCAGAAGACCGACTTTTTTGCGGTCTTCTGCGCATGCGCCAGATTTTTGCGGCCGCGCATGCGCAGAAGACCGCAAAAAAGTCGGTCTATTGCGCACGCGCGGCCGCAAAATCTGGCGCATGCGCAGACTGCGCCCCCTTATTTTATTATTATTTATTTTATTTATTATTTATTTATTTATTTTTTTTTATTTTATTCTTATTTTCGTTTTTTGTCTAAAGAGAACAAACTGCTAACTTAAATCTAAATAAACCAAAGGTGTTTTGGTTTATTTAGACCGAATTAGACCGGAGAACCGATAGGAGCTCTTTCAGTCCTGTTAGGTAATTTAACTGGCTGTTTCAGCTCTCGGTGAAGCGCGATCTTATTACTAAACTACAGCGTGGTTTAAAAGCAGCTGCTGATTGAGAAAAACACACCCTATGCTGGGAGAGAAGCTCGTAGAGCAGCTCTTAAACAGCGCTGGTTGTGTTTTTTCTTTTTTTCTGAACGAGCAGCTGCTGCAGGTAATCGGGCTAACTGAAGCTAAGGCTAGCGAGCTACGGTGGAGCTGGCTAAGCTAATTAGCTTAGCCAGCTCCACCGTAGCTCGGTTTGCACCATAGCTATCTTACAGCGTTATTCGCCATTAACACGCTTCAGTTTAAATAGTCTCACCACGCTGTAGTTTAGTATTATAATAAGACCGCGCTTCACCGAGAGCTTAAACAGCCAGCTAGCTAAATTACTCACCGGGACTGAAAGAGCTCCCTTCGCGCTGCTTCACTCTAATCCAGCAGGGTTATCACTACTGCTGCTGAAGGCCCACCGCTCCGCCTGTTTTACTGCCGCTGTTTTAAGACTGAGGGGCTTTTAATGAAAACAGAGTAAAGGGGAAACACAATAAGAGCAGCGCAGCGGACCTGCAGCACCAGAGTGAAAAAACACTAGATTATTTAACCCAACATTAATGATTGTTCCCCATAAATTACACCTCCTGCAAACTCCCTGAACATCCCGAAGAAAAGGGCGACTGTCTTGTTGTTACTGACTGAATCAAGGGAGACACGACCATTCAAAACTAGGTGTGGGGGCTACGGTGCCCCGAAATGTTTATATATATATTTTTTTATTTTATTTTATATTTTACTAGAACTCTTATGTAATTCAGAGTACGTATTTTAATTAACTATGAACAGTTATATTAAAATAATATTGTTATATTAAATCTCAGACACCCTCAAGCCACCCCCCCCCCCCCCCCCCTCTTTTCCATTGACTTTGGTTTCTTCCAAAAGTCACAGCTGCTGATGAGATGATGGACGGTGCATTAGTATAGCTTGTCTAACCCATTTCTTAACGTTGGAAATTGAACAGCACACTTAATTTTCTCTCAGCTCAATGAAAGGCTGGGTTTAATGGTTTAAACTATTAGTCTGCTGTATTTTAGATGTGTTATTTTGAGATTATTTATTGCTAACGTTTATTAAAACAACATTTATGTTTTGTTATATTTAAATTTATAAATAAAATTATGCTTAACATTATAATGTTTAAAGCAACTGATATATAAAGATAGTGAGACAAATAAAGCCAAGTTTCTAAAAACACATTTCTACTGCAGTACAAATAAAAAAAAATAAAAGCTCAAGGGCAGTAAAAAAAAAACATACAGTATACTGTGAGGCTATCTTGTTAACCAGCTATTGATCAGCAAAGGGACGTCTTAGCAGGGCTAACATTACTGGCTTTTAGTATCCTAGTCTTTCAATACTTTATAGTTCAACTGTTTTTTTTTTTTGTTTTTTTAACCTATGTCTGGATAACTTTTACAAGAAGAGTGTTTATAATTGGGCAAAAAGGCTGTTGTCCCTGAAATGTCCAATGGAGTACGATGGTGAATAAGGGGCTCTGAATGCCAGTGCTGAGACACTGATGTGAAGGCTTAAGAAAACATTAGGAAAATAAAAAAACAGAGTCAAACCAAGCACTGAAATGTGAGTGTATCATAAAGGTATATATATTATTATTCCATTTTTGGAATTTTTGGTACAAAATAAACATTAAGAAAAATAACCAAAACAGACCTCTTAAGTTAAGTATAAACTTAAGAAAAAGCATTTTTGTGAATCCCCAGTTTAATATTTTCCCTCTGATTTTTGATCCAGCCATCCATTTGTACTGACAGCAGCAGATAGTGTATATCAATTCTAGAATTAAAGTTTGTGTTTATACAGTTTGTGTTCTACACAATTACATAGTACATTAATTTATTTACTATTATAAGCTGCACATTTGATATTTGATTTTAAGCCTTTTATATGAGAATGGCACTGACAGCGCTTCTGAAAAAGGTCACCTCTAAAACTGCTGATTCTAAAGAGTTTAGAGTTGCATGCCCACCTGTAAGACCAGACTTTTTACTTCTAAAAAAACAAGTCACTCAGATCTATCCTTAAAAACAATTGCAGAAATTCAGCAACCCAGATCAGTTGTTAATTCAAAAAAGAGACAGACAAGTGTTACAGAGACATTAGTATTTATTTCAATACATGTGTACTACAAAAACATGTTTCTGCACACATAACCATTGACCATTTCACAGTGGCAGCCTCGATTGCTTTATTTGATGTACACTCAAGCTTAAAGAGTAAGATTTACATTTTGGAGGCTTAATATGCTAAACTGACACAAACATTTGTCTTCATTTAAAGACAAAAAAACATTTGACAAACAAATGCATAATATTGTGGTGTATGCACGGCTCAGTAAAAAGCTCTTACAGTGAAGATGGGGGATGGACATAAAGTTGAGGTTATATAGCTATAGCTTTAGGGGCACAATATACCCGAATCCAATCCCTAAACATCACTCACCTTTTATAAGTGTGTGAAAACCTGCATTAGAGCAAAGATTTAGACCTTGTGCAGGGCTTAAGGGTTTTAGTTGAGATACACAAGCAAGTGTCGTCTGCTACATAAGTGCAGGGTCACTGAAAGACACGGTCACACCAAAGTCCTCCTTGTAGATGTGCCAGGTTTTGGACTTACGTGGGTTGTCCAGTTCCTCCCTTGACAGATAGAGCCTGTTTTGGGACCAAAGCATTATAGATTGCATTCAAGCAGCAGTCCATATGATTTTTCCTTTTACATTGAAAGCAGTAATGTTACTAAACTGAGAGGGGACAAAATATCAAAATATTCTAATTAATGAATTAAGTGGCCTGGCATTTTTATATATAAAATCTAAAACCAGAGTGGTCTGGTAGGTAAACAAAGCCAGTGTCTGCTTCTGAGGACAATGGACAGCAAAAACCTCACCTGTTGTTCTCTACAAATGAAGTGTTGAACCAGAAATAGAAAGGATAGTCCTCATACCCCTTTGGAAGACCCTGGGCATAGAGAACAATAGAGAAAAAACATTTTGCCAAACAACTGGAAAAAACAATGTCCATAAAATCATTCTTACGTTACAATAGATTGGGAATTTACAGCCCTGGATTCAAACATGACCTTAACATCACCACAAACCACTGGCCCTTCCTGAAAGCTGATCACCACGGCATTGTTTTCAGTATCTGGGAACAGCTGGTAAAATATGAGAACACAGTATATGAGCGAACAGTAAAATAAACACAAAGGAACATAAGACAAACATCTGAAAGACCTTTCCCAACAATTACAATGTGATTTATGTTTTAGTGGGCTGCTACTGTCTTTAAAGGTTCAATATTATGAGCTTATTGAATATTTAAAAGTTGTTCTTTAGTACATATTTAAAATATGATTTGGGGTTAAGATGATACCGATTCACAAACGCTTTCACTAGTGTATGTATGTACAAAATCTTTTAATAGTGTATGTAAGGCTGTTTTTTCACACTATAGTTTGTTTGCTCTGGTCCAAGTCAGGTAATTAATTGATTCTCTTGGAGCATTTCCCTCATGGTTTGTTGTTTTAACAGAGGATAAAATTCAAGCTCACCAAAATGAGTCATAACAATCTTTGTAATCTCTTTGGTTGTTGGTCAGAGCTGTCTTGGCTGGGAGCAAGAAAGTAAACAGATTTCTGTGCAGTTTAACATGGAACAACAGCAGAGGTGGCATGTGTTCATTTGACTGACTCCACATCTTAAAACTGAGTATGCTTGACAGATGGGTTGGATCAAGGTCAGATCATGTTCTCATCACAAACCAACCAATTCAGAGTTCAGACCAACAGTTCTCAGCAGTCTCATTGCAGTTGTGATTACTGTACTCATCCATGTCCAAACAAACAGCACTACACGTAAATATGAACAGTTTATTTTGACAAATAAAAAAAGTAGGTGTGAAATCACCCTAAACTACTAAATCATTTAGGGGTTGTGGGATTAGCCCACTTCACATGTCTGTTCTGGATATGCCATATAGCTCTGGTTTTAATTAGGAAACCACTGTGTTTAAGGTTCACAGTTTTTCACTTTTTTGTACTGAAACTACTCTTGTCATTTGACTATGAGGAAGTAAATACAGTTTTATACTGTAGAAAACCTTTAAAAGTTAGCTTACCCTACAGTTCGTCTGCGTGGCACAGACACACTGGAACACCTGCTCTCTTTTCACTATGATCCGCACCTTCAGATCACTGCCATTGCCCTTTCCCACACCTGCACAACAAACACAGCAATGCCCAGGAGCATTAAATTACATAACCAATACACATAACAGTGCAGTCACTCTGAAAGGAGCAGACTGACTGCAGATTTTAATTGGAACTACACAGGAAACAGCCCCTAAACATACACTGCCCCCCAAAAGTACTTGATAAGTCAGTCTCATTTCTTTATTTCTGCTTTAGACTGAAAACAAATTGGGTTTGACATTAAAAGATGAATAGGAGACAAAAGGTCAACAATTCAGCTTTTGTCCGAACTTACCAATTTGTCTTCAATATTCATCTTTAAATTATATTTTTGTTACACCAAAATGTTTTCACTAGAGCAGAAGAAAAAAAAAATCAATTGGCCTCAGTGTTTCAATACTTTTGTAGGAGAGTGCAGACATACAGCTCTGGGAAAAAAAGAAACCACTTAAAAATCTCATTGAAAACCTCTGGAATATAATCAAGAGGAAGATGGATAATCTCAAGCCATCAAACCAAACTGAACTGCTTGAATTTTTGCACCAGGAATGGCATAAACTTATCCAAAAGCAGTGTGTAAGACTGGTGGAGGAGAACATGCCAAGATGCATGAAAACCATTTTTTTCCCCAGAGCTGTATGTTTAACTACTTGGTCTCAGTCTTCAACTGAGCACAGCAGAAACTAAAGGAGCAGTTCTGACACACTGAATATATACATACACATTCACCTCACCTCAGGAGAAATACAGTACCTGCGCACTCTCAAACTAAACGCGGTCAATCAACCATGTACACACCATCGTACCCGTGAAAAAAAAACCTCCTCAGCTAAAATGAATAAGTGAATCCAGTTTGGATATGGCTTTAGACATTCAGCTGAACAACTATGGTGATGGGTTAACCTAAAAATCAAATCAAATACATATAGAAAACATTGATGATGTCTTTAAATCAGTGAAAACTTCAGCATCACCTTTGCCTCCTTTGCAGTGGATGGCAATGACATTCCCTCAAACTGGCAGTGTAGTTCAACGTCACTGAGAACACAATAACACAAAGTTCAATATGTGAATAAGAGCTTAGGTTCTCTGCCCAAACCCAACCCAAGGTCTGACCTGGCTCGAGATTTCCCACCACTTTCCTCAGGTTCCTCGGGCTAAAGAAAATAATATAGTTATAAGTTATTTTCATTTTATATAAAGCTATGAATCAAAATATAGCAGAAACAAATCAAACTGTTTTTAAAAAAAAAGTTGCACAAGTGCAAAGTGCACACTGTCCATATTACGCACTTCACCTGCCGCTGCGCTTTCCTCCAAATGTGCTGGCTGCTTGGCAATGCTGCATCAGCAGCAGCTCGAAAAGAAGCGGTGGCTGACTTCACATGTATCGGAGAAAGAGTGTGCTAGTCTTCATCCTCCTGGTGTGTTGGGGCATTACTAGTGATAGGGGGGGTCCTAACGAGTGGGTTGGCTGTGTACATTGGGGAGAAAATGGGAAAAAAAATATAAATAAAATTATAAAAGAATTTTTTTTCTTTTCTTAAACCATGTTATATTATACTAGATTAGAGGAAAGTCATTCAGACATTGTTGTAGCCTAATGTTTAGGCCTTTGGATCATTGTTTGCATTGTTCATGTTATAATCTTTTGGAGATCTGTTCCTAATAATTAATAATATTTTTCTTAAATAATAGGTCTTATTCATTCTTCACTCATTCTAAACAGAACGAAAATGTTTTTTAAAAGCTCAGTTTTAATGCTCTACTTACTCAAAAAAGGTCAGGTTTAATTCGGGCTTTGGCTCAAAATGACAGTGTATGGGGCAGGTTGGGTCGAGCTCTAAGGTGAATCCTTATACTGCATTCCATCTGAAGTAGGAATTCAGAACTGGAAATTTCCAAGTTCTAAGTAGAACATTTCAACTGGAATAAACCCACAAGTTCAGAACGCAAGATGGCTGCACCAAACATCAACAGTATTAAAAAAGGTAGTATTTTACGTTTCATTAGCACGTCTAGCTGTTCATGTTTCCATTGTGTGTGTGAATGTGCGTCTGGTATCGCTGACAATGCAAAAAATTATAACCTGGGACATATAATGTGGGACATTTTTTGGTTACATTTGCTATAAAACACTGGTACATGATTAATAATTAAGTTGTAGTAAACATGAAAGTCTTTAGCTTATTTTATAATTCCCTCTGGAAAAAAATAAAACAAAGGTAAAATATGTATACACATGTAGATTACAAATAGTGTTATTTTCTGTGCCTTTTCTATGCTTTCGCAGCACATTTTAATGACCATAGCATGTTTAAAACATCAGAGTAGACAAGAATGTATATCAAAACTGATTATAGTAGGCCTATATTTACATTAAATATATTTAAATAATTAAAAAAAAAACATTTATTTAAGCAATGCTAAGACACAATCTTCAATAATAAAATGTGTCAAATTCTGAGCGCTCCATAATGTAGGGCTAAATTACTTCACTCTGCACTGATGTATTAATCAGCTCAGGCCCATTTCAAACACTGATAAACATTTCTAATGTTTAACCTGTAAACAGTATTTCACACTTTCATCAAACATGATATAGAATCTTCTGTTTAAAACTTTGAACAGAATCAATTTTTAAATAAACTAATTTGGCATATATCTGGCTGTCAGGGAATATGTTTAGGTTGTGTCTATATTGTGTAGATTCTTTATTTTTTAACAGCTTTTAAATGCATCTGTTTAAATGTTGCCTTCTTTTCACCATTACTGGTAATTTACTTGCATATATAACCAATATGCTTCCCAAAGAGTGGAAGAGAGCAAAAGCTTAATTACAGCCTAAACACCTAGATTTTTCTCTGTGAATTTACAGTTATATTCCATCTGAAACTCCAATCAAGTTATCAAATTATTTTTTAAATAGCTTTTCTCAGTCGATAAACAGAGTCGATAAACGGAGTCGATAAACAGAGTCAATAAATGGAAACACAAAGATCACAAAGAGTAAATTTGACTTTGACTTTGTTTTTTTTTTTTTGTTTTTTTTCCAAAACTTATCCAGGCCTGAAAATGACCATTTTCAAGTTCCTTGACTTTTCCAGGTTTTTCATGACCCTGTTCCACAGTGCTTCATATACACCTCAATAATAGCTAGTTATGTACAGGTGCAAGTTTCACTTATAGGGTAAGACATTTTTTCGACATATTTTGTACAGTTATTTTAACAGAACGTTGTCGACTCAGGTGTGAAGTTATTCCCAGCTCCAACATCCAACATAAAAGCTAAATGGAACACAACGTTAACGGCAGAAGAAGCATTTGAGTAAAGTGCTGCTCATTACTTACTCTAATGACGGTACGTTATGGTCGTCAATCATCACTCGTTGCACTCTGTAATGGAAGAACAGTGGATCGTAGCCTTTTTGACCTGAAACAAGACCAAAGCTATGCTCAGCACCACTCATTTATTGAGTGTCTCCAGCAATATAATATAATATTATATGATCTAACTTACTGCAGAGATTGTAAACTCTGTAATGATCGTGATGCTTTGTGTCCAGAAATATGGCAGCTTCCGAAATACAGCACATTGTAACATTGTTACATAAAAATCTGTTTAAATCAGTAATTCAGCTAAAATAATTGCCTTCTACAGACTTTTCAGTTTTATTTTATTTTCTTAATTGTTAAGCTTACTTTTATGGGATTTCTGTAGAGTGCCTGCTTTCCAGGTGAGGGAAAAGACAGGTGTTTAATAAAACATTATTAACTATTGGATCCCAAACCATAAGCAGAAAATCTAGATTCAAATAAGATTACATAATTAGGTAAAGCATCCCAACCTGTGACATAGGTGAGATCCAAATCAAATCCATCCTTTTTGTTACCGCCTTTTGTTCTCAGATACCTGCAAGATTCACAAATGCCACAAATCAGCATACAAACAGTAACTTGGGTGTATTTTAAAAGGTTTTGATGGATTTTAATAATTTTCCAACCTATTTCTAAATACATCAAAATGTTTATTTTTTTTTATTTAATTCTCTCTGAATCATGATGAAATAATCAAACTGTAATTAAGTTTAACATTTCATTAGAATCTATATGAATAATTGATATAATTTAATTAAAATAAAAGAATGATGGCCAGCACCCATTTAGATCCTCACCTTTCTTCTAGTGACCTTCTCCAGATCTTTCTTCTGAGAGGCCAGACGAAAGACACGCACCAGGATAACCATCCTCAAAGCCCTCAGGAAGCTCACCACCCTGTTAATGATAGAGAAAATCACATGAATAGCTAAGAAAGAACAACATGTAGATGAATAGTTTACCACATCATCTGAACACAGCATTTGTTCTTTGCACTGTATGATAATTTAATGATGAATGGACTAATCTGCGTCATGAAGTAGCTCCGTAAGTTAGCAAACTAACTTACATAGCTAAGCTGTTTTGGTTCTACTGTCCCCAAACGCCCCATAAACTCGAGCCACGAGACTCATATAGCTTTCATTGCCAAGATTTTACCTGCTATCACTAAAGATTAATAAGATAAATACACGTTAGCCCTGTAAATCCACCTAACGTGCAAATGATCTTAACGCCAGCACGAACGAGTAACGGATTAGTAAACACGCAGGTAACCCTCGCTGTTTCTGAAAGAAAACTTCTCCTCTGTCTCTGTTTATACAGCGATGGTTTGGGTTTAAAGCTGGGTTTGTTGTGCTGGATATTTGCTGCAATATTATGAACTGAGATCAACCAGTGCTAACCAGTGACTTTAAAAAACAAATAAACACAGCTGTTACTGGACTGAAGGGGTTATAAATATATTGTAGCGTCCGCCTGGACTCTGAAAGAAGGACCGAGTAGGCAGTTTAAGTCGCTTTATTGACTTAACTTAGAACACAGGTTGCTGTAGGCCGCAACCACGCCGAAAAATTAGTGTTGTGTCGTTCATGAACGAATCATTTGAGTGAACGAACTGAATCCAATCACTTCCCCAGCTGATTCGTTAATTTCTCAGTTCAGTAGTTAAGCTCAGCAGCGACCCCACAGGCCGGCAGGGGAACTGCTGTGTGGTCTGTGAATCACTGAATCACCGGCGAATCTGGTGGCGGAGACTCTAATTGCGAGGAAACTTGCTCAATGCTCAGTGATTCCTTCACTCACTGAACTGTTATCAGGGCTGGCGCTCTCGAGAAAGAAAAACAAGGTTGAGGCCTGGTAATAGTAATAATAACGTATATTGTTATCGTGGTTATTTTTTTATAATATTATTACTATTAGTAATAATAGTTGTATAACAAGCATATTCATAACCAATAGACAAAGTTTCTGAAGTAAAGGGCATAAGGCCACCTTTATCATGATGATCCTGTTTGGATTTAATTTGTTCTGCACCCACAACAGTGAGCGTATGGATGTGTCTTTGTTTTATTTATATGTATTTATTTTAGTTTCTTGACCTTTTGTTTTGCACTACAGTTACGCTATTTATTTTCAATTTGATTGCACATTGAAGTTGATACTTTCTTCTGAATGTATTTTTTTATGTTAATTTTGCTCTTAATGTAATATCTATGTTGCAGAAGTTCATACTTATTTTTTGTATTATGTTATTTGTAATGTGATTTATATATATAAATCACATTACAAATAACATAATAAGAAAAGTCTCCTGTTTTTTTTACAAGTGTTGTAAAATATATATAAATAACAAATATTGAAATATTTCAATATTTGTTATTTATATATATTTTTACAACACTTGTAAAAAAAACGGGAGACCTTTCCGTCTCCCATCTTTTTAGTGAACTTATTCTAATGGTTCAGTTCATCTAAAAGAGCTGTTATGCCCATCACTACGAAAAATAACAAAAGGCTAACTGGTTAACTCTAGCTCTCACTCTCAGCACACACTCACGGGCAGCTCTTCTCTCTCTCTCTCTCTCTCTCCCTTCACACACACACACACGCTTTCCTGCTCTGCCCCTCCCCCTACCCCAATCACAAGCCCAGCACAGAACAGAACAGTGAATTCACAGTGAACAGAATATAAAAGCAGCTTCGCTACAATATAGCTAATTGTTAAGAATTTAAAGATTAGGCTCCTGAAAGCCAGTAATGTTGACCCTGCTAAAAAGTCCAGCTCAAAATCAGAAGAAAACATTCCCTATACTCCCTATATTTAACGATATAGCCTCCCAGTATAAAGTACGTTTTTTCTGCTTTTGAGATGGATTATTTAGTAGAGAGTGTAAATCTGTACTGCAGTAAAAGTGTGTAGTTTCATAAACTTGGCTCGACCTAAATTTGGCTCACTATCTTTATAGGTCAGTTGCTTTAAAACAAAGTAATGTTAGCATAATGTAATGGAAGTGTGACTATTTTCACCGGGTAAAAGAAGCAGGGGGACTAATTTCATCCCTTAATTTAAAACTTCACAGTGCAGTTTACACTACACTGCAAAAAAAAAAAAAACTAGACATAAAATATATGCAAATTAAGACAAATATATGTATTAAGCAAAACAAATCTGCCAATCGGGTAAGCAAAATTTTCTTAGTAAGATTTCTTACAAAAAAGCAATGGCAAAGTCTCAAAATGAGTGAAGTAACACCTAAATCAAGCAAAAAAGTCACTGTTTATGGACACAAGAATCAGAATAACTTGACCGCTGCTTAATTGTGCTTATTTTGAGTTCAAATTACTTAAAATAAGGTACAAATTCTAAGTAAGAATGATTAAGATAATTATCCCTAAAATAAGCAAAATAATCTAACACTTACACCATGCTTAGTAAGACAAAAAGTCTTATCAGAGAAGAAAATAAGATTTATTGCCTTAAATTTAGAAAATTTCACTTGCTAAGATTTAGTTTTTTGCAATGTAATGACTGTGAACAACTTATTACAATATAGATAACTAACTACCTATGTAGTTATGTATGCATTAGTATGGTACCTAAGCTGTCAGTCCTCTGCTATTCTGAGCACTTCAGAATAAAGATGAATCATATTTGTCAGCAAGTTCTTAGATTTTAAAATGCTATTTTATTATATATATACACACACACACACATATACAGTTGTGGTCAAAAGTTTACATACACTTGTAAAAAAACATAATGTTATGGCTGTCTTGAGTTTTCAATAAGTTCTACAACTCTTATTTTTCTGTGATAGAGTGATCGGAACACATACATGTTTGTCACAAAAAACAGTCATAAAATTTGGTTCTTTCATAAATTTATTATGGGTCTGCTGAAAATGTCACCAAATCTGCTGGGTCAAAAATATACATACAGCAACATTAGTATTTGGTTACATGTCCCTTGGCCATTTTCACGGCAACTAGGCGCTTTTGGTAGCCATCCACAAGCTCCTGGCAAGCTTCAGGTCGAATGTTTGACCACTCTTCTTGACAGAATTGGTGCAGTTCAGCTAAATGTGATGGTTTTCTTGCATGAACCCGTTTCTTTAGCACTGTCCACATGTTCTCAATGGGGTTTAAGTCAGGACTTTGGGAAGGCCATTCTAAAACCTTAATTCTAGCCTGGTTTAGCCATTCCTTTACCACTTTTGATGTGTGTTTTGGGTCATTGTCTTGTTGGAACACCCAACTGCGCCCAAGACCCAACCTTCGGGCTGATGGTTTTAAGTTTTCCTGCAGAATTTGGAGGTAATCCTCCTTCTTCATTATCCCATTTACTTTCTGCAAAGAACCAGTTCCACTGGCAGCAAAACATCCCCAGAGCATAATACTACCACCACCATGCTTGACAGTAGGCATGGTGTTCCTGGGATTAAAGGCCTCACCTTTTCTCCTCCAAACATATTGCTGGGTGTTGTGGCCAAACAGCTCAATTTTTGTTTCGTCTGACCAGAGAACTTTCCTCCAGAAGGTTTTATCTTTGTCCATGTGATCAGCAGCAAACTTCAGCCGAGTCTTAAGGTGCCTTTTCTGGAGCAAGGGCTTCTTTCTTGCACGGCAGCCTCTCAGTCCATGGCGATGTAAAACACGCTTGACTGTGGAGACTGACACCTGTGTTCCATCAGCTTCCAAATCCTTGCAGACCTGCTTCTTGGTGATTCTTGGTTGACTCTTGACCATCCTGACCAATCTCCTCTCGGCAGCATGTGATAGCTTGCGTTTTCTTCCTGATCGTGGCAGTGACACAACTGTTCCATGCACTTTATACTTGCGTATAATTGTCTGCACAGTTGCTCTTGGGACCTGTAGCTGCTTTGAAATGGCTCCAAGTGACTTCCCTGACTTGTTCAAGTCAATAATTCGCTTTTTCAGATCCACACTGAGTTCCTTTGACTTTCCCATTGTAGCTTTTGTAGCTGAGTCTAATCACTGGGTCAAATGAGCCCTATTTAAATGGGCTCATGAGAAGTCAACAGCTGTAGTCAATCAGAATCACTTACAAGAAGTGAAGAGGCCATGACATGAAGCTAATTTGATTGACACAACTCGCTACATCACCAAAATTGACAAATTTTGTTTCTGTATGTATATTTTTGACCCAGCAGATTTGGTGACATTTTCAGCAGACCCATAATAAATTTATGAAAGAACCAAATTTTATGACTGTTTTTTGTGACAAACATGTATGTGTTCCGATCACTCTATCACAGAAAAATAAGAGTTGTAGAACTTATTGAAAACTCAAGACAGCCATAACATTATGTTTTTTTACAAGTGTATGTAAACTTTTGACCACAACTGTATATCATATACATATATATAATGAGAGTACACCAATTTAGCTGTGAGTAAAGGAGAGATTCTAGTTGAGAAACTGTTAAAATGAAATGTAGTTTTAAGAATGTCAATTAGCAGTATTGCCATTTTATCTCAGTTTTGGTTGTCTTTCATTTTTGCATCATCTGAACCTGGGAGTTGTTCTTTAAATTGTCAATATGTCCATACATACACCTTGTTTTAAATAGCTTGTGCTTAATTTAAACGAAACAAATAGCAATAAACAATACACATCTAAAACAGTAAAAACAAATTTAATACATACTTTTTATTTGACTAGACTAGGCTAAAATGTTTTGTTGACTAAATGACTAAAGTGTGACAAACAAAAGACTAAAACTAAACTAGATTGCAGTTCCTACAGAAACTGCGAGTGTGATTGCAGTGCTGGCTGGTATCTGCTATGGTGTTGCTAAGGTGTTGCTAAGTGGTTGCTAAGGTGTGGCTATGGTATCCGGGGTGGTTGCTAAGGTGTTGCTAAGTGGTTGCTAGGTGGTTGCTAAGGTGTTGCTAGGCGGTTGCTAAGGTGTTGCTATGGTATCTGGGGTGGTTGCTAAGGTGTTGCTAGGTGGTTGCTAAGGTGTTGCTAGGCGGTTGCTAAGGTGTTGCTATGGTATCCAGGGTGGTTGCTAAGGTGTTGCTAGGTGGTTGCTAGGTGGTTGCTAAGGTGTTGCTAGGCGGTTGCTAAGGTGTTGCTATGGTATCCGGGGTGGTTGCTAAGGTGTTGCTAGGTGGTTGCTAGGTGGTTGCTAAGGTGTTGCTAGGCGGTTGCTAAGGTGTTGCTATGGTATCCGGGGTGGTTGCTAAGGTGTTGCTAGGTGGTTGCTAGGTGGTTGCTAGGGTGTTGCTAGGCGGTTGCTAAGGTGTTGCTATGGTATCCGGGGTGGTTGCTAAGGTGTTGCTAGGTGGTTGCTAAGGTGTTGCTAGGCGGTTGCTAAGGTGTTGCTATGGTATCCGGGGTGGTTGCTAAGGTGTTGCTAGGTGGTTGCTAAGGTGTTGCTAGGCGGTTGCTAAGGTGTTGCTATGGTATCCGGGGTGGTTGCTAAGGTGTTGCTAGGTGGTTGCTAGGGTGTTGCTAGGCGGTTGCTAAGGTGTTGCTATGGTATCCGGGGTGGTTGCTAAGGTGTTGCTAGGTGGTTGCTAGGGTGTTGCTAGGCGGTTGCTAAGGTGTTGCTATGGTATCCGGGGTGGTTGCTAAGGTGTTGCTAGGTGGTTGCTAGGTGGTTGCTAGGGTGTTGCTAGGCGGTTGCTAAGGTGTTGCTATGGTATCCGGGGTGGTTGCTAAGGTGTTGCTAGGTGGTTGCTAGGTGGTTGCTAGGGTGTTGCTAGGCGGTTGCTAAGGTGTTGCTATGGTATCCGGGGTGGTTGCTAAGGTGTTGCTAGGTGGTTGCTAGGTGGTTGCTAGGGTGTTGCTAGGCGGTTGCTAAGGTGTTGCTATGGTATCCGGGGTGGTTGCTAAGGTGTTGCTAGGTGGTTGCTAGGTGGTTGCTAGGGTGTTGCTAGGCGGTTGCTAAGGTGTTGCTATGGTATCCTGGGTGTTTGCTAAGGTGTTGCTAGGTGGTTGCTAGGTGGTTGCTAGGGTGTTGCTAGGCGGTTGCTAAGGTGTTGCTATGGTATCCAGGGTGGTTGCTAAGGTGTTGCTAGGTGGTTGCTAGGTGGTTGCTAGGGTGTTGCTAGGGGGTTGCTAAGGTGTTGCTATGGTATCTGGGGTGGTTGCTAAGGTGTTGCTAGATGGTTGCTAGGTGGTTGCTATGGTGTTGCTAGGCGGTTGCTAAGGTGTTGCTATGGTATCCGGGGTGGTTGCTATGGTGTTTCTAGGTGGTTGCTAGGTGATGTATATGCATAAATTTGATTAAATGGTGTTTGCACGTTGCTACGCAACGTGCAAATACATCAATCAGCTATGCACGCTAGGTTGCTCTGGCCGTTCGGGGGTGTCCAAACTTTTGACCCGTGGCTCCATTACACACAGTACTGGGGGGCCGGGGTGTCCAAACTTTTGACCCGTGGCTCCATTACACACAGTACTGGGGGGCCGGGGTGTCCAAACTTTTGACCTAACGCTGATTTATCCCATAGCTGCTCCATACACTCACAGTACTGGAGTTCTAGCTACCTGTCCTTCGATCTAGCTGCCGTCCTCCGATTGGCCCCATTCATTCCAATGGGGCCACTTCGTACGACATTCGTACGAAATCCGTACGTCGTAACTTTTCGTAACGCATATTTTCGGAAAGAGCTCAATAAGTTCTACAGGTCCTCAATTGGTTTCATCTTAGTATTTCAAAAATTGCGACGTCCACGGGCGTGCAAAGTTCTGCCCATTCATTTTCAATGGGCAAAAAAACGCGTACTTACGAAGTTTTTACGAAAAACGTAAGTCCGATCGGAAAGCTGTATACAAGCCCACCATTCCCGATATGGACGCACGTTTTCTCTTTTGAACGAAGTCGATATTTCGAAATCTGCGGCACTAGTTAACCGGACAAAAAACAGGTGGAATAATAATAATAACTAGATTGCAGTTCCTGCAGAAACTGCGAGTGTGATTGCAGTGCTGGCTGGTATCTGCTAAGGTGTTGCTAGGTGAATGCTAAGGTGTTGCTAGGTGGTTGCTAAGGTGTTGCTATGGTATCCGGGGTGGTTGCTAAGGTGTTGCTAGGTGGTTGCTAGGTGGTTGCTAAGGTGTTGCTAGGCGGTTGCTAAGGTGTTGCTATGGTATCCGGGGTGGTTGCTAAGGTGTTGCTAGGTGGTTGCTAGGTGGTTGCTAAGGTGTTGCTAGGCGGTTGCTAAGGTGTTGCTATGGTATCCGGGGTGGTTGCTAAGGTGTTCCTAGGTGGTTGCTAGGTGGTTGCTAGGGTGTTGCTAGGCGGTTGCTAAGGTGTTGCTATGGTATCCGGGGTGGTTGCTAAGGTGTTGCTAGTTGGTTGCTAGGTGGTTGCTAAGGTGATGCTAGGCGGTTGCTAAGGTGTTGCTATGGTATCCGGGGTGGTTGCTAAGGTGTTGCTAGGTGGTTGCTAAGGTGTTGCTAGGCGGTTGCTAAGGTGTTGCTATGGTATCCGGGGTGGTTGCTAGGGTGTTGCTAGGTGGTTGCTAGGTGGTTGCTAAGGTGTTGCTAGGCGGTTGCTAAGGTGTTGCTATGGTATCCGGGGTGGTTGCTAAGGTGTTGCTAGGTGGTTGCTAGGTGGTTGCTAGGGTGTTGCTAGGCGGTTGCTAAGGTGTTGCTATGGTATCCGGGGTGGTTGCTAAGGTGTTGCTAGGTGGTTGCTAGGTGGTTGCTAGGGTGTTGCTAGGTGGTTGCTAAGGTGTTGCTATGGTATCCGGGGTGGTTGCTAAGGTGTTGCTAGGTGGTTGCTAGGTGGTTGCTAAGGTGTTGCTAGGCGGTTGCTAAGGTGTTGCTATGGTATCCGGGGTGGTTGCTAAGGTGTTGCTAGGTGGTTGCTAGGTGGTTGCTAAGGTGTTGCTAGGCGGTTGCTAAGGTGTTGCTATGGTATCCGGGGTGGTTGCTAAGGTGTTGCTAGGTGGTTGCTAGGTGGTTGCTAAGGTGTTGCTAGGCGGTTGCTAAGGTGTTGCTATGGTATCCAGGGTGGTTGCTAAGGTGTTGCTAGGTGTTTGCTAGGTGGTTGCTAAGGTGTTGCTAGGCGGTTGCTAAGGTGTTGCTATGGTATCCTGGGTGGTTGCTAAGGTGTTGCTAGGTGGTTGCTAAGGTGTTGCTAGGTGGTTGCTAGGTGATGTATATGCATAAATTAGATTAAATGGTGTTTGCACGTTGCTACGCAACGTGCAAATACATCAATCAGCTATGCACGCTAGGTTGCTTTGGCCGTTCGGGGGTGTCCAAACTTTTGACCCGTGGCTCCATTACACACAGTACTGGGGGGGCCGGGGTGTCCAAACTTTTGACCCGTGGCTCCATTACACACAGTACTGGGGGGCCGGGGTGTCCAAACTTTTGACCTAATGCTGTTTTATCCCATAGCTGCTCCATACACTCACAGTACTGGAGTTCTAGCTACCTGTCCTTCGATCTAGCAGCCGTCCTCCGATTGGCCCCATTCATTCCAATGGGGCCACTTCGTACGACAATCGTACGAAATCCGTACGTCGTAACTTTTCGTAACGCATATTTTCGGAAAGAGCTCAATAAGTTCTACAGGTCCTCAATTGGTTTCATCTTCGTATTTCAAAAGTTGCGACGTCCACGGGCGTGCAAAGTTCTGGCCATTCATTTTCAATGGGCAAAAAAACGCGTACTTACGAAGTTTTTACGAAAAACGTAAGTCCGATCGGAAAGCTGTATACAAGCCCACCATTCCCGATAAGGACGCACGTTTTCTCTTTTGGACGAAGTCGATATTTCGAAAACTGCGGCACTAGTTAACCGGACAAAAAACAGGTGGAATAATAATAATAACTAGATTGCAGTTCCTACAGAAACTGCGAGTGTGATTGCAGTGCTGGCTGGTATCTGCTATGGTGTTGCTAGGTGGTTGCTAAGGTGTTGCTAGGTGGTTGCTAAGGTGTTGCTATGGTATCCGGGGTGGTTGCTAAGGTGTTGCTAGGTGGTTGCTAGGTGGTTGCTAAGGTGTTGCTAGGCGGTTGCTAAGGTGTTGCTAGGCGGTTGCTAAGGTGTTGCTATGGTATTTGGGGTGGTTGCTAAGGTGTTGCTAGGTGGTTGCTAGGTGGTTGCTAGGTGGTTGCTAGGTGGTTGCTAAGGTGTTGCTACGCGGTTGCTAAGGTGTTGCTATGGTATCCGGGGTGGTTGCTAAGGTGTTGCTAGGTGGTTGCTAGGTGGTTGCTAGGGTGTTGCTAGGCGGTTGCTAAGGTGTTGCTATGGTATCTTGGGTGGTTGCTAAGGTGTTGCTAGGTGGTTGCTAGGTGGTTGCTAGGGTGTTGCTAGGCGGTTGCTAAGGTGTTGCTATGGTATCCGGGGTGGTTGCTAAGGTGTTGCTAGGTGGTTGCTAGGTGGTTGCTAGGGTGTTGCTAGGGTGTTGCTAGGCGGTTGCTAAGGTGTTGCTATGGTATCCGGGGTGGTTGCTAAGGTGTTGCTAGGTGGTTGCTAGGTGGTTGCTAAGGTGTTGCTAGGCGGTTGCTAAGGTGTTGCTATGGTATCCGGGGTGGTTGCTAAGGTGTTGCTAGGTGGTTGCTAGGTGGTTGCTAAGGTGTTGCTAGGCGGTTGCTAAGGTGTTGCTATGGTATCCGGGGTGGTTGCTAAGGTGTTGCTAGGTGGTTGCTAGGTGGTTGCTAAGGTGTTGCTAGGTGGTTGCTAGGTGATGTAAGCAGTTGCTAGGTGGTTGCTAAGGTGTTGCTATGGTATCCGGGGTGGTTGCTATGGTGTTTCTAGGTGGTTGCTAGGTGATGTATATGCATAAATTTGATTAAATGGTGGTTGCACGTTGCTACGCAACGTGCAAATACATCAATCAGCTATGCACGCTAGGTTGCTCTGGACGTTCGGGGGTGTCCAAACTTTTGACCCGTGGCTCCATTACACACAGTACTGGGGGGCCGGGGTGTCCAAACTTTTGACCCGTGGCTCCATTACACACAGTACTGGGGGGCCGGGGTGTCCAAACTTTTGACCTAATGCTGTTTTATCCCATAGCTGCTCCATTACACACAGTACTGGATTTCTAGCTACCTGTCCTTCGATCTAGCTGCCGTCCTCCGATTGGCCCCATTCATTCCAATGGGGCCACTTCGTACGACAATCGTACGAAATCCGTACGACGTAACTTTTCGTAACGCATATTTTCGGAAAGAGCTCAATAAGTTCTACAGGTCCTCAATTGGTTTCATCTTCGTATTTCAAAAATTGCGACGTCCACGGGCGTGCAAAGTTCTGCCCATTCATTTTCAATGGGCAAAAAAACGCGTACTTACGAAGTTTTTACGAAAAACGTAAGTCCGATCGGAAAGCTGTATACAAGCCCACCATTCCCGATATGGACGATCGTTTTCTCTTTTGAACGAAGTCGATATTTCGAAAACTGCGGCACTAGTTAACCGGACAAAAAACAGGTGGAATAATAATAATAATAATAATAATAATAATAATAATAAGAATAAGACTTAAGAAGAACAATACTGTGATTGCATTACTGCAATCACACTAATAATAATAAGAAGAAGAAGAAGAAGAATAAGACTTAAGAAGAACAATACTGTGATTGCATTACTGCAATCACACTAATAACTAGATTGCAGTTCCTACAGAAACTGCGAGTGTGATTGCAGTGCTGGCTGGTATCTGCTATGGTGTTGCTAAGGTGTTGCTAAGTGGTTGCTAAGGTGTGGCTATGGTATCCGGGGTGGTTGCTAAGGTGTTGCTAAGTGGTTGCTAGGTGGTTGCTAAGGTGTTGCTAGGCGGTTGCTAAGGTGTTGCTATGGTATCTGGGGTGGTTGCTAAGGTGTTGCTAGGTGGTTGCTAAGGTGTTGCTAGGCGGTTGCTAAGGTGTTGCTATGGTATCCAGGGTGGTTGCTAAGGTGTTGCTAGGTGGTTGCTAGGTGGTTGCTAAGGTGTTGCTAGGCGGTTGCTAAGGTGTTGCTATGGTATCCGGGGTGGTTGCTAAGGTGTTGCTAGGTGGTTGCTAGGTGGTTGCTAAGGTGTTGCAAGGCGGTTGCTAAGGTGTTGCTATGGTATCCGGGGTGGTTGCTAAGGTGTTGCTAGGTGGTTGCTAGGGTGTTGCTATGGTATCCGGGGTGGTTGCTAAGGTGTTGCTAGGTGGTTGCTAGGTGGTTGCTAAGGTGTTGCAAGGCGGTTGCTAAGGTGTTGCTATGGTATCCGGGGTGGTTGCTAAGGTGTTGCTAGGTGGTTGCTAGGGTGTTGCTATGGTATCCGGGGTGGTTGCTAAGGTGTTGCTAGGTGGTTGCTAGGTGGTTGCTAGGGTGTTGCTAGGCGGTTGCTAAGGTGTTGCTATGGTATCCGGGGTGGTTGCTAAGGTGTTGCTAGGTGGTTGCTAAGGTGTTGCTAGGCGGTTGCTAAGGTGTTGCTATGGTATCCGGGGTGGTTGCTAAGGTGTTGCTAGGTGGTTGCTAAGGTGTTGCTAGGCGGTTGCTAAGGTGTTGCTATGGTATCCGGGGTGGTTGCTAAGGTGTTGCTAGGTGGTTGCTAGGGTGTTGCTAGGCGGTTGCTAAGGTGTTGCTATGGTATCCGGGGTGGTTGCTAAGGTGTTGCTAGGTGGTTGCTAGGGTGTTGCTAGGCGGTTGCTAAGGTGTTGCTATGGTATCCGGGGTGGTTGCTAAGGTGTTGCTAGGTGGTTGCTAGGTGGTTGCTAGGGTGTTGCTAGGCGGTTGCTAAGGTGTTGCTATGGTATCCGGGGTGGTTGCTAAGGTGTTGCTAGGTGGTTGCTAGGGTGTTGCTAGGCGGTTGCTAAGGTGTTGCTATGGTATCCGGGGTGGTTGCTAAGGTGTTGCTAGGTGGTTGCTAGGTGGTTGCTAGGGTGTTGCTAGGCGGTTGCTAAGGTGTTGCTATGGTATCCGGGGTGGTTGCTAAGGTGTTGCTAGGTGGTTGCTAGGTGGTTGCTAGGGTGTTGCTAGGCGGTTGCTAAGGTGTTGCTATGGTATCCGGGGTGGTTGCTAAGGTGTTGCTAGGTGGTTGCTAGGGTGTTGCTAGGCGGTTGCTAAGGTGTTGCCATGGTATCCGGGGTGTTTGCTAAGGTGTTGCTAGGTGGTTGCTAGGTGGTTGCTAGGGTGTTGCTAGGCGGTTGCTAAGGTGTTGCTATGGTATCCGGGGTGGTTGCTAAGGTGTTGCTAGGTGGTTGCTAGGTGGTTGCTAGGGTGTTGCTAGGGGGTTGCTAAGGTGTTGCTATGGTATCTGGGGTGGTTGCTAAGGTGTTGCTAGATGGTTGCTAGGTGGTTGCTATGGTGTTGCTAGGCGGTTGCTAAGGTGTTGCTATGGTATCCGGGGTGGTTGCTATGGTGTTTCTAGGTGGTTGCTAGGTGATGTATATGCATAAATTTGATTAAATGGTGTTTGCACGTTGCTACGCAACGTGCAAATACATCAATCAGCTATGCACGCTAGGTTGCTCTGGCCGTTCGGGGGTGTCCAAACTTTTGACCCGTGGCTCCATTACACACAGTACTGGGGGGCCGGGGTGTCCAAACTTTTGACCCGTGGCTCCATTACACACAGTACTGGGGGGCCGGGGTGTCCAAACTTTTGACCTAACGCTGATTTATCCCATAGCTGCTCCATTACACACAGTACTGGAGTTCTAGCTACCTGTCCTTCGATCTAGCTGCCGTCCTCCGATTGGCCCCATTCATTCCAATGGGGCCACTTCGTACGACATTCGTACGAAATCCGTACGTCGTAACTTTTCGTAACGCATATTTTCGGAAAGAGCTCAATAAGTTCTACAGGTCCTCAATTGGTTTCATCTTCGTATTTCAAAAATTGCGACGTCCACGGGCGTGCAAAGTTCTGCCCATTCATTTTCAATGGGCAAAAAAACGCGTACTTACGAAGTTTTTACGAAAAACGTAAGTCCGATCGGAAAGCTGTATACAAGCCCACCATTCCCGATATGGACGCACGTTTTCTCTTTTGAACGAAGTCGATATTTCGAAAACTGCGGCACTAGTTAACCGGACAAAAAACAGGTGGAATAATAATAATAACTAGATTGCAGTTCCTGCAGAAACTGCGAGTGTGATTGCAGTGCTGGCTGGTATCTGCTAAGGTGTTGCTAAGGTGTTGCTATGGTATCCGGGGTGGTTGCTAAGATGTTGCTAGGTGGTTGCTAAGCTGTTGCTAGGCGGTTGCTAAGGTGTTGCTATGGTATCTGGGGTGGTTGCTAAGGTGTTGCTAGGTGGTTACTAGGTGGTTGCGAAGGTGTTGCTAGGTGGTTGCTAAGGTGTTGCTAGGCGGTTGCTAAGGTGTTGCTATGGTATTTGGGGTGGTTGCTAAGGTGTTGCTAGGTGGTTGCTAGGTGGTTGCTAGGTGGTTGCTAAGGTGTTGCTAGGCGGTTGCTAAGGTGTTGCTATGGTATCCGGGGTGGTTGCTAAGGTGTTGCTAGGTGGTTGCTAGGTGGTTGCTAGGGTGTTGCTAGGCGGTTGCTAAGGTGTTGCTATGGTATCCGGGGTGGTTGCTAAGGTGTTGCTAGGTGGTTGCTTGGTGGTTGCTAGGGTGTTGCTAGGCGGTTGCTAAGGTGTTGCTATGGTATCCGGGGTGGTTGCTAAGGTGTTGCTAGTTGGTTGCTAGGTGGTTGCTAAGGTGTTGCTAGGCGGTTGCTAAGGTGTTGCTATGGTATCCGGGGTGGTTGCTAAGGTGTTGCTAGGTGGTTGCTAGGTGGTTGCTAAGGTGTTGCTAGGCGGTTGCTAAGGTGTTGCTATGGTATCCGGGGTGGTTGCTAGGGTGTTGCTAGGTGGTTGCTAGGTGGTTGCTAAGGTGTTGCTAGGCGGTTGCTAAGGTGTTGCTATGGTATCCGGGGTGGTTGCTAAGGTGTTGCTAGGTGGTTGCTAGGTGGTTGCTAGGGTGTTGCTAGGCGGTTGCTAAGGTGTTGCTATGGTATCCGGGGTGGTTGCTAAGGTGTTGCTAGGTGGTTGCTAGGTGGTTGCTAGGGTGTTGCTAGGTGGTTGCTAAGGTGTTGCTATGGTATCCGGGGTGGTTGCTAAGGTGTTGCTAGGTGGTTGCTAGGTGGTTGCTAAGGTGTTGCTAGGCGGTTGCTAAGGTGTTGCTATGGTATCCGGGGTGGTTGCTAAGGTGTTGCTAGGTGGTTGCTGGGTGGTTGCTAAGGTGTTGCTAGGTGTTTGCTAGGTGGTTGCTAAGGTGTTGCTAGGCGGTTGCTAAGGTGTTGCTATGGTATCCTGGGTGGTTGCTAAGGTGTTGCTAGGTGGTTGCTAAGGTGTTGCTAGGTGGTTGCTAGGTGATGTATATGCATAAATTAGATTAAATGGTGTTTGCACGTTGCTACGCAACGTGCAAATACATCAATCAGCTATGCACGCTAGGTTGCTTTGGCCGTTCGGGGGTGTCCAAACTTTTGACCCGTGGCTCCATTACACACAGTACTGGGGGGGCCGGGGTGTCCAAACTTTTGACCCGTGGCTCCATTACACACAGTACTGGGGGGCCGGGGTGTCCAAACTTTTGACCTAATGCTGTTTTATCCCATAGCTGCTCCATACACTCACAGTACTGGAGTTCTAGCTACCTGTCCTTCGATCTAGCAGCCGTCCTCCGATTGGCCCCATTCATTCCAATGGGGCCACTTCGTACGACAATCGTACGAAATCCGTACGTCGTAACTTTTCGTAACGCATATTTTCGGAAAGAGCTCAATAAGTTCTACAGGTCCTCAATTGGTTTCATCTTCGTATTTCAAAAGTTGCGACGTCCACGGGCGTGCAAAGTTCTGGCCATTCATTTTCAATGGGCAAAAAAACGCGTACTTACGAAGTTTTTACGAAAAACGTAAGTCCAATCGGAAAGCTGTATACAAGCCCACCATTCCCGATAAGGACGCACGTTTTCTCTTTTGGACGAAGTCGATATTTCGAAAACTGCGGCACTAGTTAACCGGACAAAAAACAGGTGGAATAATAATAATAATAATAAGAAGAAGAAGAAGAATAAGACTTAAGAAGAACAATACTGTGATTGCATTACTGCAATCACACTAACTAGATTGCAGTTCCTACAGAAACTGCGAGTGTGATTGCAGTGCTGGCTGGTATCTGCTGTGGTGTTGCTAAGGTGTTGCTAAGGTGTGGCTATGGTATCCGGGGTGGTTGCTAAGGTGTTGCTAAGTGGTTGCTAGGTGGTTGCTAAGGTGTTGCTAGGCAGTTGCTAAGGTGTTGCTATGGTATCTGGGGTGGTTGCTAAGGTGTTGCTAGGTGGTTGCTAAGGTGTTGCTAGGCGGTTGCTAAGGTGTTGCTAGGCGGTTGCTAAGGTGTTGCTATGGTATCCGGGGTGGTTGCTAAGGTGTTGCTAGGTGGTTGCTAGGTGGTTGCTAAGGTGTTGCTAGGCGGTTGCTAAGGTGTTGCTATGGTATCCGGGGTGGTTGCTAAGGTGTTGCTAGGTGGTTGCTAAGGTGTTGCTAGGCGGTTGCTAAGGTGTTGCTATGGTATCCGGGGTGGTTGCTAAGGTGTTGCTAGGTGGTTGCTAGGGTGTTGCTAGGCGGTTGCTAAGGTGTTGCTATGGTATCCAGGGTGGTTGCTAAGGTGTTGCTAGGTGGTTGCTAGGTGGTTGCTAAGGTGTTGCTATGGTATCCGAGGTGGTTGCTAAGGTGTTGCTAGGTGGTTGCTAGGTGGTTGCTAGGGTGTTGCTAGGCGGTTGCTAAGGTGTTGCTATGGTATCCGGGGTGGTTGCTAAGGTGTTGCTAGGTGGTTGCTAGGGGGTTGCTAAGGTGTTGCTAGCCGGTTGCTAAGGTGTTGCTATGGTATCCGGGGTGGTTGCTAAGGTGTTGCTAGGTGGTTGCTAGGGTGTTGCTAGGCGGTTGCTAAGGTGTTGCTATGGTATCCGGGGTGGTTGCTAAGGTGTTGCTAGGTGGTTGCTAGGTGGTTGCTAGGGTGTTGCTAGGCGGTTGCTAAGGTGTTGCTATGGTATCCAGGGTGGTTGCTAAGGTGTTGCTAGGTGGTTGCTAGGTGGTTGCTAAGGTGTTGCTAGGCGGTTGCTAAGGTGTTGCTATGGTATCCGGGGTGGTTGCTAAGGTGTTGCTAGGTGGTTGCTAGGGTGTTGCTAGGCGGTTGCTAAGGTGTTGCTATGGTATCTTGGGTGGTTGCTAAGGTGTTGCTAGGTGGTTGCTAGGTGGTTGCTAGGGTGTTGCTAGGCGGTTGCTAAGGTGTTGCTATGGTATCCGGGGTGGTTGCTAAGGTGTTGCTAGGTGGTTGCTAGGTGGTTGCTAGGGTGTTGCTAGGCGGTTGCTAAGGTGTTGCTATGGTATCCGGGGTGGTTGCTAAGGTGTTGCTAGGTGGTTGCTAGGCGGTTGCTAAGGTGTTGCTATGGTATCCGGGGTGGTTGCTAAGGTGTTGCTAAGTGGTTGCTATGCGGTTGCTAAGGTGTTGCTAGGCGGTTGCTAAGGTGTTGCTATGGTATCCGGGGAGGTTGCTAAGGTGTTGCTAGGTGGTTGCTACGTGGTTGCTAAGGTGTTGCTAGGCGGTTGCTAAGGTGTTGCTATGGTATCTGTGGTGGTTGCTATGGTGTTTCTAGGTGGTTGCTAGGTGATTTATATGCATAAATTAGATTAAATGGTGTTTGCACGTTGCTACGCAACGTGCAAATACATCAATCAGCTATGCACGGTAGGTTGCTCTGGCCGTTCGGGGGTGTCCAAACTTTTGACCCGTGGCTCCATTACACACAGTACTGGGGGGCCGGGGTGTCCAAACTTTTGACCCGTGGCTCCATTACACACAGTACTGGGGGGCCGGGGTGTCCAAACTTTTGACCTAATGCTGTTTTATCCCATAGCTGCTCCATACACTCACAGTACTGCAGTTCTAGCTACCTGTCCTTCGATCTAGCTGCCGTCCTCCGATTGGCCCCATTCATTCCAATGGGGCCACTTCGTACGACATTCGTACGAAATCCGTACGTCGTAACTTTTCGTAACGCATATTTTCGGAAAGAGCTCAATAAGTTCTACAGGTCCTCAATTGGTTTCATCTTAGTATTTCAAAAATTGCGACGTCCACGGGCGTGCAAAGTTCTGCCAATTCATTTTCAATGGTCAAAAAAACGCGTACTTACGAAGTTTTTACGAAAAACGTAAGTCCGATCGGAAAGCTGTATACAAGCCCACCATTCCCGATATGGACGCACGTTTTCTCTTTTGAACGAAGTCGATATTTCGAAAACTGCGGCACTAGTTAACCGGACAAAAAACAGGTGGAATAATAATAATAACTAGATTGCAGTTCCTACAGAAACTGCGAGTGTGATTGCAGTGCTGGCTGGTATCTGCTATGGTGTTGCTAGGTGGTTGCTAAGGTGTTGCTAGGTGGTTGCTAAGGTGTTGCTATGGTATCCGGGGTGGTTGCTAAGGTGTTGCTAGGTGGTTGCTAGGTGGTTGCTAGGCGGTTGCTAAGGTGTTGCTAAGGTATCCGGGTGGTTGCTAAGGTGTTGCTAGGTGGTTGCTAGGTGGTTGCTAGGCGGTTGCTAAGGTGTTGCTATGGTATCCGGGGTGGTTGCTAAGGTGTTGCTAAGTGGTTGCTAGGTGGTTGCTAAGGTGTTGCTAGGCGGTTGCTAAGGTGTTGCTATGGTATCTGGGGTGGTTGCTAAGGTGTTGCTAGGTGGTTGCTAAGGTGTTGCTAGGCGGTTGCTAAGGTGTTGCTATGGTATCCAGGGTGGTTGCTAAGGTGTTGCTAGGTGGTTGCTAGGTGGTTGCTAAGGTGTTGCTAGGCGGTTGCTAAGGTGTTGCTATGGTATCCGGGGTGGTTGCTAAGGTGTTGCTAGGTGGTTGCTAGGTGGTTGCTAAGGTGTTGCTAGGCGGTTGCTAAGGTGTTGCTATGGTATCCGGGGTGGTTGCTAAGGTGTTGCTAGGTGGTTGCTAGGGTGTTGCTATGGTATCCGGGGTGGTTGCTAAGGTGTTGCTAGTTGGTTGCTAGGGTGTTGCTAGGCGGTTGCTAAGGTGTTGCTATGGTATCCGGGGTGGTTGCTAAGGTGTTGCTAGGTGGTTGCTAAGGTGTTGCTAGGCGGTTGCTAAGGTGTTGCTATGGTATCCGGGGTGGTTGCTAAGGTGTTGCTAGGTGGTTGCTAAGGTGTTGCTAGGCGGTTGCTAAGGTGTTGCTATGGTATCCGGGGTGGTTGCTAAGGTGTTGCTAGGTGGTTGCTAGGGTGTTGCTAGGCGGTTGCTAAGGTGTTGCTATGGTATCCGGGGTGGTTGCTAAGGTGTTGCTAGGTGGTTGCTAAGGTGTTGCTATGGTATCCGGGGTGGTTGCTAAGGTGTTGCTAGGTGGTTGCTAGGTGGTTGCTAGGGTGTTGCTAGGCGGTTGCTAAGGTGTTGCTATGGTATCCGGGGTGGTTGCTAAGGTGTTGCTAGGTGGTTGCTAGGTGGTTGCTAGGGTGTTGCTAGGCGGTTGCTAAGGTGTTGCTATGGTATCCGGGGTGGTTGCTAAGGTGTTGCTAGGTGGTTGCTAGGTGGTTGCTAGGGTGTTGCTAGGCGGTTGCTAAGGTGTTGCTATGGTATCCGGGGTGGTTGCTAAGGTGTTGCTAGGTGGTTGCTAGGTGGTTGCTAGGGTGTTGCTAGGCGGTTGCTAAGGTGTTGCTATGGTATCCGGGGTGTTTGCTAAGGTGTTGCTAGGTGGTTGCTAGGTGGTTGCTAGGGTGTTGCTAGGCGGTTGCTAAGGTGTTGCTATGGTATCCGGGGTGGTTGCTAAGGTGTTGCTAGGTGGTTGCTAGGTGGTTGCTAGGGTGTTGCTACGGGGTTGCTAAGGTGTTGCTATGGTATCTGGGGTGGTTGCTAAGGTGTTGCTAGATGGTTGCTAGGTGGTTGCTATGGTGTTGCTAGGCGGTTGCTAAGGTGTTGCTATGGTATCCGGGGTGGTTGCTATGGTGTTTCTAGGTGGTTGCTAGGTGATGTATATGCATAAATTTGATTAAATGGTGTTTGCACGTTGCTACGCAACGTGCAAATACATCAATCAGCTATGCACGCTAGGTTGCTCTGGCCGTTCGGGGGTGTCCAAACTTTTGACCCGTGGCTCCATTACACACAGTACTGGGGGGCCGGGGTGTCCAAACTTTTGACCCGTGGCTCCATTACACACAGTACTGGGGGGCCGGGGTGTCCAAACTTTTGACCTAACGCTGATTTATCCCATAGCTGCTCCATTACACACAGTACTGGAGTTCTAGCTACCTGTCCTTCGATCTAGCTGCCGTCCTCCGATTGGCCCCATTCATTCCAATGGGGCCACTTCGTACGACATTCGTACGAAATCCGTACGTCGTAACTTTTCGTAACGCATATTTTCGGAAAGAGCTCAATAAGTTCTACAGGTCCTCAATTGGTTTCATCTTAGTATTTCAAAAATTGCGACGTCCACGGGCGTGCAAAGTTCTGCCCATTCATTTTCAATGGGCAAAAAAACGCGTACTTACGAAGTTTTTACGAAAAACGTAAGTCCGATCGGAAAGCTGTATACAAGCCCACCATTCCCGATATGGACGCACGTTTTCTCTTTTGAACGAAGTCGATATTTCGAAAACTGCGGCACTAGTTAACCGGACAAAAAACAGGTGGAATAATAATAATAATAACTAGATTGCAGTTCCTACAGAAACTGCGAGTGTGATTGCAGTGCTGGCTGGTATCTGCTGTGGTGTTGCTAAGGTGTTGCTAAGTGGTTGCTAAGGTGTGGCTATGGTATCCGGGGTGTTTGCTAAGGTGTTGCTAAGTGGTTGCTAGGTGGTTGCTAAGGTGTTGCTAGGCGGTTGCTAAGGTGTTGCTATGGTATCTGGGGTGGTTGCTAAGGTGTTGCTAGGTGGTTGCTAAGGTGTTGCTAGGCGGTTGCTAAGGTGTTGCTATGGTATCCTGGGTGGTTGCTAAGGTGTTGCTAGGTGGTTGCTAGGTGGTTGCTAAGGTGTTGCTAGGCGGTTGCTAAGGTGTTGCTATGGTATCCGGGGTGGTTGCTAAGGTGTTGCTAGGTGGTTGCTAGGGTGTTGCTAGGCGGTTGCTAAGGTGTTGCTATGGTATCCGGGGTGGTTGCTAAGGTGTTGCTAGGTGGTTGCTAGGGTGTTGCTAGGCGGTTGCTAAGGTGTTGCTATGGTATCCGGGGTGGTTGCTAAGGTGTTGCTAGGTGGTTGCTAGGTGGTTGCTAGGGTGTTGCTAGGCGGTTGCTAAGGTGTTGCTATGGTATCCGGGGTGGTTGCTAAGGTGTTGCTAGGTGGTTGCTAGGTGGTTGCTAGGGTGTTGCTAGGCGGTTGCTAAGGTGTTGCTATGGTATCCGGGGTGGTTGCTAAGGTGTTGCTAGGTGGTTGCTAGGTGGTTGCTAGGGTGTTGCTAGGCGGTTGCTAAGGTGTTGCTATGGTATCCGGGGTGGTTGCTAAGGTGTTGCTAGGTGGTTGCTAGGTGGTTGCTAGGGTGTTGCTAGGCGGTTGCTAAGGTGTTGCTATGGTATCCGGGGTGGTTGCTAAGGTGTTGCTAGGTGGTTGCTAGGTGGTTGCTAGGGTGTTGCTAGGCGGTTGCTAAGGTGTTGCTATGGTATCCGGGGTGGTTGCTAAGGTGTTGCTAGGTGGTTGCTAGGTGGTTGCTAGGGTGTTGCTAGGCGGTTGCTAAGGTGTTGCTATGGTATCCGGGGTGGTTGCTAAGGTGTTGCTAGGTGGTTGCTAAGGTGTTGCTATGGTATCCGGGGTGGTTGCTAAGGTGTTGCTAGGTGGTTGCTAGGTGGTTGCTAGGCGGTTGCTAAGGTGTTGCTATGGTATCCGGGGTGGTTGCTAAGGTGTTGCTAGGTGGTTGCTAAGGTGTTGCTATGGTATCCGGGGTGGTTGCTACGGTGTTGCTAGGTGGTTGCTAGGGTGTTGCTAGGTGGTTGCTAAGGTGTTGCTATGGTATCTTGGGTGGTTGCTAAGGTGTTGCTAGGTGGTTGCTAGGTGGTTGCTAGGCGGTTGCTAAGGTGTTGCTATGGTATCCGGGGTGGTTGCTAAGGTGTTGCTAGGTGGTTGCTAGGTGGTTGCTAGGGTGTTGCTAGGTGGTTGCTAAGGTGTTGCTATGGTATCTTGGGTGGTTGCTAAGGTGTTGCTAGGTGGTTGCTAGGTGGTTGCTAGGGTGTTGCTAGGCGGTTGCTAAGGTGTTGCTATGGTATCTGGGGTGGTTGCTAAGGTGTTGCTAGGTGGTTGCTAGGTGGTTGCTAGGGTGTTGCTAGGCGGTTGCTAAGGTGTTGCTATGGTATCCGGGGTGGTTGCTAAGGTGTTGCTAGGTGGTTGCTAGGTGGTTGCTAAGGTGTTGCTAGGCGGTTGCTAAGGTGTTGCTATGGTATCCGGGGTGGTTGCTAAGGTGTTGCTAGGTCGTTGCTAGGTGGTTGCTAGGGTGTTGCCAGGCGGTTGCTAAGGTGTTGCTATGGTATCCGGGGTGGTTGCTAAGGTGTTGCTAGGTGGTTGCTAGGGTGTTGCTAGGCGGTTGCTAAGGTGTTGCTATGGTATCCGGGATGGTTGCTAAGGTGTTGCTAGGTGGTTGCTAGGTGGTTGCTAGGGTGTTGCTAGGCGGTTGCTAAGGTGTTGCTATGGTATCTGTGGTGGTTGCTATGGTGTTTCTAGGTGGTTGCTAGGTGATTTATATGCATAAATTAGATTAAATGGTGTTTGCACGTTGCTACGCAACGTGCAAATACATCAATCAGCTATGCACGCTAGGTTGCTCTGGCCGTTCCGGGGTGTCCAAACTTTTGACCCGTGGCTCCATTACACACAGTACTGGGGGGCCGGGGTGTCCAAACTTTTGACCCGTGGCTCCATTACACACAGTACTGGGGGGCCGGGGTGTCCAAACTTTTGACCTAACGCTGTTTTATCCCATAGCTGCTCCATACACTCACAGTACTGGAGTTCTAGCTACCTGTCCTTCGATCTAGCTGCCGTCCTCCGATTGGCCCCATTCATTCCAATGGGGCCACTTCGTACGACATTCGTACGAAATCCGTACGTCGTAACTTTTCGTAACGCATATTTTCGGAAAGAGCTCAATAAGTTCTACAGGTCCTCAATTGGTTTCATCTTAGTATTTCAAAAATTGCGACGTCCACGGGCGTGCAAAGTTCTGCCCATTCATTTTCAATGGGCAAAAAAACGCGTACTTACGAAGTTTTTACGAAAAACGTAAGTCCGATCGGAAAGCTGTATACAAGCCCACCATTCCCGATATGGACGCACGTTTTCTCTTTTGAACGAAGTCGATATTTCGAAAACTGCGGCACTAGTTAACCGGACAAAAAACAGGTGGAATAATAATAATAACTAGATTGCACTTCCTGCAGAAACTGCGAGTGTGATTGCAGTGCTGGCTGGTATCTGCTGTGGTGTTGCTAAGGTGTTGCTAAGTGGTTGCTAAGGTGTGGCTATGGTATCCGGGGTGGTTGCTAAGGTGTTGCTAAGTGGTTGCTAGGTGGTTGCTAAGGTGTTGCTAGGCGGTTGCTAAGGTGTTGCTATGGTATCTGGGGTGGTTGCTAAGGTGTTGCTAGGTGGTTGCTAAGGTGTTGCTAGGCGGTTGCTAAGGTGTTGCTATGGTATCCGGGGTGGTTGCTAAGGTGTTGCTAGCTGGTTGCTAGGTGGTTGCTAAGGTGTTGCTAGGCGGTTGCTAAGGTGTTGCTATGGTATCCGGGGTGGTTGCTAAGGTGTTGCTAGGTGGTTGCTAGGTGGTTGCTAAGTTGTTGCTAGGCGGTTGCTAAGGTGTTGCTATGGTATCCGGGGTGGTTGCTAAGGTGTTGCTAGGTGGTTGCTAGGGTGTTGCTAGGCGGTTGCTAAGGTGTTGCTATGGTATCCGGGGTGGTTGCTAAGGTGTTGCTAGGTGGTTGCTAGGTGGTTGCTAGGGTGTTGCTAGGCGGTTGCTAAGGTGTTGCTATGGTATCCGGGGTGGTTGCTAAGGTGTTGCTAGGTGGTTGCTAGGTGGTTGCTAGGGTGTTGCTAGGCGGTTGCTAAGGTGTTGCTATGGTATCCAGGGTGGTTGCTAAGGTGTTGCTAGGTGGTTGCTAGGGTGTTGCTAGGCGGTTGCTAAGGTGTTGCTATGGTATCCGGGGTGGTTGCTAAGGTGTTGCTAGGTGGTTGCTAGGTGGTTGCTAGGGTGTTGCTAGGCGGTTGCTAAGGTGTTGCTATGGTATCCGGGGTGGTTGCTAAGGTGTTGCTAGGTGGTTGCTAGGTGGTTGCTAGGGTGTTGCTAGGCGGTTGCTAAGGTGTTGCTATGGTATCCGGGGTGGTTGCTAAGGTGTTGCTAGGTGGTTGCTAGGTGGTTGCTAGGGTGTTGCTAGGCGGTTGCTAAGGTGTTGCTATGGTATCCGGGGTGGTTGCTAAGGTGTTGCTAGGTGGTTGCTAAGTGGTTGCTAGGGTGTTGCTAGGCGGTTGCTAAGGTGTTGCTATGGTATCCGGGGTGGTTGCTAAGGTGTTGCTAGGTGGTTGCTAGGGTGTTGCTAGGCGGTTGCTAAGGTGTTGCTATGGTATCCGGGGTGGTTGCTAAGGTGTTGCTAGGTGGTTCCTAGGTGGTTGCTAAGGTGTTGCTAGGCGGTTGCTAAGGTGTTGCTATGGTATCCGGGGTGGTTGCTAAGGTGTTGCTAGGTGGTTGCTAGGTGGTTGCTAAGGTGTTGCTAGGTGGTTGCTAAGGTGTTGCTAGGCGGTTGCTAAGGTGTTGCTATGGTATCCGGGGTGGTTGCTAAGGTGTTGCTAGGTGGTTGCTAGGGTGTTGCTAGGCGGTTGCTAAGGTGTTGCTATGGTATATGGGTGGTTGCTAAGGTGTTGCTAGGTGGTTGCTAGGTTGTTGCTAGGGTGTTGCTAGGCGGTTGCTAAGGTGTTGCTATGGTATCCGGGGAGGTTGCTAAGGTGTTGCTAGGTGGTTGCTAGGTGGTTGCTAAGGTGTTGCTAGGCGGTTGCTAAGGTGTTGCTATGGTATCTGTGGTGGTTGCTTTGGTGTTTCTAGGTGGTTGCTAGGTGATTTATATGCATAAATTAGATTAAATGGTGTTTGCACGTTGCTACGCAACGTGCAAATACATCAATCAGCTATGCACGCTAGGTTGCTCTGGCCGTTCGGGGGTGTCCAAACTTTTGACCCGTGGCTCCATTACACACAGTACTGGGGCTCTGGGGTGTCCAAACTTTTGACCCGTGGCTCCATTACACACAGTACTGGGGGGCCGGGGTGTCCAAACTTTTGACCTAATGCTGTTTTATCCCATAGCCGCTCCATTACACACAGTACTGGAGTTCTAGCTACCTGTCCTTCGATCTAGCTGCCGTCCTCCGATTGGCCCCATTCATTCCAATGGGGCCACTTCGTACGACATTCGTACGAAATCCGTACGACGTAACTTTTCGTAACGCACATTTTCGGAAAGAGCTCAATAAGTTCTACAGGTCCTCAATTGGTTTCATCTTCGTATTTCAAAAATTGCGACGTCCACGGGCGTGCAAAGTTCTGCCCATTCATTTTCAATGGTCAAAAAAACGCGTACTTACGAAGTTTTTACGAAAAACGTAAGTCCGATCGGAAAGCTGTATACAAGCCCACCATTCCCGATATGGACGCACGTTTTCTCTTTTGAACGAAGTCGATATTTCGAAAACTGCGGCACTAGTTAACCGGACAAAAAACAGGTGGAATAATAATAATAAGAATAAGACTTAAGAAGAACAATACTGTGATTGCATTACTGCAATCACACTAATAACTAGATTGCAGTTCCTACAGAAACTGCGAGTGTGATTGCAGAGCTGACCGGGGTACCCAAACTTTTGACCAGTTGCTCCATTACACACAGTACTGGGGCACTGGGGTGTCCAAACTTTTGACCCGTGGCTCCATTACACAGTACTGGGGCTCTGGGGTGTCCAAACTTTTGACCCGTGGCTCCATTACACACAGTGCTGGGGCTCTGGGGTGTCCAAACTTTTGACCCGTGACTCCATTACACACAGTGCTGGGGCTCTGGGGTGTCCAAACTTTTGACCCGCAGCTCCATTACACACAGTGCTGGGGCTCTGGGGTGTCCAAACTTTTGACCCGTGGCTCCATTACACACAGTACTGGGCTCTGGGGTGTCCAAACTTTTGACCCGTGGCTCCATTACACACAGTGCTGGGGCTCTGGGGTGTCCAAACTTTTGACCCGTGGCTCCATTACACACAGTGCTGGGGCTCTGGGGTGTCCAAACTTTTGACCCGTGGCTCCATTACACACAGTACTGGGGGGCCGGGGTGTCCAAACTTTTGACCTAATGCTGTTTTATCCCATAGCTGCTCCATTACACACAGTACTGGAGTTCTAGCTACCTGTCCTTCGATCTAGCTGCCGTCCTCCGATTTGCCCCATTCATTACAATGGGGCCACTTCGTACGACAATCGTACGAAATCCGTACGACGTAACTTTTCGTAACGCATATTTTCGGAAAGAGCTCAATAAGTTCTACAGGTCCTCAATTGGTTTCATCTTCGTATTTCAAAAATTGCGACGTCCACAGGCGTGCAAAGTTCTGCCCATTCATTTTCAATGGGCAAAAAAACGGGTACTTACGAAGTTTTTACGAAAAACGTAAGTCCGATCGGAAAGCTGTATACAAGCCCACCATTCCCGATAAGGACGCACGTTTTCTCTTTTGGACGAAGTCGATATTTCGAAAACTGCGGCACTAGTTAACCGGACAAAAAACAGGTGGAATAATAATAATAATAATAATAAGAAACAGACTTAAGAAGATCAATAGTGTGATCTGCAATCACACTAATAATAATAATAAGAAGAAGAAGAAGAAGAATAAGACTTAAGAAGAACAATACTGTGATTGCATTACTGCAATCACACTAATAATAATAATAACTAGATTGCAGTTCCTACAGAAACTGCGAGTGTGATTGCAGTGCTGGCTGGTATCTGCTATGGTGTTGCTAAGGTGTTGCTATGGTATCCGGGGTGGTTGCTAAGATGTTGCTAGGTGGTTGCTAAGCTGTTGCTAGGCGGTTGCTAAGGTGTTGCTATGGTATCTGGGGTGGTTGCTAAGGTGTTGCTAGGTGGTTACTAGGTGGTTGCGAAGGTGTTGCTAGGTGGTTGCTAAGGTGTTGCTAGGCGGTTGCTAAGGTGTTGCTATGGTATTTGGGGTGGTTGCTAAGGTGTTGCTAGGTGGTTGCTAGGTGGTTGCTAGGTGGTTGCTAAGGTGTTGCTAGGCGGTTGCTAAGGTGTTGCTATGGTATCCGGGGTGGTTGCTAAGGTGTTGCTAGGTGGTTGCTAGGTGGTTGCTAGGGTGTTGCTAGGCGGTTGCTAAGGTGTTGCTATGGTATCCGGGGTGGTTGCTAAGGTGTTGCTAGGTGGTTGCTAGGTGGTTGCTAGGGTGTTGCTAGGCGGTTGCTAAGGTGTTGCTATGGTATCCGGGGTGGTTGCTAAGGTGTTGCTAGTTGGTTGCTAGGTGGTTGCTAAGGTGTTGCTAGGCGGTTGCTAAGGTGTTGCTATGGTATCCGGGGTGGTTGCTAAGGTGTTGCTAGGTGGTTGCTAGGTGGTTGCTAAGGTGTTGCTAGGCGGTTGCTAAGGTGTTGCTATGGTATCCGGGGTGGTTGCTAGGGTGTTGCTAGGTGGTTGCTAGGTGGTTGCTAAGGTGTTGCTAGGCGGTTGCTAAGGTGTTGCTATGGTATCCGGGGTGGTTGCTAAGGTGTTGCTAGGTGGTTGCTAGGTGGTTGCTAGGGTGTTGCTAGGCGGTTGCTAAGGTGTTGCTATGGTATCCGGGGTGGTTGCTAAGGTGTTGCTAGGTGGTTGCTAGGTGGTTGCTAGGGTGTTGCTAGGTGGTTGCTAAGGTGTTGCTATGGTATCCGGGGTGGTTGCTAAGGTGTTGCTAGGTGGTTGCTAGGTGGTTGCTAAGGTGTTGCTAGGCGGTTGCTAAGGTGTTGCTATGGTATCCGGGGTGGTTGCTAAGGTGTTGCTAGGTGGTTGCTAGGTGGTTGCTAAGGTGTTGCTAGGCGGTTGCTAAGGTGTTGCTATGGTATCCAGGGTGGTTGCTAAGGTGTTGCTAGGTGTTTGCTAGGTGGTTGCTAAGGTGTTGCTAGGCGGTTGCTAAGGTGTTGCTATGGTATCCTGGGTGGTTGCTAAGGTGTTGCTAGGTGGTTGCTAAGGTGTTGCTAGGTGGTTGCTAGGTGATGTATATGCATAAATTAGATTAAATGGTGTTTGCACGTTGCTACGCAACGTGCAAATACATCAATCAGCTATGCACGCTAGGTTGCTTTGGCCGTTCGGGGGTGTCCAAACTTTTGACCCGTGGCTCCATTACACACAGTACTGGGGGGGCCGGGGTGTCCAAACTTTTGACCCGTGGCTCCATTACACACAGTACTGGGGGGCCGGGGTGTCCAAACTTTTGACCTAATGCTGTTTTATCCCATAGCTGCTCCATACACTCACAGTACTGGAGTTCTAGCTACCTGTCCTTCGATCTAGCAGCCGTCCTCCGATTGGCCCCATTCATTCCAATGGGGCCACTTCGTACGACAATCGTACGAAATCCGTACGTCGTAACTTTTCGTAACGCATATTTTCGGAAAGAGCTCAATAAGTTCTACAGGTCCTCAATTGGTTTCATCTTCGTATTTCAAAAGTTGCGACGTCCACGGGCGTGCAAAGTTCTGGCCATTCATTTTCAATGGGCAAAAAAACGCGTACTTACGAAGTTTTTACGAAAAACGTAAGTCCGATCGGAAAGCTGTATACAAGCCCACCATTCCCGATAAGGACGCACGTTTTCTCTTTTGGACGAAGTCGATATTTCGAAAACTGCGGCACTAGTTAACCGGACAAAAAACAGGTGGAATAATAATAATAATAATAATAATAATAAGAAGAAGAAGAAGAATAAGACTTAAGAAGAACAATACTGTGATTGCATTACTGCAATCACACTAATAATAATAATAAGAACTAGATTGCAGTTCCTACAGAAACTGCGAGTGTGATTGCAGTGCTGGCTGGTATCTGCTGTGGTGTTGCTAAGGTGTTGCTAAGTGGTTGCTAAGGTGTGGCTATGGTATCCGGGGTGTTTGCTAAGGTGTTGCTAAGTGGTTGCTAGGTGGTTGCTAAGGTGTTGCTAGGCGGTTGCTAAGGTGTTGCTATGGTATCTGGGGTGGTTGCTAAGGTGTTGCTAGGTGGTTGCTAAGGTGTTGCTAGGCGGTTGCTAAGGTGTTGCTATGGTATCCTGGGTGGTTGCTAAGGTGTTGCTAGGTGGTTGCTAGGTGGTTGCTAAGGTGTTGCTAGGCGGTTGCTAAGGTGTTGCTATGGTATCCGGGGTGGTTGCTAAGGTGTTGCTAGGTGGTTGCTAGGGTGTTGCTAGGCGGTTGCTAAGGTGTTGCTATGGTATCCGGGGTGGTTGCTAAGGTGTTGCTAGGTGGTTGCTAGGGTGTTGCTAGGCGGTTGCTAAGGTGTTGCTATGGTATCCGGGGTGGTTGCTAAGGTGTTGCTAGGTGGTTGCTAGGTGGTTGCTAGGGTGTTGCTAGGCGGTTGCTAAGGTGTTGCTATGGTATCCGGGGTGGTTGCTAAGGTGTTGCTAGGTGGTTGCTAGGTGGTTGCTAGGGTGTTGCTAGGCGGTTGCTAAGGTGTTGCTATGGTATCCGGGGTGGTTGCTAAGGTGTTGCTAGGTGGTTGCTAGGTGGTTGCTAGGGTGTTGCTAGGCGGTTGCTAAGGTGTTGCTATGGTATCCGGGGTGGTTGCTAAGGTGTTGCTAGGTGGTTGCTAGGTGGTTGCTAGGGTGTTGCTAGGCGGTTGCTAAGGTGTTGCTATGGTATCCGGGGTGGTTGCTAAGGTGTTGCTAGGTGGTTGCTAGGTGGTTGTTAGGGTGTTGCTAGGCGGTTGCTAAGGTGTTGCTATGGTATCCGGGGTGGTTGCTAAGGTGTTGCTAGGTGGTTGCTAGGTGGTTGCTAGGGTGTTGCTAGGCGGTTGCTAAGGTGTTGCTATGGTATCCGGGGTGGTTGCTAAGGTGTTGCTAGGTGGTTGCTAAGGTGTTGCTATGGTATCCGGGGTGGTTGCTAAGGTGTTGCTAGGTGGTTGCTAGGTGGTTGCTAGGCGGTTGCTAAGGTGTTGCTATGGTATCCGGGGTGGTTGCTAAGGTGTTGCTAGGTGGTTGCTAAGGTGTTGCTATGGTATCCGGGGTGGTTGCTACGGTGTTGCTAGGTGGTTGCTAGGGTGTTGCTAGGTGGTTGCTAAGGTGTTGCTATGGTATCTTGGGTGGTTGCTAAGGTGTTGCTAGGTGGTTGCTAGGTGGTTGCTAGGCGGTTGCTAAGGTGTTGCTATGGTATCCGGGGTGGTTGCTAAGGTGTTGCTAGGTGGTTGCTAGGTGGTTGCTAGGGTGTTGCTAGGTGGTTGCTAAGGTGTTGCTATGGTATCTTGGGTGGTTGCTAAGGTGTTGCTAGGTGGTTGCTAGGTGGTTGCTAGGGTGTTGCTAGGCGGTTGCTAAGGTGTTGCTATGGTATCTGGGGTGGTTGCTAAGGTGTTGCTAGGTGGTTGCTAGGTGGTTGCTAGGGTGTTGCTAGGCGGTTGCTAAGGTGTTGCTATGGTATCCGGGGTGGTTGCTAAGGTGTTGCTAGGTGGTTGCTAGGTGGTTGCTAAGGTGTTGCTAGGCGGTTGCTAAGGTGTTGCTATGGTATCCGGGGTGGTTGCTAAGGTGTTGCTAGGTCGTTGCTAGGTGGTTGCTAGGGTGTTGCCAGGCGGTTGCTAAGGTGTTGCTATGGTATCCGGGGTGGTTGCTAAGGTGTTGCTAGGTGGTTGCTAGGGTGTTGCTAGGCGGTTGCTAAGGTGTTGCTATGGTATCCGGGATGGTTGCTAAGGTGTTGCTAGGTGGTTGCTAGGTGGTTGCTAGGGTGTTGCTAGGCGGTTGCTAAGGTGTTGCTATGGTATCTGTGGTGGTTGCTATGGTGTTTCTAGGTGGTTGCTAGGTGATTTATATGCATAAATTAGATTAAATGGTGTTTGCACGTTGCTACGCAACGTGCAAATACATCAATCAGCTATGCACGCTAGGTTGCTCTGGCCGTTCCGGGGTGTCCAAACTTTTGACCCGTGGCTCCATTACACACAGTACTGGGGGGCCGGGGTGTCCAAACTTTTGACCCGTGGCTCCATTACACACAGTACTGGGGGGCCGGGGTGTCCAAACTTTTGACCTAACGCTGTTTTATCCCATAGCTGCTCCATACACTCACAGTACTGGAGTTCTAGCTACCTGTCCTTCGATCTAGCTGCCGTCCTCCGATTGGCCCCATTCATTCCAATGGGGCCACTTCGTACGACATTCGTACGAAATCCGTACGTCGTAACTTTTCGTAACGCATATTTTCGGAAAGAGCTCAATAAGTTCTACAGGTCCTCAATTGGTTTCATCTTAGTATTTCAAAAATTGCGACGTCCACGGGCGTGCAAAGTTCTGCCCATTCATTTTCAATGGGCAAAAAAACGCGTACTTACGAAGTTTTTACGAAAAACGTAAGTCCGATCGGAAAGCTGTATACAAGCCCACCATTCCCGATATGGACGCACGTTTTCTCTTTTGAACGAAGTCGATATTTCGAAAACTGCGGCACTAGTTAACCGGACAAAAAACAGGTGGAATAATAATAATAACTAGATTGCACTTCCTGCAGAAACTGCGAGTGTGATTGCAGTGCTGGCTGGTATCTGCTGTGGTGTTGCTAAGGTGTTGCTAAGTGGTTGCTAAGGTGTGGCTATGGTATCCGGGGTGGTTGCTAAGGTGTTGCTAAGTGGTTGCTAGGTGGTTGCTAAGGTGTTGCTAGGCGGTTGCTAAGGTGTTGCTATGGTATCTGGGGTGGTTGCTAAGGTGTTGCTAGGTGGTTGCTAAGGTGTTGCTAGGCGGTTGCTAAGGTGTTGCTATGGTATCCGGGGTGGTTGCTAAGGTGTTGCTAGCTGGTTGCTAGGTGGTTGCTAAGGTGTTGCTAGGCGGTTGCTAAGGTGTTGCTATGGTATCCGGGGTGGTTGCTAAGGTGTTGCTAGGTGGTTGCTAGGTGGTTGCTAAGTTGTTGCTAGGCGGTTGCTAAGGTGTTGCTATGGTATCCGGGGTGGTTGCTAAGGTGTTGCTAGGTGGTTGCTAGGGTGTTGCTAGGCGGTTGCTAAGGTGTTGCTATGGTATCCGGGGTGGTTGCTAAGGTGTTGCTAGGTGGTTGCTAGGTGGTTGCTAGGGTGTTGCTAGGCGGTTGCTAAGGTGTTGCTATGGTATCCGGGGTGGTTGCTAAGGTGTTGCTAGGTGGTTGCTAGGTGGTTGCTAGGGTGTTGCTAGGCGGTTGCTAAGGTGTTGCTATGGTATCCAGGGTGGTTGCTAAGGTGTTGCTAGGTGGTTGCTAGGGTGTTGCTAGGCGGTTGCTAAGGTGTTGCTATGGTATCCGGGGTGGTTGCTAAGGTGTTGCTAGGTGGTTGCTAGGTGGTTGCTAGGGTGTTGCTAGGCGGTTGCTAAGGTGTTGCTATGGTATCCGGGGTGGTTGCTAAGGTGTTGCTAGGTGGTTGCTAGGTGGTTGCTAGGGTGTTGCTAGGCGGTTGCTAAGGTGTTGCTATGGTATCCGGGGTGGTTGCTAAGGTGTTGCTAGGTGGTTGCTAGGTGGTTGCTAGGGTGTTGCTAGGCGGTTGCTAAGGTGTTGCTATGGTATCCGGGGTGGTTGCTAAGGTGTTGCTAGGTGGTTGCTAAGTGGTTGCTAGGGTGTTGCTAGGCGGTTGCTAAGGTGTTGCTATGGTATCCGGGGTGGTTGCTAAGGTGTTGCTAGGTGGTTGCTAGGGTGTTGCTAGGCGGTTGCTAAGGTGTTGCTATGGTATCCGGGGTGGTTGCTAAGGTGTTGCTAGGTGGTTCCTAGGTGGTTGCTAAGGTGTTGCTAGGCGGTTGCTAAGGTGTTGCTATGGTATCCGGGGTGGTTGCTAAGGTGTTGCTAGGTGGTTGCTAGGTGGTTGCTAAGGTGTTGCTAGGTGGTTGCTAAGGTGTTGCTAGGCGGTTGCTAAGGTGTTGCTATGGTATCCGGGGTGGTTGCTAAGGTGTTGCTAGGTGGTTGCTAGGGTGTTGCTAGGCGGTTGCTAAGGTGTTGCTATGGTATATGGGTGGTTGCTAAGGTGTTGCTAGGTGGTTGCTAGGTTGTTGCTAGGGTGTTGCTAGGCGGTTGCTAAGGTGTTGCTATGGTATCCGGGGAGGTTGCTAAGGTGTTGCTAGGTGGTTGCTAGGTGGTTGCTAAGGTGTTGCTAGGCGGTTGCTAAGGTGTTGCTATGGTATCTGTGGTGGTTGCTTTGGTGTTTCTAGGTGGTTGCTAGGTGATTTATATGCATAAATTAGATTAAATGGTGTTTGCACGTTGCTACGCAACGTGCAAATACATCAATCAGCTATGCACGCTAGGTTGCTCTGGCCGTTCGGGGGTGTCCAAACTTTTGACCCGTGGCTCCATTACACACAGTACTGGGGCTCTGGGGTGTCCAAACTTTTGACCCGTGGCTCCATTACACACAGTACTGGGGGGCCGGGGTGTCCAAACTTTTGACCTAATGCTGTTTTATCCCATAGCCGCTCCATTACACACAGTACTGGAGTTCTAGCTACCTGTCCTTCGATCTAGCTGCCGTCCTCCGATTGGCCCCATTCATTCCAATGGGGCCACTTCGTACGACATTCGTACGAAATCCGTACGACGTAACTTTTCGTAACGCACATTTTCGGAAAGAGCTCAATAAGTTCTACAGGTCCTCAATTGGTTTCATCTTCGTATTTCAAAAATTGCGACGTCCACGGGCGTGCAAAGTTCTGCCCATTCATTTTCAATGGTCAAAAAAACGCGTACTTACGAAGTTTTTACGAAAAACGTAAGTCCGATCGGAAAGCTGTATACAAGCCCACCATTCCCGATATGGACGCACGTTTTCTCTTTTGAACGAAGTCGATATTTCGAAAACTGCGGCACTAGTTAACCGGACAAAAAACAGGTGGAATAATAATAATAAGAATAAGACTTAAGAAGAACAATACTGTGATTGCATTACTGCAATCACACTAATAAGACTTAAGAAGAACAATACTGTGATTGCATTACTGCAATCACACTAATAATAATAATAATAATAAGAATAAGACTTAAGAAGAACAATACTGTGATTGCATTACTGCAATCACACTAATTAAAGTCACCTGTCAGAATGAATGCTGGACTGTATCTGTACTTAATTTTAAATACTTGTCATTCTTAATTCTCTGTTCTGAACATTTTCATCCAGGCTTGCTTGTTTAAAAAAAAATAGTTGTTTTACTAATTCTATTATTTCATCATTATAGTGTGTATCCTGCAGTAAAGTTATTTATTTGGTTACTTTTTTGACATTTCTAGTTTAGTACATTAATTACAAATACAGGCAGTGTATAAAATGGTATGAGAGAAGTGCTGAATCAGGGGTTTGCCCAGGATCCCATACAAGCTAAAAGCAGTGTATGTTAAATGAGACAAATGTATGAAATATGGAGAACTGTAGATCTTCTTATTTGGATAAACTATTACAGGACTACAGTAACTATGTGAAAGTAAATCTACAGATCTTTCTCTTCTGTAAATTCAGGCCCAGTCCCCGAAGACCCAGCATCTTCAGTGTCCTGGAGCTCAAGCAGCAGCACTTGCCACTCCACCGTCTTCATCCCCACCCGAAAGAGGAAGATCAGCAGAAGGAGGCTTCCAGGATGTAAAGAGGAGGAGAGGAGAGGGAGAGCAGATCAAAGCTTTGTAAATTGCTTTCTAAATAAGTGTTTTTTTTTTTCATTGTTATTGCTTGTGTCTGTGTTTTCTATTTATTTGTTACAAAAATGTAAATGTGGGTTTGAGGGCCTGATTTAAGTGTCTCCCTATTTCTTCCTTTTTTTCTTCTTTCTTTTCCCTTTTCCCCAAGATCTCATGACCTCTCGCCACAGAAATAACTTTCTGGTCTCAAAAAAGTAAACAGGCACAGTAACATATTTTGATAGTTTGAGGTGCTACATATTTGGTACCTACAGCACATGTGAACCTACAGAAACTCCATGCACAAACAATAAAATAATCCCTGTCAATCATCTTGCATTACTGTTACAGAAACTAAACATCCACAGGGTCTAAAAGTCTAACATTGCCCTCTACTGGAAACTGAAAATACTGGTAGTGCCCTATGATAGTGAATATTAAAGTTGCAATAAAAGAGCAATACATAGAACAATAAAAAGCAAAGAAAACTAAAATTATTGTTAAAAGTTTTTTTATCCAATAGCTTTTATAAATACATTTTATTGAATGAGAAGATACATTATTCAGAACATTATTCAGTGGGAAGAAAAGATAGATAAATTGGTGTAATTTATTAACAAAGGAAGAAAATCTACAAAAAAACACTAAATATTTAAACACTAAAATATAACAATATGAAAAGAGAGTTATCTGACAAGTATTTGATTAACTGCTACATTATTTCTGTAAAGACCAGACATTTCTGCTTTGAGAGAAAAAAAAAACATTTTACTCTTACTTTCAGTTGAGACAGTAATTCTTTTAGGGATGAGCCTGGTGTCAATCTCCACATAGACAGGCTCAGCTGAAGTCTTCCTCCTCTTAGAGATCACTGTGAGAGAGACAGAGAGAAACATGGAGTCAGTTCAGTAGAAGAGAAGACTGATGACAGATTGAAGTACTAATGATGATTAGAGGAAGTACAGAAAGTGGATTGTAGATGATCTCTGAATCCCCCTACCTCTCCTGAGCACTCTGTTCTGATAAAACAGCACAACCAGAAGCACTAAGGCCAGGAAGAGCACATATCCCAGAACCAGGAGAGACACTGGATAGATGGAGGGAACAGCTGGTGGAGGAGTTTGTGGAAGTATGATTCTTCTTGTCTGTGGTTGAGAATCTAAAAAACAAATATACAAAATGTATAGACAATTTATACATGAACACAGTCCTTTTATTGGATGTGAATAATTTAGTGATGAATATTATGGAAGATGACATATGAAATGTCTATAAACACAGAATGATCTAGACAGACTGGTGCAAAGCACATACAGACTCTCACTATTGTTACTTTCTATCCTTCCCAAAAACATTACAATTATTAAATGATGGAAACCAAATGTGTGTGACCAACATTACGATCAACAATAGTTACCGAAGTTGCTATCAAGCCTGTTTACAATGGAGAAAAGTGGTCCCTGACCTTGCAAGACAAAATGTCCCATCTGTCCTCTTTTATTATTTAAAGGCAAAGTATGATACAGGAAGCCTAGTGAGTGAGCATAAAATAACAATGTGATGTAAGTATTTTTCTCAAGCATGTGTAAAGTTTCTGTAACAGTTAGGAGGCAAATATATTCAGTTGTGTCTGTTCCTCTGACCTCCACAAGTGACTCCAGCACTGTGGGAGCAGTCAGTGTGGTTCTTCAGGGAATGAGGACAGTCCCACAGGTGAATCTCATTCCCTCTACACTTCACTCTGTTCATCCAGATAGTTCCTCCACCAGAACCATCAGCAGCTCTTCTATTAGCACTCAGCGCCGGCCCACAACCCAGCTGCCTGCAGATCACCTGAGCATCCCTGATGTCCCACAGATCACCACATACAGACCCCCATGTTTTATTATGATACACCTGCAGCCATCCAGAACAGCTTCCTACTCCTCCCCTCAGCCTCAGAGGAATGTGCTCTACAAACACACCACAGAGGGAAAAAAATGATTATCCATCAAAGTCTTACAAACATTTACAACAGCCGTATATACTGTATGATGAAATATGTTCTTATAGAGATGTGGTAAACCACAAAAAGCATTGTAAGATGAAAAATATATACAAGCAGAAGAGAGCAGGAGAAAAAAAAACAGAAGTAGCCATAGTAAACAAAAAAGCACTTACCTTGTTTTACCGTTTTAGTTGAAACAGTTGATTTTTTTAAACTAATATTTTTTTTTAAATAAGATATTGCTTCTAATAGAGTGTAGTTTGTCTGTCTTCAGCAAGCTGTCTGTTACACCTGTTATTTCCACCACTAGGGCTGTGCCATATCGTATCAAACGCAAAAAACGATACTATACCCTGAAATATCGTGCCATATCACCCACCCCTAATTACCACTGCAGGGCACCACTGGGGTTGCTGTTTTTATCTGTCCAATATTATTCATTTTACTTTATTATTAATTATATAGATTATATAGAGTGCATTAATAGTATCATGACTTTCTTGATCACTGATTCTGTTACCATCTGATAAAAAGTCTTGTATTTTTTTATATCGTAGTTTGGGGGGGTGCCATATCATATGCAAAAACAGAATTTAATTTTTATTTTGTTTCAGTAGTGTATTTTTAAAATAATATCTTTAATTCAGTGTTTTGTCATATCACCAAGAGTACTGTTATCGCGATAAATGCCATGAAACATCGTGATATTGTTTTAGGGCCATATTACCCACCCCCATCCACCACACCTGTCCTGTCTACACCTGAATTCCTCAGACTTACATAGACACTCTGATGGACTCCATTACCCAGAATCCCTCTCTAAACCTTTGTTAAAAATATCACTGTAGAAGTGTTATCTAAAATATGTTAAAGTGCAAAAAAATATGCAAACTACAAATAAAACAGTGCGAGCAAAGACAAGAATTGCTTATTAGTGAAAGCATGCTGGCAGAACATGCAGTCAAAAAGAAAGAAAATGTAGTTTATCAAAGACATGATCATTTTGATAATGATAAGTTTTCTTACTTGAGCACGGTCTCTCATGAGGAGATGAATCACACAGCCAATTTGTCAAATCTAGAGTATTTCCATTCTCTGTGGTAGGACAAAAAATCAAATATTATGAAATTCCAATTACAAACTACATTAGTTCTAGCATTCTTTAAAGTCTTTAACACCTCATCATATCTGCCTACCTGAGCAGGTAATGCAAGCAACCTCATTGCGATTATCACACCTGTTCTCCCCCCAGGAAGAAGATGGACAGTGCCACAGAGTGGAGTCATGTTTCCTACATTTTACATTATCCAGCCAGTTAGGAGCTGATTCCACTCTTGCTTTAGACCAAGACTCACTGCCAGTTCTTCCATAGTTCAGCTCTCGACAGATCAATTTTGCCGTTTCATCAGTCATCCCATTTACACACACATTCCCCCAGGTTCCATTATAGTACACCTCCAGATTCCCCTCACAGCCCTCAGTCAGTCTGATCTCTTTATACTCTGGCGGGAGAAAGATAGCTAGCTAGTTATGCACATTGATTTAAACGTGCAAAAGTTTCTTCTTTAATTATTCAAAATGTACCTCCAGTTGTACATAGATAGGGCATTGGTACTTGATTACAAGATCATTACAAACTGAGCAATTCAAGATACGAAGTACCTGAGCAGACGACTCCTACATCATCCTTGTGTCCACATTCATCCTCTCCACACAGCTGATATCTGCAGTTCCACAGAGACACCTCGTTCCCCTCACACTCCACCTCATTCAGCCAAATGGGTCCAGTTCCAGATCCAAACCGGGCTGGTACTGGTACTGGAGCACTGAGGGCGACTCCACACTGCAGCTGTCTGCAGACCACCTGCGCATCCTCAATATCCCACAATTCATCACTCACTGTCCCCCATGATCCACTGTGGAAAACCTCCAGCCTTCCAGCACAGTCTCCCCCAGAACCAACCAGCCTGATGGAGCTGTGGACTGTGTTAGATGTACCTAAAATTTACACAAATACAAAAGATGTTTTCAAACTCCTTTCACAAGATATGTGTTGTGTATATGTACTAATATTTGCCAAATAATTATTCTCAAATGTTCAAAAATATGGATAATAGAGGCACTTTTGCATGTTATCATACATACAAATAAAATTATACATTTATTAACTGTGCAATGCTTACCAGAGCAGGTGATGTAGAGCTGTACTGTGGAGCTGCAGTTAACTGCTTGTGAGCTGCTGCAGTTCCTCAGATGAGCTTCACTCCCAGAGCAGTTGAAACCCGTCACACACATGTAGCTGTGTTCAGGACTGGATGAAGAGGAGCTGGAGATGTTGAGTACAGAACCACAGCCCAGCTGTCTGCAGACCACAGAGGCCTCAGACTCACTCCAGGAGTCCAGCAGAACTCTCCTCCAGTCCTGCCTGAAGAACACCTCCACCTCCCCCTCACACTCCATCCCTCCAGACAACCGCACTCCTCCCTCATGAGACGCCAGAGAAGAACCTGAAGAGAAAAAAATATATTACTTGGCTTAAAATGAGGGAGTAATAAACTTTCAGTTATTTATTATACTGCAACTGTAAGATCTCACCACTACAGATAACTCCAGCATACTGTTCATGAGAGCATGCAGTACGACTCCATGATGAAATGGGACATTTTAACAGGTGTGTTTCGTTTCCCTGACAATCAAACACATCAGCCCAGATCCGGCCACTCCCCTCCCCAAACCAGTCTGACCCCAACACAGCCACAGAACTCCCACACTTCAGCTGAGCACAGAGGACACTGGCAGCTCTCATATCCCAGCTTACATCACACACTGTACCCCACTCACTGAGGTACTGGAGCTCCACTCGACCAGAACAGGAATCTGAGCCGTTCATCAGCCGAGCCTGAGTGTGACCTGAATTTACAGAGGAAAAACAGTAGGCAACAATAATACAATACAATAATAATAAAAAAAAATACAGTAATTACAAACTAATTGCTCACAGTTTAGTACTAATCTAAATCTTTTACAAACATACTTCATCATACCAGAGCATCTTAGTCCCACATCCTTGTTGTGAGAGCAGTTGGGTTTCAAGGAAGGAGATGTCTGGCAGAGGTACATATGAGATTCGTTTCCTCTACACTGAAGCTCCTCTGACCACATCTGACCCTCTGCTCTTCCAAAAGCAGCTGCTCCCAGAACCTCCACAGGAGAACCACAGCCCAGCTCCCAGCTGCACACAACCTCTGCATCCTGCTGGTTAAAGTCAGCATCACACACTGGAAGCCAAGAATTCCGATGAAGCTTCTCTACTCTCCCAGAGCATGCGTGAGGATCACCAACAAGTCTTCGCTTGTCACCTACAGTATAGTATTTGTGTACATTGATCATCAAAAAACACTGCACCCAGAAGAAAGCATCAGATTACAAGGCTAGTCAGAAGAAAGATGTGCTATGCCATGGCTAAACACATTGACAGGTCAATCCACTAATCCACTAAAAAGTGCTGGATACTGTTGGACCCACGATCAGCACTCTACCACATCGCAAAATCACATTAGTGAAAGCACATTAGGAATGCCACACATCTGACATGTTGCATTACACACTGTATGTGTAGTTCCTTAAATATTACTCATCTTAGTCTAAATGAAATAATTTATTATTCCTCACACTGCCTGTAAATCAATGGTAGACATTAAAAAAAAAAACATACTTGTAGTTTTAGATAAAAAAATAAGACTTTGTAAGTTTCTTTTAAAATGGTCACCAAAAACAATTCAACATAGTCAAAGTCTAAACATTTTTTCATATGTATAAAACTTTTGCTTTTTGACTTCTCTGCAGCACTCCTTGTAAACTTAAAAAGTCTGGTTAGCCCTCAAGGACATAAATGACAAATCAAATTAAAGGTTTCTTAATGTTTTAATGTCTTAATATATTTTTTCATAATATTGTGCAATACAGAAATCAATCAAACTGGTCTGTTATCTGAATTTGGTGGATGTGTGTTTTTGTCAGTGTTTTGTGTGAAATTGATAAAAGGAAGTGAAATACCTACCAGAACATGCCAGTCCCACATCATCATCATGGGAGCAGTTGTGTTTGAGTTAAGATGATTTTGGACAGAAGTGAATCTGAGATTCGTTTCCTCTACACTGAAGCTCCTCTGACCACACCTGACCCTCCCCTCTACCAAAAGCAGCTGCTCCCAGAATCTCCACAGGAGAACCACAGCCCAGCTCTCGACACACAACCTCTGCACCCTGCTGGTCAAAGTCAGCATCACACACTGTGGCCCAGCTCTCTCCATGAAGAACCTCCACTCTTCCAGAGCAGCGAGATCTGCCCACCAGTCTGACCCCTAAATTAGTTTATAAGAGAAAGAGAACATGTACATTAACATTAACACACAGCATTAAGTACTTGGAAACCTTAAGAAGTTCCACAGGGTTCTACTGTAGGACCGATGAAACTAATATTAGTGAAGAACTGATGACAGTGAAAAACTGCAGTGTGGGCTTACACATGGAGTCAATTAACAGTTCAAGCACTAAACACAAACAACGACAAGTATTTTAAGATTTAGGAGAGCTCACCTGAACAGATGACTCCAGCAAGTCGATTACAAATTTGTTCCACCCATCCAGCTGATCTACAGTGCTTCACTGAAGACTCTGATCCACTACAGTTCACATAATCCATCCAGGCTGATCTTGGTCCAAACTGAACATTTTTAAATACAGCCTCCCCACAGCCCAGCTCTCTACACACCACTGCAGCATCTCTTATATCCCAGTTTTTACCACACACTGATCTCCATGTTCTGTTATAAAAAACCTCCACTCTCCCAGCACAGCGATGGCCACCATCCACCAACCTCACACTGTCTGTACAACAGAGAGAGAAAGAGAGAGGAAAAGATGTAGAAATCTGAAAAATCAGACTGAATCTCAAAATTAATACATAAGCCATTTAGCTCTTACCAGCACACACCAGTCCCACATCATTATCATGGGAGCAGTTGTGTTTGAGTGAAGATGATTTTGGACAGAAGTGAATCTGTGATTCGCTGCCTCTACACTGAAGCTCCTCTAAACACACCTGACCCTCCCCTCTACCAAAAGCAGCTGCTCCCAGAACCTCCACAGGAGAACCACAGCCCAACTCTCGACACACAACCTCTGCATCCTGCTGGTCAAAGTCAGCATCACACACTGTGACCCAGCTCTCTCCATGAAGAACCTCCACTCTCCCAGAGCAGTGAGATCTGCCCACCAGTCTGACTTCTACAATGTGTTTATAAGAGCAAAGAGAACATGTACGTTAATATTAACACACAGCATTTGGAGGGCTGGGAGGTTAATTTGAATAGAAGGGAATTAAATAATATGGGGCAGTGATTTTTATATTTTGCACTTTTCATTAACTGAAATACAAGGATTTAAAAAAAAAAAAAATAAATATATATATATATATATATATATATATATATATATATATATATATATATATATATATATATATATATATATATATATATTATTTCTTAGTTGCTAATTCTAAACCAAAGCATTCAAAACCACCTCTGTAATAATCCATTTATTAAGTGTAAGAAAGTGAATTTAGGTTCAGGCTTAAACTTTTCATGTTACAAAGAAGTTTTTTTACAGGGGTGTATATAAAACAACTAACAGTTGTTTAATTAATTCAGTACATTCCAACACAGGCCTCATCACATTTGTTTACATCTCTGTGTAATATGTTTTATTTTTTTGCATCTTACCTGCACAAACAGCACCAGCGTCTTCATCATGATTACATCTCTGTCTACCCCAATCATACGACCTACAGTTCTTCAGTGAAGACTCTGATCCAGCACAGTTAGCATATTCCACCCAGATCGGTCCTGATCCTGATCCAAAGCGAGCTCTCCGTGGTGCATCTATGGCTTCCCCACAGCCCAGCTCTCTACACACCACTGCAGCATCTCTCATATCCCAGTAATCATCACACACTGTTCCCCAATGTCCTCTATGAAGAACTTCCACTCTCCCAGCACAGCGGCTCCCACCATCCACCAACCTCACACTGTCTGTGTGGAGAAAAAAACAAACACACTGATAATCAGAGAATAATTACACTTATACTCAAATAATAATACTCAAACAAGGCTGAAATACATTTAAACCAAATCATGGACATCAAAAGCTCCCATTTAGAGATCATAAGAAATCAGTTCACTAATTTGTACTTCTATAGCAATACTAAAATGGGCTGACTGGATGATAGCAAAGTGTAAATCACATGAATGTAAGATCAAAAAGTAAATATATACTTTTCAATTAAATGCCACTTTATGCAACATCATTCAGCATGTCTGGTTTGGTGGGGGATCAGTGATGGTCTGGGGAGGCCTGTAGATGCCCAGGCCTCTACAGGTTAGACAACAGTACCCTGCCTGCTCTTAAGTATTGAGATGAAATCCTTGAACCCATTGTAAGACCCTACGCTGGCGCAGTGAGTCCGTGGTTTCTCACGGTGCATGACAATCCCCGGCCCGATGTGGAGAAAGTAGTTAAGTTCTTCGAGGATAAAGGAATTTATACCATTCACTGCCTTTCCAACAACATCCTAACAGAAAAAGAGGCCAGTATACATACAGTCCACAAAGTTAGTTTAAATATGCTGTATAGAAAAATGAGTAGAACTCGGATGTCCATCTCTTGCACACACACTGCTCAACTCAGCAGCAGAACAAGCTTTACCTCTACTCAGCCAGATAAGACTCAAGAACCTGAGAGACAGAGAGAGAGAGGGAGAGGGAGAGAGAGATTCCCCACAGCCGCCAATCACACTCACTATGACCTTATTAGAAAGAGGAGAGGAAATTATCAAACATTTTCAGTGACAAATCAGAAGAAGCTTTTTTTTCATTTCGCCATATTTTTAAAAAGCGTCAGCACTAATTAACACAGCTCCACCTCCTTGTGTCT